>NC_084835.1:97169342-97476322 GCF_033115175.1 Lepus europaeus
GGGACTTCGGCCAGAGCGGGTCCTCGGCTCGCGGGCTGGCGCCGAGATCACCTGATGCCCTCTGGAGAGCGAGGCCTGCAAAGGTGGGGCTGGGAGACAACCCAGGCACCTGCGCGTCTTCCTTCTCAGCACTGGGTGCTCACACAGACACCTTCCCATGCTGACTGGGTGTGGCATGGCGAGATGACCACAGCAAGGCTGCCTTCTCTGCCAGGTCTCTGGGCTCTGCCGGGCTGGCACAGAGAAAGGCTGTGTGGGCTAGCCTGGGCTTACCTGCACCCCTGAAGTCTGGCTTGGCAGCAGAAAAGTACCTTGGAGGTCCTGAGCTGGCCCGGCTGTTGACAATGGATGGTTTTAAAGGCCAAGGCCCCTGACTGCTTGAAAGCGAGGTGAACAGGGAGCTGCTCTGGGACGGAGCTCAGAGCCCAGTGGGCTGAGGGTGCGGGCTCCCCCTGCCTGAGCTTTCCTGCAGATGGGGCTCCCAGGCTGCTATCCAGGTGTGCTTCACGGGTCACGGGGCAAGAGGTACAGTAAGTTGACACAGAGAGGCAGGAAGATTGCCTGGACGGGCAGAAGCGTGGATGCACATTCCCATGTCCACAGCACAGCGGCCTTCTCCCTCGGGTGAACAGGGAGTGGCAAGGCGTGATTGCCTGGGTGGCTTGCTCGACCCTTTCCCGTGGCGCTCACAAGGCTCCGAGAGGGGAGAACGCACTCACAGCAAGGAACACAAGCGCGTTCCGGCCGGCACTGGCCCCGCAGAGCCGATGCTCCAAGCATCCGGCGTGGAGCTCCCTGCGGCTGCAGCGGGCTGCTTGTGAGGCCAGGGCGCCAGGAGCGTTAGAGTGGAAAACGGGCTCAGGTCCTAAAAGATCCAGGGAAGGTCGTGCACTCAGCCTCTGCACAGCCGGCGGGGCCCCAGCTGTGTTCAACTCGCCCCTCCCAGGCCACTGCTGCCGGTCTAGCCATGAGGACACCGATATTTGGGACTTAGCAGATGACCTGACACTATGCAGCCTCCAAGATGTCCCGGGCACCTGAAGCCAAGGAGCAGGCTTTATCTGTCACTAAAGACGCCGGGGACCCATTCTGTCAGGCGTCAGCCCAGGAGAATTCATGACCTGAATGCCAAGCCTAGAAAAAGCCACTGGTGGGTTTCTGTTGGCCTCTGAGCCTTGGAGGGCAGCAGGCTGCCCTGGGAGGCTGGGGGAGGCGCAGTGTCCTCGCCGCCGAGCCCTCACCTCCGACACCGCCAGCAAGCGCCACCCGCAGCCCCGTGCCCAGCCGCAGGCTGCTCGGCCCTTCTCAGCCTTCCTGCCCAGCCTGTCTCCAGCCTCCTTTCTGTTCCTGGGACTTCTCGGGACTGCCGTGGGCGGCAGCCAGCGGCTCCCAGCTAGACGTGCTGTGAGAACTTCCGGAAAGGGAAGGCGAGGACGAGGCTAGAAGGATGGGGGCTCTGATCTGCTGGCCACCACACAGACCCACCTGGAAGGGGCCGGCACAGGGCAGGGTGCTGGTCACCGCCGCCCAGGTTACCCCGGTGGGAAGCCTGCTCCTCTCTTTCCGAGATACTCGCCCATCTCTTCAGCCTGGAGCTCGCTCTCCATCCAAGGCCACTTACAACAATCCCATTGTTTTGATTTCTGGAGCCAGAGGTAATGCTAGACTCTCAAGTTTGGCCGGAATGTTTTTTATCAGCGCCAGTGAATCAACCTACCACAGTGGGACATCCGGGCGCCCAGCTCTGAGACAAAGCCAAGGTCGGATGCGGTGGTTTGAGACTTGGGTGGAACAAGCTGTCCAGAGCCTGAGCCTGTCTCTGCTGTCAGTCCCATGATCTGGGAACCCACCCCCCCCCCCCCCCCCCCCGCCCCAGGAAGTGCAGTCAACAGAGGTAGGGCCCAACTGTAAGAATTTTATTACCACCGAAGTTCAACGGTGATTTCCCCCTTCCACCTACAGATCATAGACAGCACTCAGCCAAGCACCTGGCCCGGCTTCAGAAAGCTTAATGCGATTTGCAATCAAATTGCTACATAGCACATAAAAATGTTTTTTAAAACACTGCACTGGGCCTCTGAACAGATAAGGGCCCGGGTGCCCATGGCCGTGGTGCAGCGGCCTGCTAACGGCCGGTAGGTGCACCGCCCAGGGCCTCCGCTTGCTCCTCCAAACAGCACACGCGTGCTTCCAGGTGGGCAGCCCTGCCCAGAGCAACAGGGAAGCAGGTCAAGGATCCCGTCACAGGCTGGTGAAAGGAGCACGCGTGTCCTTTTGAGAAACCCAAGGACGGGTTGTAACATTTGGGGATGACACGGCCTCCCTCCCCGCTCGCCCTACACGAGCGCCACAGGCTGAATGCCTGGCGGGCACGGCGCTGGGGCTGTGCGGACAGTAACGCCGCCCCTCAGATGGGGCACGCGACACGCTGGGAGCTTCGGACAAGCACCTGACGCAAGAGGCAGCGTCCCTCAGGGGCTGACGCCGGGCTTGCTCGGCGCCCTCCGGGGGAAGAGCCACCAGCTAAACTGGGACCCATCACAGCCCGAGGGACTGTAGGAACCTGAGCCCAGGAAGCGGAGGAGGAAACAGGAAGTCACAGTTAACAACAGAGGATGAGCAGGACCCTGAAGACCATGACACACTGCGCCCCGGGGACCCCGGGAGCTCCAGCCACCCATGAGTATCTACATAGGACAGCAGCACCTCTCGGCGTGGACTGAAGGCCACATTGCTGCGTGCTGCTAGCCCATCTTTCTCAGCCAGGGGAGGGGCTCACGGGACGGAGAGAGCTTCACACTTGGATTTTCCGTGTTTCTGTGCAGGGGGCTGGAGGACAGGCCTGCCTGCTGCGGGGCAGTGGGGACGGGGGAGAGCGGGCACTGCCCTGGAGGGCCCAGGGAGCAAGCAGAGGCTGGTGGCAGTCGCACGTGTGTGGCCGCCGCTGGGGTGGAGGGTGTGGACAGGGAGGGCTCAGAGAGGCCGGCAGAGGAGGGTGGAAGGGGGTGGAGGCAGGGAGGTGAGCCCTGAGTGAAGGGGTAGTAAGTCAGCTTGCTGGGTGAGCCCAGAGTTGAGAGAACAGGTTGAGTATAGTTCTAAATAGGACTAAAGGAGTCCTTAGCTTCGAGGTGGCAGGTGAGGCTGCCCGTGCACAAGGCTGGCCTGCATCCCTGAGTCTGACCACCGGTCTCCGAGCCGCCTCACTGTCTCAGGAGGCTGGGAGGAGGAGGAGGAGGAGGCTTTGGTTGTAAGGTGGTAGGAGAGGAGGCCTCACGCAGGTGGAAACTTTCCTAGCAGAAGCGCTCTTGCTGAGCGCTGGCCCTGCGCAGGCACTGGTGACCCCAGAAACCAGTGTGCTGCTATGAGACCGACTTCCAGTGAGAGGGCGGGACTTGTGCTTTTCTATTCCTGCCCCACGGATGTGGCCCTGAGTGCTTAGATTGCCGTCGGCGGCTGGATGATGTGTGCTAAGCCAATGAAGGAGCGGATGACAACAAAAGAAGGGGTATAAGCTGTGGACAGGGTTACAAGGAAAAAAAAAATGATCTGAAAAATTACAGGGACTGGCGCTGTGGCGTAGCAGGTAAAACCGCTGCCTGCAGTGCCAGCATCCCATATGGGTGCTGGTTCAAGGTCTGGCTGCTCCATTTTTTTTTTTTTTTTGACAGGCAGAGTTAGATAGTGAGAGAGACAGAGAGAAAGGTCTTCCTTTTTGCTGTTGGTTCACCCTCCAATGGCCGCTGCGGCCGGCGCATCATGTTGATCCGAAGCCAGGAGCCAGGTGCTTCTCCTGGTCTCCCACGCGGGTGCATGGCCCAAGGACTTGGGCCATCCTCCACTGCCTTCCCGGGCCATAGCAGAGAGCTGGCCTGGAAGAGGGGCAACCGGGACAAAATCCGGAGCCCCGACCGTGACTAGAACCCAGTGTGCCGGTGCTGCAAGGCGGAGGATTAGCCTACTGAGCCGCGGCGCCGGCCCCACCAAAGTGTTTTAAAGCTTAAAGGCCTGAGTTCAGCCTTCCTATGGCTCTGTTTCCAGTGACCTAAGCACAGCCCACAAGGGGCTGGGCCAGACCTGCAGCTCCCTGTGCAATGCCGTGTCCTGGCCCCATGTTAGTCCAGCATGCACGGTCACACAGGCACACGCGCACACACACACATACAAAGTGCACACTGAGAGCTGCTGGCTTCTGCACAGTCACTAGGACTGACAGAGTCAGGAGACCCAGAGGGCAGGGAACAGAAGCGGACGGCCGCCTGCCGAAGATGCCAAGGTTAACGGCGCACGGATCCTGAACACAGCCACGGGTCCCTCTGGCCCACCGCGGGAACAGGCTCCTCGGTCTGAAGCTCTAAAGACTGCATGGATCCTGCCCGTGCCCGCTTCTCAACTGCCACCCAGGCTGCAGAGCCTCCTGCCCTGGGTGTCCCTCCTTGGGCGGAGGTTCCTGTGCAGCGAGAGCAGGCGGGCAGGAGATGAAAGGCTGGGTGCAACACATTTCCCCCAGTGCGTCCAGAAGCGTCCTGGAGGAGCCTCAGCAAATCAGTGAACGACTGTAGCGGCATGGTGGCTGCTGGTGCCAGCCAGTGGGGGTGCAGAGCTGTAGCTGCAGGAACAAGGTGCGCCTGGCTTGGGGAGGTGAGAAACCACGCATCTGGAAGCCTTTGTTACTACAACTAAGTGCCTGAGGCAACTAACATTGTAAAGAGGGAAGAGTCATTTAGCTCACAGTTTTGGAGGTCAAGTCCAAGAAGCGCCATCAGTTTGGCTCCCGTGAGGACAGCAGAGGGCAGGCACATGTGCAGTGTGTGTTGAGCTGGGAGGCCCTGACACAGGCGTCAGTAACAGTCCCCCTGCAAGAAGGGGGATGCCCCCGGTGATGGTCCCACCTCCTCCCGGCAGCGCCACCCTGGGATCATGCCTCTGGCCTCTGGTGGACATCCAAACTAGCGTCCAGCCCACAGAAGCGGGGAGCACACAGGAAGCAGAGACTCAGAGCCACCAGGTGGGCTTGGAGTCCCCCTTTCTCCTAGCACCGCCACAGAGCAACTAACTGGCCTGCTAGACGAGGTATTTCTATTGTCAGTAATGTGGCAGAAGACAAATAAGCCGCACATTCTCCACTCGCCAAAACTAACCTGGAGAGGAGACAAGCCGGGGACAGGCAATGTGATCACAGGCCAAATGCAACCTGGACCTCGGAGCGCGTGTGGGGGGGGGGTCCCCAGGAACACATGATGGGAGCACGTGAATGTCGGAGGGCGAATCCTCCACGGGCAAAGCCTCCTGTGCCCTCCTCTCTGCTGCACAGGCAGGCCCAGGTGCCGCCCTTCATTCCTGGGGTGCTAGCAGCGTCTACACGGGGTCCTGCCCTGGCCTCGGGGCACGTTCAAAGTTAACTGCATGGAATGAAGGCACCTGAAATGGATTCTTTCCTGGAACTTTCTTACGGAGGGAACATTTTCACATTTTACAATTGCATAAAGGAGCAACAACACCGTAGGCAGAGTAAAAGAAAAGAAAGTTCAGAGGTGGCAAAACAGTGACACCAGTAGCGAGGCCGGGAGGCCACAGAAGAATCTGCAGACACCGGGCCAGGCAGGCCGCACACAGCACACCCGTGGCATGTGGCCGGCAACGGAGGCAAGGAGGCTGAGAGTCAGGGGTCCTGCTTTCTCCTGGGCGAGCCTCCGTCTGGGTGCAGATGGGTGTGAGTAGATGGGGCACAATCCCAGTGGCAACGGAGGGATCTAGCAAGGCCCCGGGAACCTGTCATCCGGAGCCTGAAAGCCGACCCTGCGCCAGGCGCAGCGCTTTGACTTCTGCCCCCTCTGGCTTCCCTGGGGAGGGCGGGGCTAGAGGATGAGAGGCAGGCGCTGGCACCTTTAAGTACACGTGATGATAAGGAAGCACGGACTTGCAGGACTGACACGTGCCTCTCCATCCAGGCTCTGAATGGCAGAACGCAGGGCGTGTGCATTCTGCAGCAGCTCTGACGCTGATACTCCCCGACAGACAACGTCACCCCCGTGACACTCTGCCAGGTCATCTGCAAACCATTACCGCCGATGACGCCTGCTCTGCCTGGCCGTGGAGGACTCAGTGACTCACGTGGGGCTGGAAGGCCCTGCCAGGGCCACACAGGGCCGCTGCAGGACCTGCTGAGCACCGAGCCCTGCCTTGTCCAAATAATGCCACACCAGGGGCCTCAAGGAACCCAGGTGCTGCCTGGGACAAAGGTCACGGCCTAGGGACACTGGAACAGAGACACACTGACTTTCTGTATTTTGGTCCCTATTTTTTGCACCCCCCCCCCCCAAATCAGTGCCCCGAAGGGCAAGTACAACACCTGCAGGTGAGGCAGGTGAAGCTCCACAGCCATTTCCACAACGTGACTGTGGCTTAAGTGCAGGGAGTCTTACATTTTATAACATAGGCTCTAACTATTTAAAACTTACACACTGCAGTAAAGACAGATACATTGCTTATCTCTTAATTTACATCCGGGGACCAACCATGGATAATTCAATTTGCTATCCACTGCAAGCATGAAAATTAAACAAAATTGGAATTGACTTTGAAAACATTCACAAAAAGGCCCTTTCAAAAGGAAATTCTAAATTTAAATAATCAACATGCTATATTTTAAGATTTGGACATGGGAAACAAATAAAACATTATTCTGTATTTGGGCTTATTTTGAACCAAAGAATGCAGAACATATTTAAAAAATTATTTTAAAAATCAACTTTGGTATAAATAAGCACACGAAGTAACAACGTGAAGCGTGCCCTGAGGAGCGTGAACGTGCGCTCAGCACGCAGGCACAGCAGCAGGTGAGTCCTGGAGCTTTCTAAACGCTGCTGCACTCTTACAAGAAGCAGTCTAGGAAAGCAAGCACGTTGTGCTGATTTTACGGTAACGTACGCTGAAGGTCCCGTTTTCTGCGGTCATCCTTGGAACGTACACACCACGTTCTGATGAAGAAAGCGGTCTTGAAGACAAACTTCCGGTTCAACCCCTCTTGCAAGGTGTGATGGCCTGAGTGCTGAGCTGCCACCTAATCACCAAGGTCATGCATCAGGAGGCGGGGCTTTGGGAAGCACCTCCACCCTCATGGATGTGATTAGGGGCCTTTCCAGGGGCCGCCGAGGGCTAGCTAGTTCCTCCCACCATCTGTGAACCAGAAAGTGGCTCCAAATCTGCAGTGCCTTGAGGCTGCACTCCCCAGCCTCCAGAGCTGCTGTTCCATAAAGCAGCCAGTCTACAGTCCCTTTTATAGCAGCCTGATCTTCTCAACCTTCCTTTTTATTAATACTCCTATAGTAATTATGACCACTGAGGCTGTAACAAATGAGCTGTTTGAATACAGTGGTGGATACAAACCACGGCTTTTCCTGCCATCCAGCTGGTGGGTCTGCGTCACTTGCTTGTGACTATTCCAGGATGACCACGTAGTGGATCCTTGGCTGTGCTGGTGGTCAGGGCCGTAGCAATGGACTTCACTGGTGGTGAGAAGCACAGGTGGCTGCCATATGGTGCCAGTGCGTGGGGAGGGATGTGCTGGGCGTCCTGCAAGCTGAAGGCTCAGTGTCACCAACGCCTGGCCTCTTAGCATGGAGAATCATCGAGGTACACGAAGTGGAGAGATGGCTCGGCCCTGTGTCCTCATCAACCAGCCACAAGTCATTAAACCAAGGCGCTTGTCTGTCATCTTCCTCAACTCCCTTCCCTGGAATTATTTTCGGATCAGTTCTGGACATTGTACAATGTCACCCCTAAATAATTTTTAAATGCATACATTTTTATTTTAAAAGACTGATGTATATCAATAACCAAGTGATTTATTTATTGCAATAGCTTTACTTAAACCTATAAATATAGCTTTATTCTAGACTTAAGACTCAAAATTTAAAAATACTGGACTCTGAGAATGTCACTTAGCCACAATCCAATGAAATATTAATTTATCACTCCAAAAATTTCTGCCAAGAGAAACTAGACAAGCATAAAAGCATCCAGATTCTATGTGCTTGGACTCTCCTAAATGCTGCACCAAGGCTACACTTGTATTTATGTTTTGTTTTCTACGTGAGAAAGGTGTGAGCGGGGTGGCCAAAGACCTGCAAGTCTCGGACGAGAGGATGGGTCTGACTGACTTTCCTGACAGAGTTCTGTGAGAGGGAACTTCCGAACAAGAACACTTCTCATTCAGGTCAGGATGAGGAAGTCTGGCTGGCTGGCTGGCTGGCGCTCCCAATTATTCTTTTTGGAGACAAAGAAGACACTGAGAGGGCTGTCTACTGTGGAGCTTAGGCCAGCATTCTTGGACTAAGGCTCACTGCAATGGTTAATTTTATGTGTCAACTTGGCTGGTCCGTCACCCCTAAATACTAACCTAAAAATTATCACAGAAGTAAGGACTTCTTGTCCCATTGTAAGATAAGTTGATATGTAGATGAATTAAACTATAGGGTGACCTTTTATACCATAAATACATTTTATAAAAACATGAAATAGTGCCTCCTCTTAAGGATTTTTTTTTAAAATAAAGATTTATTTATTTATTTGAATGGCAGAGTTAAGGAGAGAGAGAAGGAGAGACAGAGAGTGATCTTCCACCTGCTGCTTCACTCCCCAAATGGCCTCAATGGCCAGGGCTGGGCCAGGCCAAACCCATGAGCCAGGAGCTTCATACAGGTCTTCCATGCAGGTGCAAGAGCCCAACTACGTGGGCCGTCTTCTGCTGCTTTCCCAGGCACATTAGCAGGGAGCTGAATTGGAAGAAGAGCAGCTAAGACTTGAACTGTTGCCCATATGGGATGCCGGCATTGCAGGTGGTACCTTTACCTGCTATGCCACAACACCGGCCCCAAAGATCTTAACATTTATTTGAAGACTAAGATAAATGCAAGGCGCCAAGAATGAGGAGATTCTGAATTCCCTCAAGTATGTCCGGCCTGGAGGCGGGTTCGAGCCCAACTTCATGCTCTTCCAGAAGTGCGAGGTGAACGGCGCCAAGGCGCACCTGCTCTTCGCCTTCCTGCGGGAGGCCCTACCGGCGCCCAGCGATGACCCCACTGTGCTCATGACTGACTCTAAGTTCATCACCTGGTCCCCGGTGTGCCGCAATGACGTTTCCTGGAACTTTGAGAAGTTCCTGGTGGGCCCTGATGGCGTCCCGGTGCGCAGGTACAGCCGCCGCTTCCCCACCATCGACATCGAGCCCGACATCGAAGCCCTGCTGTCCAAGGGGTCTGGCGGTGCCTAGGGCGCCCCCCCTACCCTGGCTGCTTGCCAGTGGCCTGCTGCTCTCTGGGGGTTTCATCCATGAGGGTGTTCCCCCGAAAACAAATGGAGGAACGCCTGATGTCCGGGAAACCCCCAGGTGGGCGCTGGTCCTGTCCATCCTTGCCTCTCCTCTGCCAGCCTGAGGCGAGCTTCTTCGCTAATAAAATGCTGAGTTCCATATGGGTGCCAGTTAGGGTCCCGGCTACTCCGCTTCTGATCCAGCTCTCTGCTATGACTTGGGAAAGCAATAGAAGGTGGCCCAAGTGCCTGGGCCCCTGCACCCACGTGGGAGACCTGGAAGAAGCTCCTGGCTTCTGATTGGCCCAGCTCTGGCTGTTACCACCATCTGGGGAGTGAACCAGTGGATGGGAGACCTCCCTCTGCCTCTCTGAACTCTGCCTTTCAAATAAATAAATAAATAAATAAATAAAAAACAATCTTGGGCCAGCATTGTGGTATAGCAGGTCAAGCTGCCATCTTCGATGCTGGTATCCCAAACCATATAGGTAATTTGTTCTCTGCTGCTCCACTTCTCTGCTAACACGCCTAGGAAAGCAGTTGAAGATGACCTATGCGCCTGGGGCCCTGCCACCCATGTGGGAGACCCAGATGAAGCTTCTGGCTCCTGGCTTTGGCCTGACCCAGTCCTAGTCATTGCAGTCATTTGGGGTGAATCAACAGATGGAAGATGGATTGATTTCTCTCTCTCATTCCTTCCCTTCTCTCTGTAACTCTGCTTTTCAAATAAAATAGATAAACCTTAAACAAATTTGTAATGTAAACTTAATCAGGACATGGAGGGTGGGAGAAGGAAGGCAAGTGGCAGAGTGATTAAGCTGTCACTTGGAACCCACATCCGTATCAGAGTGCCTGGCTGGAGTCTAGGCCACGCTGCTTCTGATCCAGCTTCCTGCTATGCACACTCTGGGTGGCAGCAGGTGACGTCCGTGTCACTCACATGGGACATCTGAGTTCTGGGCTCCTGGCTTTGGTCTGGCCCGGCTATGGCTTTTGATTGTACTTGGGAAGTAAAACAGCTCATGGAAGACTTCTCTTCCATAAGTCTCTATCTCTCTGCCTTTCAAACAAAATAAACTAAAAATAAAAATTAATTAGAACAAGTGCCATGCCTAAAAATGTGGCCTTCTAGGCAGACTCTAGCTTGGGAATTTAAAATCCCTGATTTCAAAATAGAATGACTCATAAGCCTATTCCCTGGCTAAAAAAAATTAGTTTTTGAGATTTCAATCATGTGGAGCTATACTTTTTATTTTTAAAGATTCATTTATTTATTTGAAAGGCAGAGCTACAGAGAGGCAGAGGCAGACAGAGAGATCAGTCTTCCATTTGCTCATTCACTTCCCAGATGGCTGCGATGGCTGGAGCTGCGCCGATCCGAAGCCAGGAGCCAGGAGATTTACCCAGGTCTCCTACGTGGGTGCAGGGGCCCAAGCACTTGGGCCATCTTCTACTGCTTTCCCAGGCCATAGCAGAGAGCTGGATTGGAAGTGGAGCAGTCAGGACGCAAACTGGTGCCTACATGGGATGCCAGCACTGCAGGTGGCACCTTTACCTGCTACCCCACAGCGCCGGCCCTGGGAGCCATGTTTTTTCAGTCTGCCCTCCCCCCAAACCATTAATCACTTATAAAGAAAATGCCTTTGAAATAAACAGGAAGACAACTTTGACCAAATACCTCATTGTGAAAACAGATTCATTTCTGCAAAGCCCTCAATGGCAAGCCCTCTCTGCTCCCCGAAGCAGTGGTTGATGGGAAGAAACCTCACGCTTACTTCCCGAGGGCCGCTCTCAATCCACTTGATTAAATTGTACTTGAAAATGGAAAATAACACAAAACTAGCTAGACTTTGCACTTGCCTGTGGCAGGGCGAACACATGCTTGGAAATCTGCAGCAAGAGTGTATTAAATTCTATTAATATATTGTCTGGGACACTGTGTTCTAAACACACACACACACATATATATATATTTCCATTTTAGGCCTCGAAATCTGAAACTGAAATAAACCTAGATACTTCCCAGGTTTAAAACCGTGGTTTCTCTTTTTACTTTCAGTCCTTTGCAATCCAGCCCCTTTGCTGCTTATTAGCTGTCAAAGTATTAGTTTACAGTAACCACCTAACTAAATATTGCCTCTCAACACAGAAATCTTACCCTAACGGTTGCTAAGCTATGCGCGAACTACTGTCTCAAACGTTTTACTGACACGTACGATTCGCACTCCTGGAAGTCCCCGACTGGTTAAGGTGCGCTTGTTTAGGTGGCTCGTTGCTGGGTCAGAGACTCCAAAGCACACACATCGTGAGACGCTCAGAGACCGACGGCAGCAAGTGTGGTCTTGGCGCCTTTACATGGCGCGTCACTCCCACGTCAGCCACGGGACGCTGGGGCCTGCACTCTGGAGAAAGCACGGGCAGGTTATCCTCCCATTCCCATTTGCTTTAGAACCAGCGACTCCACAAGCTCCTACGTTCATTCTCTCTCCGTTCTGACGGCCGAGGCCGAGACGGGGCCTGGTTTTCAGTCCATGTGCTTGGGAACGAAGGATGCTCATGCCCGGCTCTTCTGCACATTTCTTTCAACCAAACTACTCCCCACAGACCTTAAGCTTACAATGGGGAAAAGGCAGTGTGATGCTGGCTCTTAGAAATGAAGGGAGCCCCAGAGAATACTGCTTCTACATAAAAGTGACGTAGCTTTGTTAGGTTGGGCTGCTGGAGGTGAGGAGTGTGGGATAGACCAAAGCAACCAGAACCATGGACTGGGCATGCCGACACCTGGCTGTCTCTGTTAGGGCTGAAAACGCACATGCGACTCTCACACGCTCTGGATGTGTTCAGCCAAACAGGAGGGTGTCTTCCCCTGCCTCCTCTCCAGGAGGGATCCCGCACCTTTGTTTTTATTCTACTGGAAAGCGGGACACCTCCGAGATTCAGAATCACGGTCAACTCTAAGGAGTTCACGTGAACATCTGCAAGAAGTTGGTATGTCCTCTCATAATTGCATAACAAAGCATCTTTTATTTAGTTACTTGAGAAGGGGGCGGAGGGAGAGGGAGAGGGGAGGGGAAGAGAGTGCGTGCGCTCTCTCCTGCTCACTGCTTCATTCCCCAAACTCGATCCAGATCTCCCATGAAGAATCCAGTCATTTGGGGCTGGTGCTGTGGCAGAGCAGGGTAAGCCGTGGCCGCAGCACCAGCATCCCATATGGGCACCAGTTTGAGTCCCGGCTGCTCCATTTCCCATCCAGCTCTCTGCTAATGTGTCTGGGAAAGCAGCAGAAGATGGCCCAAGTACTTAGGCCCTTGCACTCATGTGGGAAACCTTGAAGAAGCTCCTGGCTCCTGGCTTTGGCCTGGCCCAGCCTGAGTCACTGCGGTCATTTGGGGGTGAAGAACCAGCATATGGAAGATCGATCTGTCTCTCTCCCCTCCTTCCGCTCCTGTCTCTCTAACTCCACCTTTCAAATAAATCAATGAATCTTTAAAAACAAAACCCCAATTACTTGAGTCAGCGCTGCTGCCTTCCAGGGTGTGCATCGGCAGGAGGCTGGAGTCAGGGGAGCTGGGTAAGGAATCCAGGCACTCCGACGTCTAACTACCAGGCCAAACGCTCGCTTTCCAAAGGCACCTTTGAAAAGCTGTGGAATCAGAAAAGCCTCAAAGCCAAGTCTTCAATTTTTGTGTATTAAGACATAACACATAAGTGAGGGAACGTGGGTGAAACAAAGAATGTACAATAAGTTGGTTGTAGGAAGCAGAGGTCTTCAGAGTTCAACCGCTTGGCCCAGCTTCACTTTGCAACACCCCAGTAATGTAAACGGGGTGCTGGGCCAGTTACGTCCAATTGCTCAGTGACAGAGCCATTAACGTGCTCAGGAAAAGTGCCGAACAAGCTGGAATTATCAACCAAATCGTATTCTAAAGTTAACATTGTAAAGCACCCGTCTCAGATTCCTTCCAAAGCACAACACCAAGCAAACCAAGGAGCGAGATGAAGTCACTCGGCAAGGGGTCTGTTTGACAGCCTCAGGTGAGACCGGAGCCTTCTTCAGGCAGAGGTGGCCACTGGCTGCTCGAAGGATGGGGCATTCCGGGTCTCAAGGGCAGGGAGTGGGTCAGCTCCACGTCACATAACTGTCCCAACTCTCCCCCCAGGGTCAGGACCTCTGCACACTTGCGTCGTCTCCTGAGGTCTGCACAGGAGCGTGTGGAAGTTCATGTAAGACTCCCATAGGAGCATTTACACTTGGTGTGTTCTGTCCCTTGCCTTCCTGGTTGGGACAAGTGACCCTCACTTTCCACTCCTGGTAAGGTGCTAACTCGGGCTTCTCAGTGTCTGCTCTGGGCTTGGGAACCAGGCGGCTTTGCTGGTTACAGCTGTGTATCAGCAAGGAGCCAGCGGCGAGCCAGGGGCTCATCGTCCCCTCCTACTGATACAGAGCAGGGTAAGGACTGCAGATCGCTCCGAGGTGGGAGCCCTAGTTCTTGGCTACCAACTATCGAGAGCCTGCTTTGTGCTAGGGGCTTCGCACGCATGGTTTCTTTTGATTTCCCCCAACTATTCCAGAAGGAAAGCAAAGCGACGAGACAGACGCGTCCCCCGGGGGAGAAACTGCTGCTCGGTGACAGGGGAGTGAGTCTGCCATCCACTCTTCAGTCTGGCCACTCCCTGCCTGCCTCTCCAAGGTGTGCTTCAGAGAATCAGGTGCGGGCCCCCTGCCATTCTGTCCACAGCCACAGTGCGTGTCACAGTCAAGGAAGCAAGGTACCCTAAGGCCCTCGCAGCAGAGCGGTCCCCCTTCTGCCTCCATCGCCCGTGCCCACCTGCACCCCTAACTTGCTGAAGACCCCTCGCATCTGAGAAGGGACAGAGAGGAGAAGGGATTCTCTGGGTGCTGCTTTAGAAGCTGTGTCCTCTCCGAGGGATGACAGCCAGCTGAGGGTTGGGCAGCAGGAACTGCTTGATCGACACCGGTTGGACAAATAAATGAAAGGCAAGAAAATCCCAGTTGCAAACAGCAGCTTTGCAAAATGAGGACTGCTGGCCGCTGGCTGTCAAAGATGTTTGATCAAGGACTCAGAGGCCTAAGGACTCCCACAAGAAGCAAGAGCCCACACAGGGCCTGACCCGACAAACTCTCCATGTTGGACTTGGTGTTTCCTCTTTAATAGGGACTGCTAATGATAACAGGTTATACAGTGGAATGTGCAGAACGTAGATAAAAAACTACACTATTTACCGCATTTCCCTCTCTCAGATGTTACAGGTTAAGGCTGGGAGAGAGCGCTCCTGAGATGAAGGCAAAGCTTCCATGCTGCCTGCCCGCTGCTACTCCTCATGTCTCCATCAACAGGAAGCGCGTCACCTGCACACATTCCGTAAGACTGGTATTTATTTACTGGCAGAGGTTGTTAGCAGCAAAGGAAAAAACTAGACACATCATTAGCGAAATTCCTCTAATGCACATTTCTAAGGAAAGACGATGCTTTAGTTTCTAAAAATACGGTCTCTGGCTATAAACATATTAAAACTGAATGGAGAAACCTAAGCTCATTCCTGACAAAAAAGAACCACCCACTTCGCTCTGCGTAATAGGCTGGGGTGTAGCTGAAACCATGGACACGCTGCTCTGGATGCAACTCAAATTCACAAACGCTTATCTCCCAGTGAGGAACAGAGAGAGTGAGTCACTCATTTACCCTTTACGGAACCAGTGTGTCTCTTTGGGGTTCAGATGATGAGCAAAGCCACCAGCCAGCACAGCTAAGGGCTGGTTTTCTGAGTACAAGTACATTTTTAGCAAACAGAAACCATGGCAGCCGAGGGTAACACGGCTCACTGATACGGATAGTAATTTTCTGCTTACGTGGGGGCCTAAAATAATCAGGGCTAACAGCCGAATGAAATGATTCTCCAAAGGGGAGGGAAGTAATCTAAGGAACTCATTCTTAAATACTACGAAGTACACACATTCAGTGACACAGAGAATGGAGGATAAGAGTAGGATGCAAGGGGTCCCACGGACAGCGTCTTGTTACAGGGATTACTGCAAATGAAAGATAGTGCCCTCTGGCTGCTACTGCCATGGACAGCCAGCAGCCGCTCGCTCAGCCCTGACAGCTGCCCGTGCACGGCGCCGCGCACCCCTGGGCCCGCTAACTGCAAGCCCGGGAGGCTGTAGCTGCTGGCTGCGCTCAGCAGACTGTCCTGCCACGGAGTGCCCTGCTAGGCCGGTCTTCTTGGACAAAATCCGAACAGTGTGGATAACTTGGCCTAGTTCCGTTCCTTAAACATATGAAGCAGATTAGACTGGGTCATAACTTAACCTGCACTCGCCCAGCTTCGGAGCGGCACGGCTACGTGCCTCTCTTTATTTCTGTTCCTTCAGGTTTCACAGCCCCCACTGCCAATAAGGCGACTCGGGTCCTGTTTAAGGCCTTTCATTTTCAGAAGCCGACAAATCAGTCCTGTGAAACTGACACTTTAGTTTGAAAGATGAAGATGTCGACATGAAAAAAAAAAAAAAGACTCCACCCCCCAGGGGGTCATCTTTTGGTATCTATGAAAGCAGCCGCAGCCTCTCCCCATGGACTGCGCCCCATGCCAGCTCCCTTCTGTCCCCATGGGGTTCTCCTAACACCCCCTTGATTGGGGGGACTCCCGGGGACAAAGACTTGATGTGTGGAGCAACAACAAAGGGTTAATGCTTCTCCTGAACTCGGGAAGAAACCGGATTTGGATTTCGTCAGTGAGGTTTGGCAACCTGAGAAACCCTGTAACCAATTTCATTTCCTGATAAATGAACGGTCCCCAGGGGCACCCGGCCAGCGGGCCTCCGAAGGGTTGGGAGCACAGACTTCCCAGCCGGTCTTTGCTTATCTCCGCTGGGTACGACAGCCTCACGCCAACAGTGGGGCTGCCACACCCCATCCACAGCCCTGCCGGGGCCCCGATGGTGCTGCGCTGACACGTGCCGTCCCCGGGAGAAGACCCACTCTCGTGGGTCCCGGCCCTTGGACGAGGTTTTTTAAACCTGGCAGGCTGCAAAGATACACTTCTTGGGGTTATTCCAGTAGAGCAGGTTTAATGGCCTTCGTCTTCCTACCCAACCCCTCCTGTCCAGCCCCGAACGACAGCCTTGGCACCCAGTTTAGATTTGGAGCTGGGGAAATGTCACGTGTAAAACCCAGCAAATACTCGGATCGATGAGAGTAACCCTAGAAAGTTCATCGGAAGGCTGGAAGGCACCTCGAAGTCCTGAAACCAGGTGACCTGAAATGGGACTGTCTCGTTACTCAAAGATCATTTACATTTCAAGCATGAAATGAGTATCCTGTTTAAGTAAACCAAAAGGCCATCCTCATAAATAGAGCCATCTAAGCTGTGACTTAGGCTTGACATTACAACAAAAAAATCCCAACACTTTTCACAGTAATTCAGAATTGGTCACAGCATGCACTTAAAAATATGCTTACTGAATTCAAGCAAATTTCTGTCAAAGGTTAGCTTGACAGATTTAAACTATCCAATTTGGGCTCCCTTAGAAAACACACATGGAATCTCTCTCATTCACTCCCCTCACCCCCTAAAACCCTCAGGCAAATGAACACTTGAAGTGGGAAGAAGGCAAAAGTCTTAAATAACGGCTTTGGGCCTTCATGACAAAAAATAAAGAAAACTGAATTTGAAACTTGAGAGTGTTCAAGAGGCTGGCAGGCGTGGGCTGGCGGGCGTGGGCTGGCAGGCGTGGGCTGGCGGCGAGAAGGCCTGCAGCTTGTAGGAGGGACAAGAGGGCTGCAGGCCCCAGAGAGGGAGCGAGGCGCGGCCCCATCCGCCACTGGGATGGCGGTGGAATCGGGGCGGAGGAAAGCCAGCGAGCCCGCAAGCCTCCTCGGCAACCATTTAGTCCATCTTCTCTTCTTCCATGGTTTTGGGACCACAAGGCACATTCCTCCTTTGCCGTCCATTCTCCATTCCTGGTGGCACTGGCTTGGGCTGCCACCAGGCCCAGGCTGGGGACAGAAGCCAAAATGTTCACCTGGAGGGAACCAGGACTAAATCAGCTTTAGGAGCAAATAATCTGATAGCAGAAGGGAAAGACAGAGGGGAAGGGGCTTCCTAGATTATTTATTTATTTTAAAAAAAGATTGATTGCGGAAACTAGTAGAACAGGAAAGTGTAATAGTGAAGAGAAATCAAAATGAAATGAAGAACTCAATAGATCAAATGACAAACACATTAGAGAGCCTTAAAAACAGAGTCAGTGAAACAGAAGAGAGAATATTGGACTTAGAAGACAGAGCACAGGAAAGTATACAGTCAAACCAAAGAAAAGAAGAGGAAATTAGAAATCTAAAAAATATTGTTGGGAATCTACAGGATACTATTAAAAAAACCAACACTCGGGTTCTAGGAGTTCCTGAAAGCATGGAGAGAGAGAAAGGATTAGAAGGTCTCCTTAGTGAGATACTTGCAGAGAACTTCCCAGGTTTGGAGAAGGACAGAGACATCCTAGTACAGGAAGCTCATAGAACCCCTAGTAAACATGACCAAAAGAGATCCTCACCACGACACGTTATAATCAGACTCACCACAGTGAAACATAAAGAAAAGATTCTAAAATGTGCAAGGGAGAAACGTCAGATTACTCTTAGAGGATCTCCAATTAGACTCACAGCAGACTTCTCATCAGAAACCCTACAAGCTAGAAGGGAATGGCGAGACATAGCCCAGGTACTAAGAGAAAAACTGCCAGCCTAGAATATTATATCCTGCAAAGCTCTCATTTGTGAATGAAGGTGAAATAAAGACCTTTCACAGCAAACAGAAATTGAAAGAATTTGTCGCCACTTGTCCAGCCCTGCAAAATATGCTTAAAGATGTGTTACATATAGAAACACAGAAACACGGTAACCAATATGAAAGAAGATAAAGGAAGGAAACCTCACAGCAAAAGATCACAGGGAATTCAAAGCATATATTAGAAAATACCTTTGGCAAATGGCAGGGCAAAGTTACTACTTATCAATAGTCACATTGAACGTTAATGGCCTGAACTGTCCAGTTAAAAGACACCGATTGGCTGATTGGGTTAAGGAACAAAACCTATCTATTTGCTGCTTACAAGAAACACATCTTTCCAACAAAGATGCATACAGACTGTAAGTGAAAGGCTGGAAAAAGTTATACCATGTCAACAGAAATGAAAAAAGAGCGGGCATAGCCATCTTAATGTCGGACAACATAATCTTTAACACAAAAACTGTTAAGAGAGACAAAGAGGGGCACTATTTAATGATTAAGGGATCAATTCAACAGGAAGATATAACGATTATCAATGTATTTGCACCTAATTACAGGGCACTGGTTTATTTAAAAGATTTGTTAAGGGACTTAAACGGAAACTTAGACTCCAATACAATGGTACTGGGGGACTTCAATACTCCACTCTCAGAGATAGACAGATCAACAGGACAGAAGATCAACAAGGAGACAGTAGATTTAAACGACACTATAGCCCAAATGGATCTAACAGATATCTACAGAACTTTTCATCCTACACATAAAGCATTTACATTCTTCTCAGCAGTACATGGAACCTTCTCTAGGATTGACCACATACTAGGCCATAAAGCAAGTCTCAGCAAATTCAAAAGAATTAGAATCATACCATGCAGCTTCTCAGACCACAAAGGAATGAAGTTGGAAATTAGCAACTCAGGAATCCCTAGAGCACGTGCAAACACATGGAGATTGAACAACATGCTCCTGAATGAACAATGGGTCATAAAAGAAATCAAAAGAGAAATCAAAAATTTTCTGGAAGTAAATGAGGATAACAGCACAACATACCAAAACTTATGGGATACAGCAAAAGCAGTGCTAAGAGGAAAGTTTATATCAATAGGTGCCTACATCAAGAAATTGGAAAGGCACCAAATAAATGAGCTTTTAGTTCATCTCAAGGATCTAGAAAATCTGCAGCAAACCAAACCCAAATCTAGTAGGAGAAGAGAAATAATTAAAGTCAGAGAAGAAATCAACAGGATTGAATAAAAAAAAAATTACAAAAAATCAGCCAAACAAGGAGCTGGTTTTTTGAAAAAAATAAACAAAATTGACACCCCATTGGCCCAACTAACTAAAAAAAGAAAAGACCCAAATCAATAAAATCAGAGATGAAAAAGGAAACATAACAACAGACACTACAGAAATAAAAAGAATCATCAGGAATTACTACAAGGACTTGTATGCTAGCAAACAGGGAAATCTATCAAAAATGGATAGATTCCTGGACACATGCAACCTACATAAATTGAACCAGGAAGACACAGAAAACCTAAACAGACCCATAACTGACACAGAAATTGAAACAGTAATAAAGGCCCTCCCAACAAAGAAAAGCCCAGGGCCAGATGGATTCACTGCTGAATTCTACCAGACATTTAAAGAAGAACTAACTCCAATTCTTCTCAAACTATTCAGAACAATCGAAAAAGAGTGAATCCTCCCAAATTCTTTCTATGAAGCCAGCATCACCTTAATTCCTAAGCCGGAAAAAGAGGCAGCATTGAAAGAGAATTACAGACCAATATCCCTGATGAACATAGATGCAAAAATACTCAATAAAATTCTGGCCAATAGAATGCAACAACACATCAGAAAGATCATCCACCCAGACCAAGTGGGATTTATCCCTGGTATGCAGGGATGGTTCAATGTTCGCAAAACAATTAATGTGATACACCACATTAACAGACTGCAGAAGAAAAACCATATGATTCTCTCAATAGATGCAGAGAAAGCATTTGATAAAATGCAACACCCTTTCATGATGAAAACTCTAAGCAAACTGGGTATGGAAGGAACATTCCTCAATACAATCAAAGCAATTTATGAGAAACCCACGGCCAGCATCCTATTGAATGGGGAAAAGTTGGAAGCATTTACACTGAGATCTGGTACCAGACAGGGATGCCCACTCTCACCACTGCTATTCAATATAGTTCTGGAAGTTTTAGCCAGAGCTATTAGGCAAGAAAAAGAAATTAAAGGGATACAAATTGGGAAGGATGAACTCAAACTATCCCCCTTTGCAGATGATATGATTCTTTATTTAGGGGATCCAAAGAACTCTACTAAGAGACTATTGGAGCTCATAGAAGAGTCTGGCAAAGTAGCAGGATATAAAATCAATGCACAAAAATCAACAGCCTTTGTATACACAGGCAATGCCATGGCTGAGGAAGAACTTCTAAGATCAATCCCGTTCACAATAGCTTCAAAAACAATCAAATACCTTGGAATAAACTTAAAAAAGGATGTTAAAGATCTCGACGATGAAAATTAAAAAACCTTAAAGAAAGAAATAGAAGAGGATACCAAAAAATGGAAAAATCTTCCATGCTCATGGATTGGAAGAATCAATATCATCAAAATGTTCATTCTCCCAAAAGCAATTTACAGATTCAATGCAATACCAATCAAAATTCCAAAGACATTCTTCTCAGATCTGGAAAAAATGATGCTGAAATTCATATGGAGACACAGGAGACCTTGAATAGCTAAAGCAATCTTGTACAACAAAAACAAAGCCGGAGGCATCACAATACCAGATTTCAGGACATACTACAGGGCAGTTGTTATCAAAACAGCATGGTACTGGTACAGAAACAGATGGATAGACCAATGGAACAGAATAGAAACACCAGAAATCAATCCAAACATCTACAGCCAACTTATATTTGATCAAGGATCTAAAACCAATCCCTGGAGTAAGGACAATCTATTCAATAAATGGTGCTGGGAAAATTGGATTTCCACCTGCAGAATCATGAAGCAAGACCCCTACCTTTCACCTTACACAAAAATTCACTCAACATGGATTAAAGACTTAAATCTATGACCTGACACCATCAAATTATTAGAGAGCATTGGAGAAACCCTGCAAGATATAGGTACTGGCAAAGACTTCCTAGAAAAGACCCTGGAGGCACAGGCAGTCAAAGCCAAAATTAACTATTGGGATTGCATCAAATTGAGAAGTTTCTGTACTGCAAAAGAAATAGTCAGGAGAGTGAAGAGGCAACTGACAGAATGGGAAAAAATATTTGCAAACTACATAACAGAAAAAGGGTTGATAACCAGAATCTACAAAGAAATCAAGAAACTCCACAACATCAAAACAAACAACCCACTTAAGAGATGGGCCAAGGACCTTAATAGACATTTTTCAAAAGAGGAAATCCAAATGGCCAACAGACACATGAAAAAATGTTCCAGATCACTAGCAATCAGGGAAATGCAAATCAAAACCACAATGAGATTTCACCTCACCCCGGTTAGAATGGCTCACATTCAGAAATCTACCAACAATAGATGCTGGAGAGGATGTGGGGAAAAAGGGACACTAACCCACTGTTGGTGGGAATGCAAACTGGTAATGCCACTATGGAAGTCATTCTGGAGATTCCTCAGAAACCTGAATATAACCCTACCATACAACCCAGCCATACCACTCCTTGGAATTTACCCAAAGGAAATTAAATTGGCAAACAAAAAAGCCGTCTGCACATTAATGTTTATTGCAGCTCAATTCACAATAGCTAAGATCTGGAACCAACCCAAATGCCCATCAACAGTAGACTGGATAAAGAAATTATGGGACATGTACTCTATAGAATACTATACGGCAGTCAAAAACAATGAAATCCGGTCATTTGCAACAAGATGGAGGAATCTGGAAAACATTATGCTAATTGAATTAAGCCAGTCCCAAAGGGACAAATATCATATGTTCTCCCTGATCGGCGACAACTAACTGAGCACCAAAGGGGAAACCTGTTGAAATGAAATAGACACTATGAGAAATAGTGACTTGATCAGCCCTTGTCCTGACTCTAGATGTACAATGTAATACTTTATCCATTTTAGTATTTTTTTGTTTTGTTTTGTTCTAGTACTATTGGTTGAACTCTGTAATTAACACACAATTATTCTTAGGTGTTTAAATTTTAACTGAAAAGTGTTCCCTGTTAAATATAAGAGTGGGAATAAGAGAGGGAGGAGATGTACAATTTGGGACATGCTCAATCGGACTTGCCCCACATAGTGGAGTTAGAAACGTGCCAGGGGATTCCAATACAATCCCACCAAGGTGGCATGTACCAATACCATCTCACTAGTCCAAGTGATCAATTTCAGTTCACAATTGATCACACTGATAGGTCTAAGAGTCAAAGGGATCGCATAAACAAGACTAGTGTCTGCTAATACTAACTGACAGAATAAAAAAGGGAGGGAATGATCCAACATGGGAAGTGGGATACACAGCAGACTCACAGAATGGCAGATGTCCTAAATAGCACTCTGGCCTCAGAATCAGCCCTTAAGGCATTTGGATATGGCTGAAGAGCCCATGAGAGTATTTTAGGCATGGAAAGCCAAGACACTCTGGAAAAAAAAATGACCTAAATGAAAGATCTCTGCGAGTGAGATCTCAGTGGAAAGAACAGGGCCATCAAAGAAGGAGGTACCTTTCTCTGAAGGGAGGAGAGAACTTCCACTTTGACTATGACCCTGTCGGAATAAGATCGAAGTCGGCGAACCTTAAAGGCTTCCATAGCCTTGGCAACTCATGACTAGAGCCTAGGGAGATTACTGACGCCTTAAACAAGAGTGTCAAATTGTTAAGTCAACAACAGGAGTCACTGTGTACTTACGTCTCATGTGGGATCTGTCCTTAATGTGCTGTCCAATGTGAAGTGAAACCGTATTTTACACTTTGTGTTTCTGTGTGGGTGCAAACTGATGAAATCTTTACTTAATATATACTAAATCGATCTTCTATATATAAAGATAATTGAAAATGAATCTTGATGTGAATGGAATGGGAGAGGGAGCGGGAGATGGGAGGGGTGTGAGTGGGAGGGAAATTATGGGGGGGGGAAAGCCATTGTAATCCATAAACTGTAGTTTGGAAATTTATATTTACTAAATAAAAAAAATTTAAAAAGATTTATTTATTTATTTGAAAGAGTTACACAGAGAGAAGGAGAGACACAGAGAGACAGAGAGACAGAGAGAGAGAGAGAGAGAGAGATATCTTCCATCTGCTGTTCACTACCCAATAGGCAGCAATGGCTGGAGCTGTGCAAATCCAAAGCCAGGAGCCAGGAGCCTCCTCCGGGTCTCCTATATGGGTGCAGAGGCCCAAGGACCTGGGCCATCTTCCACTGCTCTCCCAGGCCACAGCAGAGAGCTCAATGGGTAGTGGAGCAGCTGGGCTTCCAACTGGCGCCCATATGGGATGCTGGCACTGCAGGCGGTAGCCCCACCCGCCACGCCACAGCACCGGCCCACCTAAGTTATTTTAAAAGCGTTTGAGGTGTGAGTTCCATCAGTCACGTGAGCTGAAAAGGAGGATTGTGGTGACACTGCCAGGGCTCTGGGCAGCTCCACAGCTTACAAATAAAGAACAAAGCAAACAAACAAAAACACTAAACTAAATACGGAGCTTACGATCCACTTCAACTTTTAGTGCTCTGCATGGATAACGATTGAGCACGGTACTTTTACATCCAGAAAATCAATACACCTATAAAAATGGAAAGGTTTGATCTGCAAACAAGGCTAGGAGAGCCAGGCTGTCTCATGGCAGGAAAGCTGTGGGCCGACTGTGGGGGCGCCAGTGCCCTGCGGGACAGAGCTGTGACCTGCTGCCAGGCTCGATGGCAGGGGGCAAATCTGAGACCTCAAATGAATCTCAACAACAGTCTCTGGTGAACAGTAAATTCCAAGTGAGCTACCATGTTTCTCTGTTTGCTTCTGCCTGTGGCCGCTTTCAGCAGCCAGATGGGCAGCAGTGGGGAGGGACGGGCGGCGATGCTGAGACTGCTCTGGGGACCAGGCTCTTGGGGTTCTGAGAGACGGCACAGGCTCTCCCGGCCAGATGCACATTCACCAACATTCTGGGTAACTCTGCCACCTTGCAGAAGGACAGCAAGGTTTCTACAGCGGGATGCAGAAGGAGGGCAAGGAGGGCTGGGGCCTGGCTCTGCATGCAGTCGGAGGGGAGATGGGAGGGGGGCTTCCTCCTTCACTCTGCCCTCAGGGTCCCATCTGAGGGCCCATCTGAAGGCAGGGGCCAGGAGCCTCCTCCAGGTCTCCCACACGGGTGCAGGGGCCCAAGGTCTTGGGCCATCATCTGCTGCTTTCCCAGGCCATAGCAGAGAGCTGGATCGGAAGAGGAGCAGCCGGGACTAGAACCAGCGCCCACATGGGATGCTGGCACTGCACTGGCCCCCTCATTCCTGCCTTTCAATGAGTGGTACAAGTTTTGATGTGGTTAGGTTGGATCTGCCATCCTATTATTATTTTTTTTTTTCTACTGGTATCCTGCCTGTTTTGCTCCATACTCCCTTTCTGCTTCAGGGGGAGGTTATCTGAACATTTTTCAGAATTCTATTTTTTTTTTAAAGATTTATTTATTCATCTGAAAGACAGAGTTAGAGAGAGGGAGAGACACAGAGAGATTTTCTGTCTGTTGGTTCACTCCCTAAATGGCTACAATGGCCAGGGCTGAGCCAGGCTGAAGCCAGGAGGTAGGAGCATCATCTGGGTCTCCCATGTAGATGCAGGGGCCTAAGTACTTGGGCTATCCTCTACTGCTTTTCCAGGCACATTAGCAGGGAGCTGGACCCGAAGTGGAGCAGCTGGGACTTGAATCAGGGCCTATACGGGAAGCCAGTGTTGTAGGATGTGACCTAGCTTGCTACGCCACAACACTGGCCCCTGGAATTCTACTTTTCTTTTGGCTGTTGATCTATTGGCTTTTGTTAGTTGTTCAGTGGTTTCCCTAGAGATTACAATACATACTCTTGACTTTTCACAATCAACATATAGGTAATAATACACCACTTCACATAAAATACACAACTCTTACAACCACGCAGGACGGTATCCTTCCACTCCCATTGTTTATGCTATAGCTGTTATCTGTAAGTTATCTGTACACCTCATCAACCCTAAAAGGCAATGTGATAATTTTACTTTCAGGATTTTATATAGTTTATTGAAGTATTAGGAGTAGCGGGGAAATATGTAAGAATATACATACAAACAGTCTGCATTTACGTAAGATATTTCCACTTGTGATAAATAATCTTCATTCTCTGCAAATCTTAGTTTCTCTCTGGCGTCACTTCTGTTCAGCTCGAAGAATGCCCTTCAGCACCTCTACAGCCTGGTGTGCCGGCAGCCTCTTCTCTGGCGTTTTCTTTCACCTGATAATGTCTTTATTTCACTTGCATTCTCAAATGATCTTTTCGCTGGACTGAGAACTCTGGGTTGACAATTATTTGTCTTTAGCACTACCTCCTTCCCCTCTGTTGCTAATGAGCAGTGAGATGTTTCTAATGAGCAGTGAGATGTTAGGCGGCTGTTGCACTCCTCAGGTAGGGGAACCATATACTCAGGTGCGGGGCACCATCGGCCCGTGGGCCGGGTAAGGCCTGTGAAGTCATTTGGGCTGGCCCAGCCAAGGCAACCTAGGGGGGACTGGAAATTCAGTAAATCTACAGCAGGCTAATGTTTAAGTTGACCATTCTGCTTTGCCTACAAATAATAAGTATCCAAATGGCCCTTGGCAGAACAAAGCTTTCCCACCCCTAAGAGTCCAGGCTTCATCATTGGCCTGCAACAGCTCCGGTGCTAATGAACCTCAACACGTGAGTCGCTGGGTCCATTCTGCTTGCTGGTAGCATCTCCTATCTGCAAAATTTGTTTTTTTCCACTGTGTTTTTGTTTTTATTTCTCTGCTGAAATTTTCATGCATTGAAAACATATTTCAGGGCCAGTGCTACAGTGTAGCAGGTAAAGCTGCCACCTCTAAGTGCTGGCATTCCATATGGGCACTGGTTCCAGTCCCGGCTGCTCCACTTCTGATCCAGCTCTCTGCTATGGCCTGGGAAAGCAGTGGAAGATGGCCCAAGTCTTTGGGCCTCTGCACCCAAGTGAGAGACCCAGAAGAAGCACCTGGCTCCTGGCGTCAGGTCAGCGCACTTCTGGCCGTTGCTGCCATTTGGGGAGTGAACCAGCAGATAGAATACCTCTCTCTCTCTGCCTCTACCCTCTGTAACTATCTTTCAAATAAATAAAGAATTTTTTTTTTTAAAAAAAGAAAATATATTTCATGTAATGAAAAAGCTGAGGAGAGTTATAAGAGACACTTTAAATTGCTTGTCTGTTAGTTCTAACATCTGGTTCATCTTGGTGTTGAACTTGATTGATTTTCTTTTATGTGGAGAATGTGTCCTATTTTCTTGAGTCCTTGGATGTCAGAACATTTTGGGTTGCAACCTCAGTAAAATTAGTGTTACATCACAGGGATTCTTGTCTGGGTTTAAGCTGCAAACTATTTTGAGCAGCCCTCCAATCTGTTCAGAACTGGGGTCTTTAGCGGGGCTGCTTAAAGTCTGTTCTCAAGCTTTGGCCTGAGCTGTGGGTAGACAGAGTTTAAGGAGCCCCTCTTCTGGGACTATCAGTGTCTATGTTTACATCCACCTGTGTGCATGACATCACTACCCATTTAAATATAAAGAACAAGAGGAAGGACTGGCTTTATTAGATCAAACCTTGACCGTGTTCTAGATATGTATGGCTAGAAACAGGTTATTGTTCGCATGAGTCCAATAAACCTCTGAAATTAGATATAAAACATGTTCCTTCCAATCTCATCGAGACTTGTGACCAGCAACATGATTTGATACCAAACACACCTCAGGTTTAACTTACCGAATGCCAAGGAAAAGCTGACTTGATGTGCTTTTTTTTCATATTCTAAATGTTACAGGGTTATTTCTATTTGAAAGACAGTGCAGGAAATCTTTCTGATGAGTAAGTGTCTCTTGTGGACACAAATGAGGACCTCAAATCTGCACTCTGTAAGAGGGTATTCTTCGCATGGGGCACGCTGCTAGTGACCTTTATAATCTTGTAACTGACACTAGTCAAAGACTAGCAAATCCCCTGCAATACTTGCCCAAATTCGTATCTTAGGCTGAGCTTGGGAAACAGAGCCCATCATTTAGTTGTTTTCAGATTGGCTTAGGTTCCTCCCATACAGAGTGCAGTGTCTGAGTACTTCCTATGCCCTCAGAACTCCCAGATGAGAATCCTGGAAAGAACCTGTGGGTCACAAATCTCCAGGGAAACCACAGATGGTCACATCAGCATCTTAATGATGGCACACTCACTCTTGGGCACCAACGATGTTCACGTTCTTCCTACAGCTGGGCAAGGTTTAGTACTGAGTTCTTTCCCACCACCAAGCGTGGTGCCAAGGGAGTTAGCTGGCATGGCCTGAAGCTTAGCACCCTTGGTGAGGTTATGTATGTGCCAGTCTCTGCCTCCTCTAACACGCCCCAGAAACAAAGGCCATCGTGAGGAATGCATTCTTGCTTTCCCAAATGATCAATCCTGCTGTGCATAACGCATTATATTAGTATTTAAGTTACTAGGCTTTGCTTTCTTTTAAAAGTCTTTTGTTCCCTTAAAATCTTTCAGAAGCTTTCGAGCTATATGCTGAGTTAAGAATATCCCTTCAGGGCTGGTGCTGTGGCATAGTAGGTTAATCCTCCACCTGCGGCTTCAGTATCCCATATGGGCATCAGTTCGAGTCCCAGCTGCCCCATTCCCCATCCGGCATCCCTGCTGATGGCCTGGGAAGGCAGTAGAAGATGGCTGAAGTGCTTGGGCCCCTGCACCCATGTGGGAGACCTGGAAGGAGATTCTGGCTCTTGGCTTTGGATCAGCCCAGCTCTGGCCATTTGGGGAGTGAACCAGCAGATGGAAGCCCTCTCTCTCTCTCTCTCTCTCTGTAACTCTGTCTCTCAAGTAAATAAGTAAAATCTTAAAAAAAAAGAATATTCCTTTAAGAATCACAAAGTTTTATTGGTTTCTTATTCTTGTATCTAAATTCTGTATTTTCAGCTGAGTTGAGAACATTGACAAAATAAGCAGAATGCAAAGAACAAATTATAATTTTTAAGTTTTCCTTTTTGCAAAAAAGCATTCATTCTGGGATGGGTGTTTAGGCTGGCAATTAAGGCTTGGCTGGGCTGCCTGCACTCCGCGTCGTAGCGCCTCACTTTGCTGTGTGGCTCTGGCTCCTGGCCCCAGCTTCCTGTAATGCAGACCCTGGGGGCAGCAGTGGCGGCTCATGTGACGGGGTTCTTGCTAGTGGGAGACCCAGACTGAGTTCCCAGTTCCTGGCTTAGGCCTGGCCCAGTCCTGGCCCTTGTAGGAATTTGGGGGAGTGAACCAGAAGATGGGAGTTGTCTCTCAAATAAATACACAGAAATATAAAAAAATTCATTTTTCACTTAATCATTAAAATAAACAATTTGATTACTATCTGAGCGCTACTAATTTTTGGCATAAATAGCATTACAAACTATTTTATAAGGATTGAAATAAGTGACTTGAGTGGTAACCAAATAGGCAGAGACACAATTTCAGTAGTGTTCACATGGTCAGTCTGACAGAAGATGGAAGGCTGGGACAGGTTAATAATGATAACCAGTGCTGCTTTTTAACCACCATAGTAGGTTCCTCTCCTCAGAAAATGTCAGTTCTGACTCAAGAAAACTCTACCGAAACACAGCAGGAATGTAAAACAAAATCGCCCAGCTCAGCGCGTCCCTTGCTACTGAAGAGCAGCAATGTTTGCCAGAGCTGCCCTCACGTTGTAGACGTGTGTCCTTCAAGCACTGGGAACCAGGGTCTGGAACCTGATGTCTGTTTCCCCCAGGTCCCCAGGTGGAATCCTAACCCCACAGGCGGAGGTATCAGGAAGTGGGGCCTTCGGAATGGGTGCCTGACCTCTTCTGCCGTGTGTGGACACGTGCTCACCTGTGAACCAGGAAGCGCTTCCTCCCAGACTAACTGCATCCGCCAACACCCTGACCGTGGACTTCCCAGCCTCCAGCACCAGCGACAACCAGTGTATGGTGTTTTGTTCTAGCTACCGGAAGGAACTAAGATACTGCAAGAATTATTCTGTTCGAAAAATCTGCCTATGAACTTCTTACAAATCTACCACATGCTTAATTAAACCAAAACAATGTCACATTATAACAAACAGCATGGCTGAGACTGTTTATCAAGAATGGCTATATTGAAAGCAAATAGGACATGGAACCAATTGTTGGGTTAACGCAATTTTTTTTTCAAGATTCATCTATTTTTGGAGAGGCAGAGTTACAGAGAAAGAGAGAGAGAAAGAGGTCTTCCGTCCACTGGTTCACTCCCCAAATGTCCCCAACGGCCAGAGCTGCGCTGATCTGAAGCCAGGAGCTTCTCTCCTTGCAGGGCACCAGGGACTGGGCCATCCTCTGCTACTTTCCCAGGTGTGTTCATTAGCAGGGAGCTGGACTGCAAGTGGAGCAGCTGGGACCTGAACCAGCACCTGCATGGGATGCTGGCGCCATAGGCAGAGGCCCAACCCACTATGCCACAGCGCTGGCCCAGTGAGTGCAACGTCATTATCACATATGAGGATGGCTAAGAGCTTTCCAGTTCTCCACTCTGCACTTTCAGATATTTAAGCATTCGTTTACAACATGATGTGCAGACACTGTCAGATCCAGGCACTAAGCACCGCCCAGAGCACCTGGCACACAGACACGCTCAGTGAACGCTCAGAGCAGGGTAAACAACAGGGGACAAAGGAGAGCAGAAGCACGTGGAAGAGACCACAGTCTTTCTGGGAGGCATTCTACTAGTATCTGTCTAATGTAAAAATAACTGCGATCTTATATTTGGATCACAAGAAAAAGACATTTATGTAAAAGGAATCTATTTTAAGGCTCATGACTTCCATTTTTTGAAGGGAAGGCAGATACAACAGCTGCACTCCTAGCAAGGCTAGGCTGATCCCAGCCATCGTCCCCTCCTTAGTTTCCGAAAGCGCAGGGGACTGAAGAAGCTGGGTCCTACAAATCTGGAAGGTTCTCAGGATCACGCAGGCCACTGTTTAATGAGAGAGTTCCAAGTTCATCACAGGTCACTGGTGGGGTCCAGAGACCTGCACTGGAAACCGTGCTCCTGAGCAGTGTCCAGCAAGAGAATTCTCTTCAAATCCACACCTCGAGGGACGGGCAGTCAGTGCAAGCGATTCATTCTCAGATGAGGCGGACCCAGCGGGGAGTCTGGTGGCAGCATCACAGATGTTCTGTTGTGCCTTGCTACAGTCCTTGGCCTGCAAAGTCGCTCAGAGGGACTGTCCATTTGCGTCCTGCTCAGTGTGTACGACCGGGGACTTGGCAGGCTGGGACGCTATCCCACACGTTTGAGTGTGCGCATTCAGGTCACGAATTTCACAGCACGCACTTCCCAAATGAAGGCTGAGCTCCTAAAAAGCAGCTGCTGCATTACCCCAAGTTCCCCGAACCACGTATGAGCTTTTGTGTTGTTCCATCAGAGGGAGGGCTCACAGAAAGGACTGGATCTTCGTCCTTACTGGACAAGAAGCTCAGGGAGGGAAGTGGAAGGGAGAGCCACTCTGACTGTCAATTTCTGCACAGCTTTGGGGAAATGGAAGGAATAGTAGTTTCCCATTTTTATGATGGAGGCCAGGCCCAGAGCCGGCTCTTTTATGCTGACTGCCTAGTCCTGGGCCTACCTGAAGCTAAAAAGATAACAACATTCACCAAAATGGGAGAGAAAACAGTATTTTTGAAGAATTACTATTATTATTTTTAATAAAGAGCTAGATCGGAAGTGGAGCAGCTGGGACACGAACCAGTGCCATATGGGATGCTGGCACTGTAAGTGGCGGCTTTACCTGCTATGCCACAGCGCCGGCCCCGAGAAAACAGCATTTTAAAAAGCCTACAACACTGGAAAAACCTAGGAGAAGCAAGGCCATTTGTATAGTTCAAGTGGTGAAAAACCTAGGAGAAGCAAGGCCATTTGTATAGTTGAAGTGGTGAAAAGCTATCAGCAGTGCATCTGAAGCCCTGGTGCACTGTGGTCTGCTGGGACCTGGTAGACAGCAGGCTGCCCCCGCTTTCCCGCACGATGGGACAGGCGAAGGAGCCCACCAGCTCCCACCAGGACCTGACAACACATGTGCCCTACATGCCCTGGGCAACACAGGGAACACCAGCCAGACCAAAGCTCACCGCGGCTCTTTGCCGGACTGTCACATAAGCCTCGGAGTTCCACCCTGCTCTGGACTCTCTGAGAAAGGGCCGGAAATTGAATAAAATGCAGTTACCTGACAAATTACTCCAAGACTATAAATCAGAATATCTCACTGTACCTGAACCATAATGAAATTACTATAGATGACAGCTAAGAACAAAACTGCTGAGGAGCTATTAAAAATGTAGTAAGGCCAACTGACACAGGTATTACCTTAATGATGAAAAGTGCTAAAGTGGAGCTCTTCATATTAGCAGTTTTATGGCTGCAAGAATGCATGAGTACAGAATAATATTACAGATTTAAAAAATGCAACTTAACTTTGGAAGCCATGCTATGGTATGGTGGGTAAAGCTGCTGCCCGCAGCATCAGCATCCCATATGGGTACAGGTTCAAGTCCTGGCTGCTCCACTTCCTATGCAGCTTCCCTAAAGCAGTGGAAGATTGGCTAAGTGCTGGGGTCCCTGTACCCTCACGAGAGACTGGGAAGAAACTCCTGGCTCCTGGCATTGGCTTGGCCCAGCTCCGGTCATTGCAGCCATTTGGGGAGTGAACTAGCAGATGGAAGATCTCTGTCTCTTCCCTTCTCTGTAACTCTGCCTTTTAAATAAAATAAATAAATCTTTAAAAGAAAAAAAAAAAATGTAACTATGGTAGTGCCAAAAGCGACCAGAGAGGGCCTCCAGCCTTAACTTGGCTTCTCTATGACGTTTTGGGATGAAAGCTGACCTTTCAAGAGGTGATGGAGAGCTATTCTCCAAAGAACGTAAGCACCGTCGCAGACGGTCATTCGTGGTCAACGGGCCCACTCTTCCCTCCGCGCCTTCCTCTCCTCCCCTCCCCTCCAGCAAGCATTCAAGCACCCAGCAGGTGCCAGGTCAGCTTCAGATACTCCAGTGGAGGGACTGGACTCCCCGCCTCCCGGAGCTGACAGGGACTCACACAGCTTGTGAAGGACAGACGCTGCTGAAGTGACACAACAACCTGTAGCAGGAACCCGGGGATGGGCGTGCTGGCATTTAAACAGGGAGTGCCTGGCAGGCCTCGCCGAGTCTTCAGTTGCTCATGTGAGGGAGGACATGAGGAGGAGCAGGAGGCGGGCACGTGGGTCCCCAGGGAAAGCCAGCAGGCAGAGGGCCCGGTGTGGAGAGTGCGAGTGGAGTGTCCCTGGAGATGCACCAGGTGCACGCTTCCCCACTCGGGCGGCCCCGGAAATGCCTGGTGGCCCTGGGAAGATGCACTTCTTACATGTTTCCCTGCTGACACGTAGATCACGCCTCGAAAGCCAGGGACTGAATGATTATTTTTTGAACTCTGAGTTGCTATATAATACTAGATCATTACATCAACTTCAGACTTCTTTCTCCGTGTCCATGTGGGACACAGCCAGAGGGCAGCCATATGAAAGCCAAGAAGAGAGCCCTCACCAGGAATCAAATCGAGCAGAACCTTGACCTTGGACTTGAACAGTGAGATACCAGTTTCTGTTGTTTAAACCACCCGGTTTGTGGTATTTTGTTATGGCAGTCCAAGGTGACTAAGACAAGAATTAAAGCTGCCATGAACATCCTAAACATCCATACGTTAAAAAAAAAAAAATCAACTTAATAGGCCTGGTAAGCAATTAAAGGAAAGAAAGAAAGAAAGAGAAAAGAAAGAGACTAGGAAACACCAGAGCCTATCACACTTAATGAGGGCAAGTACTATTTTATGAAACTTACATCTCAACTGTGTGTAAATGTGCATCACGTATTGTGGTGCTAAATGTAGTTTTTCTTTCACAGAGGTGGCAGTCAAAGTTTGAAAGCCACTGGTATAAGGACTTTATTTTGTCACTGAATTTAAAAAGCCACATCCATTCAGCAGAGGGAATTAAGAGTCTTATTGCTTCTGTCGGGCACTAACCTGAACTTGCCTTGGTCTTCCCCTCACACGGAATTCCTTGGCCTGGATTTCTCCCCTCTCGTCTCAGCCTATGGAAACCTAGTATCCCTTGGAGACAGAGAAGGTCAAGTCCAGGTTTCTCCGGACCCTCCCCTGCCCAGCCCTGCCCAGTGGTGTCTCCGTTCCTCCCTGCAGAACCGAACCTCCATGCCATTCATTGCTCATGTAGCATACCCTACCCTGTTCGGTCAGCCACCTTTGCCAGGGCGCGCCTCGCTGCTCCTGAAAGCTGAGGCATTATTTTTGAGAGCAGGGGTGGTGTCTCATACGCCTTTGTTTCCCCAACAATATCCTAGCAATGCCATGTTCAAGGTGGGGGTAAAAGAACAGCTGTGGATGGAAGCAACTGTCAGACCACATTTGCGGGTTCTAATGCAGCACTTGTGTGTTCTAGGTAATATAGATGGTGATGATGATGCAGATCCATGTGAAGGGACAGGCGAATGCATGCATTTTGAGATGCAAATTTGGGGACAGAGGAATAAGGGTGGAACAGGAAATGGGCAAAACAAAGGGCTGGGGAACCAGCGCTGTGGCTGCTGGGTAAAGTTGCCATCTGCAGTGCTGGCATCTTATATGGGCACTGGTTCAAGTCCGAGCTGCTCCACTTCCAATCCAGCTCTCTGCTATGGCCTGGGAAAGCAGTGGAAAATGGCCCAAATCCTTGGGCCCCTGCATCCACATGGGAGAACTGGAAGAAACTCCTGGCTCCTGGTTTTGGATGGGTGCAGCTCCAGCCATTGTGACCAATTGGGGACTGAACCAGTGGATGGAAGATCTCTCTCTCTCTCTCTCTCTCTGCCTCAGCCTCTCTAGAACTCTGCCTTCCAAATAAATAAATAAATCTTTGAAAAAAAAAAAAAAGAAAAAACAAAAACAAAAGGCTAGAAAGGCGTGGTGGGAATAAAGGGCATGGCCCCCATCCCCCTACCTTCCACCCTGAGCCTGGGCAGTAGCGAGTCATTTTGATGATTTCTACTAACGCTGTGCAATGGATAAGGAGCGCTGAAGAACCCAAGAAGAAATCAGTATATCGGCTGAGATGAAAGAGAGACATAGGAATGAAGAGGCAGCGCGGAGAAGGGGTTAATCTGAGGAATATGCCCCGGCTGCGTTTGGCTCCAGGTCCTGTGCTTGGTGCTGGGGGTGTTTCCGGTTGAATGGAGGGACCTACACGGTGCCATAGGAATGTGGAGGAAGAACGGCCGAGTGCACCTGGGTACATCGAGGGGGAGGAGCACAGTCAGCTCAGCTGACAGACAAGGCATGAAGCTCTGAGCAGCTGAGGGAGGAGGAAGAAGGCAGGAGCAGCATGTCCACAAAGCCAGCTGTGTGGGAATGCTGTGCACCTGCGGGGCTGCCTGCAGTTGACGTGGCTGGAGCAGAGGACAGGCAGGAGGAGAAAGATGGAAATGCAAGTCAGGAGTTGGGCCATGAAGGGCGCCGTGGGTTGGATCGGAGCAGGGCGCGCCCTGGGCACAGGGCTGAGGATATCTTGGGAGGAAGAGGAGTACAGAAGTGGGGACAGCGGGGGCCTCTTGTTGCTCAGCAGGTTAAAGCCCCGGCCTGCAGCATGAGCGTCCCATATGGGCACCTGTTTGATTTCTGGCTGCTCTACTTCTGATCAAACTCCGTGCTAACACACCTGGGGAAACAGTGGAGGATGGTCCAAGTGCTTGGGCCCCTGCACCGACGTGGGAGACCTGGACAAAGCTCCTGGCTTTGGATGGGCTCACCTCAGCTCCAGCTGTTGTGGCCATTTGGGGAGTGAACTAGAAGATGGAAGACCTGTGTGTGTGTGTGTGTGTGTGTGTACCTCTCTCTCTAATTCTGCATCCCAAATACATAAAATAAATCTTAAAAAAATAAGTGGGGGCAGCAGTTAGGAGGGGATAGCAAGAGACTGCGTGGAAGGGAGTGCTGGCATGGGGGGAAGGGTGGGTTTGGGAAATCAGCAGAATTTACAGAGTGCAGAGCCTGGGGTGGTGGAGGACACTGGCTGGTGATATCCCCAAGGGCAGAATAGCTCTCTCTGCATGAGGAGAGTGGATATGGAGGGAAGCAGGCAGTGTGACTGCGGCCACACTGAGGGCTGTGCCCGTGGGACCCCAGGGCGGGGCCAGCCAGCAGAAGGTAAGCAGAGTATGGCACCCAGAATCTGCTCTAGGGACAGAGAAATAGAAAGACATGTGGGGGCTGGAGTGACAAGTGTCCCCCAAAAGAAATGAGTGAGTTTTTAAGCAAGTCGGTATTAAGCTATGAAAACCCTCTTGAAAGTTCAGCTCATCTAACTTTCTTTCTGTTCACACAACATAAGACAATAGTGAAAGCATTCTAAAAAGGGAATGCAAACGAAGACTTTAAAGATCAGTGTGAAATTGGTTATCACTTAATTCCTATGATTTATCACGTGTCTTAAGTAAATGAAAAGTTCAGTTTATTTCAGTAACTATACGCTGCACAGTTCCTATTCACTCAAAGAGAAGTTATCTTTTGGTAAATTCCCCTTGAAAAGCATGACCTACTTTTCAAACACTAGATACGGTAAGATTCTTACTACTTAGAGAAAAGACAAGAAGAAACCTGGGAGCATTACATAATCCAGCACGAGGCGGGGTGGCAGTGGCATGGGACCTGCGTGGAGCTGGATGCATCTGGCCCATCACTGTGACATTCAAATCACCCTACAGTAAGCACAACGGGAGCCATGCACCTGCCCTGCTGTGCAGCAGCCAGCCAGGGCTTTGAGCTGCGGCTTCTAACACAGCTCCCAGAGGACACACAAGCTTCACTCACTTCCTTCCAAACCCTAAAGGAGAAATAAGCAATGCTGAGTTTCACTCCCGCTCTTTAGGTCTCTGTTTCAGCAGGAGGGTCCAGACAAAATGACCACCTGGCACTGCCTTTCACAGACTTCACAATACTGGTAAGAAGAGAATGTCTAGAACGATATTAATATTGTTTACTCCGAACAGCCAGGCTGTGTAACTCTACAGACAGATGTAGCGAAAGAGTATATACTCCCACACAGCATATTACACAAACATTTTAGACGGCCATGTCAGATAATATTTGAGTGAAAATATTTGACTTGGTTGAAAGTCAAATATTATGCGATGGGCTTCTAGATCTTGACATTTACTTGCCCTAAACTGGAAGAATAATTTTTGTGTAGGTTTGGCTTCAGTTCTACAATGTAAGGGAAACTTCACAAACCTCTGGCTCGTGTGCTTCAGCTGCCTTTATTTTTTTCACCCAGAAAACTTTTATTTATGGAATACAAACTTCATGCTTTTCATAAATACAACTTTAGGAATATAGTTATTCTTCCCACCGTACCCATCCTCCCACCCACTCACCCACCCCTCTTTCTCCTCTCTCTCCTATTCCCACTCTTATTTTTTACTAAGATCTATTTTCAATTAACTTTATACACATACAGTTAACTCTATACTAAGTAAAGAATTCAACAAACTGTATGAAAACACAAAAACTGTTTCTCAACAGTCGAGACAAGGACTGTTCAAAGTCTTTGCATCTCAAAGTGTTAATTCACTTCTATAGATCACCTTTTAGTGCTCTGTTAGTTATCACAGATCAAGGAGAACACATGGTATCTGTTCTTTTTTTTTTTTAAGATTTTATTTATTTATTTGAGAGATAGAGTTACAGACAGAGGGAGAGACAGAGAGAAAGGTTTTCCCTCAGTTGGTTCACTCCCCAAATGGCTGCAATGGTTGGAGCTGCTCTGACCCAAAGCTAGGAGCCAGGTGCTTCTTCCAGGTCTCCCATGTGGGTGCAGGGGCCCAAGGACTTGGGCCATCTTCCACTGCTTTCCCAGGCCATAGCAGGAAGCTGGATTGGAAGAAGAGCAGCTGGGAATAGAACTGGCACCCATATGGGATGCTGGTGCCACAGCCAGAGGATTAACCTACTGTGCCATGGCGCCGGCCACATGGTATTTGTTCTTTTGGGACTGGCTTATTTTACTAAGTATGAGGTTTTCCAGTTTCATCCATTTTGTTGCAAATGATAGGATTTAATTTTTTTTAATGCTTTGTAGTATTCCATGGTGCATATATCGCATAATTTCTTTATCCAGTCTATAGTTGTTGGGCATTTGGGTTGATACCATATCTTAGCTATTGTGAATTGAGCTGCAATAAATATGGGGGTACAGATAACTTTTTTTTTTGACAGGCAGAGTTAGACAGTGAGAGATAGAGACAGAGAGAAAGGTCTTCCTTCTGTTGGTTCACCCCCCAAATGGCTGCCACGGCCAGTGTGCTGCGCCGATCTGAAGCCAGGATCCAGGTGCTTCCTCCTGGTCTCCCACGCAAGTGCAGGGTCCAAGGATTTGGGCCATCCTACACTGCCTTTTCGGGCCACAGCAGAGAGCTGAACTGGAAGAGGAGCAACTAGGACAGAACCAGTGCCCTGAGACAGAACCAGCACCCTGACCGGGACTAGAACCTGGAGTGCCAGCGCTGCAGGCGGAGGATTAGCCTAGTGAGCCGTAGCACTGGCCGGATAACTTTTTCATGTGCTGATTTCATTTCCCTTGGGTAAATTCTCAGGAGTGGGATGGCTGGGTCAATACGGTAGGTATATATTCAGATTTCTGAGGTATCTCCATATGTATTCCACAGTGGCTGTACCAGTTTATATTCCCACCAACAGTGGGTTAGTGTCCCTTTTTCCCCATATCCTTGCCAGCACTTGTTGTTTGTTGATTTCTGTATGAAAGCCATTCTAATGGGGTGAGGTGAAAACTCATTGTGGTTTTGATTTGCACTTCCCTGACAGCAAGTGATCCTGAGCATTTTTTCATGTGTCTGTTGGCCATTTGGATTTCCTCTTTTGAAAAATGCCTGTTTAAGTCCTTTGTTCATTTCTTAACTGGGTTTTTGTTGTATTGTTGTTAAGTTTCTTGATATTTTTATATATTCTGGTTACTGATTCTTTATCAGTTGCATAGTTTGCAAATAATTTTTCCCATTCTGTCAGTTGTCTATTCACTTTGCTGAGTGTTTCTTTTGCAGTACAAAAGCTTTCTCAATTTGATGTAATCCCATTTGTCAATTTTGGCTTTGATTGCCTAGCCTCTTGAGTCTTTTCCAAGAATCCTTTGCATATGTCAATGTCTTAAAGGGTTTTCCCAATGTTCTCTAATAATTTGATGGAATTTGGTTATAGATTTAGGTCTTTGATCCATTTTGAGTGGATTTTTGTGTAAGGTGTAAGGTAAAGGGTCTTGCTTCACATTTCTGCATGTGGTATCCAGTTTTCACAGCACCATTTGTTGAAGAGACTGTCCTTGCTCCAGGGATTGATTTTAGCTCTTTTGTCAAAGAAAAGTTGGTTACAGATGCGTGGGTCGTTTTCTGGCATTTCTATTCTGTTCCATTGGTCTATTCATCTGTTTTTGTACCAGTACCAGACTGTTTTGATTATAACTGCCCTGCAGTATGTCTTGAAATCTGGTATTATGATGCCTCCAGCTTTGTTTTTGTTGTATAAGATCATTTTAGGTATTTGGGGTCTCCTGTGTTTTTATATGAGTTTCAATATCATTTTTTTCTATATCTGCGAAGAATGTCCTTGGTATTTTGATTGGTATCTCATTGAATCTGTAAGTTGCTTTTGGCAGTATGGACATTTTGATGATATTCATCTAATCCGTGAACATGGAAGATTTTTCCATTTTTTCTTTTGTATCTTCTTCTATTTTGTTCTTTAATGTTTTGTAATTCTTATCATAGAGATCTTTGATATCCTTGGTTAAATTTATTCCAAAATATTTGACTCTTTTTGTAGCTATTGTGAATGGGATTGATCTTAGAGGTTCTTTCTCAACCTTGTCTGTATATAAAAAAGCTATTGATTTTTGTGTGTTGATTTTATATCCTGCCACTTTACCAAACTCTTCCATGAGTTCCAATAGTCTTTAAGTAGAGTCTTTTGGATCCTTAATATATAGAATCATGTCATCTGCAAATAGAGATAGTTTGACTTCCTCCTCCCTAATTTTTATCCCTTTGATTTCTTTGTCTTGCCTAATGGTTCTGGATAAAACTTCCAGGACTACATTGAATAGCAATGGTGAGTGTGGGCATCCTTGTCTGGTTCTGTATCTCAGTGGGAATGCTTCCAACTAACCCATTCAATAGGACACTGGCTGTGGGTTTGTCATAAATTGCCTTGATTGTGTTGAGGACTGCTCCTTCTATACCAAATTTGCCTAAAGTTTTCATCATGAAAGGGTGTTGTATTTCATCAAATGCTTTCTCTGCATCTATTGAGATAACCATGTGGTTTTTGTTCTTCAGTTTGTTAATGTGATGTATGACACTGGTTGATTTATGAATGTTGAGCCATCCCTGCGTACAAGGGATAAATCCAACTTGGTAGGGTGAATTATCTTTCTGATGTCTTGTTGGATTCGATTGCTCAGAATTTTGTTGAGGATTTCTGTATTTATGTTCTTCAGGGAAATTGGTCTGTTGTCATCTTCTATGTTATATCTCTTTCATGTTTAGGAATTAAGGTGATGCTGGCTTCATGGAAGGAGTTTGGGAAGATTTCCTCCCTTTCAATTGTTTTGAATAGCTTGAGAAGAACTGGAGTCAGTTCTTTTCTAAATGTGTAGTAGAATTCAGCAGGGAAGCCACCTGGTCCTGGGCTTTTATTTGCTGGGAGGGTCTTTATTATTGATTCAATGGCCATCTTGGTTATTGGTATGCTTAGGTTTTCTATGTCTTCATGGCTCAATTTAGGCAGGTTGTATGTGTCCAGGAATCTATCCATTTCTTCTAGGTTTCCTGATTTGTTGGCATACAGCTCTTTGTGGTAATTTCTGATGATTCTTTTTATCTCTATGGTCTGTTGTTATATTTCCTTTTTCATCTCTAATTTTATTGATTTGGGTCCTCTCTCTTTCTTGCTTAGTCGGGCCAATGTTTATTTTTCAGCAAGTTACCTTTTTGTTTCACTGATCTTTTGTATTTTTTTTTGTTTCAATTTTGTTTATTCTCTAATTTCAATTCTTTTTTTTTTTTTTTTTGACAGGCAGAGTGGACAGTGAGAGAGAGAGAGACAGAGAGAAAGGTCTTCCTTTACTGTTGGTTCACTCTTCAATGGCCGCTGTGGCCAGTGCACTGCGCACCGTGCTGATCCGAAGCCAGGAGCCAGGTGCTTCCTCCTGGTCTCCCCTGAAGGTGCAGGGCCCAAGGACTTGGGCCATCCTCCACTGCACTCCCGGGCCACAGCAGAGAGCTGAACTGGAAGAGGGGCAACTGGGACAGAATCCGGCATCCTGAACGGGACTAGAACCCAGTGTGCCGGTGCTGCAGGTGCAGGATTAGCCTATTGAGCCGTGGCGCAGGCCAAATTTTAATTATTAATTATTTATTTTCTCCTACTAGTTTTAGGTTTGTTTTTCTAGGTCCTTGAGATGCATTGAGAGCTCATTTATTAGGTGCCTTTTCAATTTCTGGATGTAGACACCAATTGCTATAAACTTTCCTCTTAACACTGCTTTTGCTGTATCCCATAAGTTTTGATATGTTGTACTGTCTTCGTTTATTGCCAGAAATTTTTTGATTTCTCTTTTGATTTTTTCAATGACCTACTGTTCATTCAGAAGCATGTTGTTCAGTCTTGATGTGTTTGCATATATTCTAGAGATTCTTGAGTTGCTGATTTCCAGTTTCATTCTCTTGTCGTCAGAGAAGATGCCTGGTATGATTTCAATTTTTTTGAATTTGCTGAGACTTGCTTTACAGCCTAGCATGTAGTCTATCCTAAAGAATGTTCCATGCACTGGTGAGAAGAAATGTGCATTTTGCATCTGTAGAATGAAAAGTTTTATAGATATCTGCTAGGTCCATTTGGTCTACAGTGTTGATTAACTCTGTTGTTTCCTCGCTGGTTTTCTGTCTGGTTGATCTGTCCATTGCTGAAAGTGGAGTACTGAAGTCCCACATTACTATTGTATTGGAGTCTAAGTCTCCCTTTAGATCCATTATCATTCCTTTTAAATAGCCAGGTGTCCTGTAATCAGGTGCATATACTTCTATAATAGTTACATCTTCCTGTTGAATTGATCCTTTAATCATTATGTACTGATTAAATAGTGCCCTTCTTTGTCTCTTTTAACAGTTTTTATGTTAAAGTTTATTTTGTCTGATATTAGGATGGCTACACTAGCTTTTTTGGGTTTTTATTAGCACGGAATATCTTTTTCCATCCTTTCGCTTTCAATCTGCACGTATCTTTGTTGGTGAGATGTGTTTCATGTAGGCAGCAAATAGATGGATTTTGTTTTTTAATCCCTTCAGCCAGTTACTATCTTTTAAGTGGAGAGTTCAGGCCATTTACATTCAAGGTGGCTATTGATACGTAATGACTTGGCCCTGCCATTTTCCGATAAATATTCCTATTGTTTATTTTGGATTTCCTTTGTACTTTTACTGGGAGACTTTCTGCCTTCACCTTCTTTCATAGTGATGACCATATTTCTGTGTTTCTGTATGCAGTACATACATCCTTTAGCATCTTTCATACGACTGGACAAGTGGTGACAAGTTCTTTCAATTTCTGTTTGTTACAGAAGGTCTTTATTTCACCTTCATTCCTAAATGAGAGCTTTGCAGGGTACAGTATTCTTGGTTGACAGCTTTTTTTCTCTTAAGATTTGGAATATATCCCACCATTCTCTCCTAGCCTGTAGGGTTTCTGACGAGAAGTCTGCTGTGAGTCCAATTGGAGATCCCCTGAAAGTAATCAGGTGTTTCTCTGGTGCAAATTTTAGGATCTTTTCTTTATATTTTACTGTGGAGAGTTTGACTACACTGTGTTGTGGTTAGGATCTTTTCTGGTCATATCTATTAGGAGTTCTATGTGCTTCCTGTACTTGGATGTCCCTTTCTCCAGATTAGGGAAGTTTTCTGTAATTATTTCACTAAAAAGGCCTTCTAATCCAGTATTTCTTTCCATGCCTTTAGAACTCCTAATACTCGTATATTAGGATGTTTGGTAGTATCCCATAGATCTCCAACATTGTTTTTTCTTTGTTTTCTAATTTAGTCTTCTTTTTCTTCTTTTTTAAGATTGATTATAAAACTTCCAGAGATTTGCCTTCTAACTCGGATACTCTTTCTTCTTTCCCACCGAGTCTGTCCTTAATGCTTTCCACCATGTTTTTTATTTGTTCTATTGAATGCTTCATTTCCAATATTTCATTTTGATTTCTCTTTAAAAACTCAATTTCATGGGAAAAATTTTCTTTCATGTCATGTACAGATTTCTTTAGTTCATCAGTTTGCTTCTGATTACTTTTAAGTAATCCTAGGATCATTTTTTGAATTCTGTTTCTGGCATTTCATCAATCTCTTCACCTTCACATTCTAGTACTGAAGTGTTGTATTCTTTTGGGGGCATCATATTGTCTTTCTTCTTGTTTCTTTTATTTATTAATTTATTATTTATTATTAGACATTTGTGGTGATACTTGTTAGTTTATTTTTTCCCTGTGATAGCTTTTATCCTTGAACGATGCCTTGGCGGCTTAGTGCAGTGTCTGCTCTTTCAGTGACTACTCAGAGGTGTGTGCTGGGTGTGGTCAGGGAGCTCTGCTCAGTTCTTCAGGGTGAGGGGAGTGTCTAAGGTGACACCCAAGTTTTGTGTGGTAAATCTCTCTCTAATTTTTTTTTAATCAGAGGGGAGATTTGTTCTGCTCTCTTGGCATAGTCTCACACTCAACTCCTCTCCTCAAAGGAGACCAGTGCCTGGGCGCTAGCCCCAGTGGGTACAACTTTCATCTGCACTTCCACAAGAACCACACAAAGGATCCGTGCAGTCCTCAGTGTTAACACGGATCAGCAGCAATGACCCTCACCAGGGAATCAGGGAGCCCTGAGCATGCGGAGACACTCACAGCGCCTGCCCAAAGTCCCAGCCATACCCTGTGCTCTCCCCACGCAGCCAATGTTTTCATAGTCCTGGGATACAGGCTCCCAGTCACAAACTCCCAGCCCCCATCAATTCTCCTGGCCAGACTCAGGCATCTCCTCTCGGCTGGTTGTTGTACACATGGACACGAGCTATCACAGCTGTTACGTATGTCCAAAATGGCGCCTGCCCTCTCTTGGTTACAGGATGCTGGTGCCGGGTGGTCAGGGAGAGAGAAACGTGCCCCCCTTTTATTCTCTCTAGGTTGGCAGGTACACTGTCTCCCACAGGGCTCTAATCCAGGACCACGCTAGGCTCTTCTTGCAGCTTTATTGCCAGTGGCTTGGGCTGCTGCAGTCTGGGCTCACATCACTCCAAAGCTGGTGCTGAGGCTCTCAGCTGCTGGGGTCCTGAGTTGTGTGTGTCCACACCCTCCATGTAGGTCCACAGTGTCCCTGTAATTGCCTGGAGTTTCCTCTGCTCTTTTCTCCTTAACTCTCCACTGAGATTGCGCTCTCTCCATATATTTTTTTTTTTTCTTTAACTATCTTCCCCTAGACTAGAGCAGTAAGCCCCCTCCCTATTCCACCATCTTGACTCCAAACTTCAGCTGCCTTTAGTTGGTGACTTTCTCATGAGTGAGGGGGCACTGTGATCCTCTTACCAACCCACATGTGGGCTGGGAAGAATGCTGACCTTTAGCATCTAATTTCTCTATTTGAAGCAAGAACAAATCAGTAAGTACACACCATTCTGCACCTTCACAGAGCTCTTACTAAAACAGCCATTTCCAACTTGGAACTTCGGTGTCACACACAAAGCTGTTACTACATCCCTGACGATGGTTTAATCAGTGTGTCAGTAAACCATCTGAAAAGACTACATTACAAATATTATTCAACACACAGCTTGAATTTTCATCAACTTTAGATACTGTATTCTGTGAATTAAACTCTAGAGGTTTCAAGTGATTCATTTTATTATAAACACTCCAAAAGATGATTAAAATAATTGAGATAAGCCTTGATTAGAAGGATAAGAGCCTTTTTCCCTAGTAACATCTGCAGTAATAATATGCTACCACTTAAATCAACTGACGATGACCCACCATCTGTGGGTAAACGTAATGGTAGCTTCTTTTCTAATACTGGTGATGGATTTTTTTTAAATGAATCACCCAGCCCTTCTTAAAATGAGACAGCAAGCTGGGCTTTCAAGTACAATTCTTTGCTATGTTCCAGACCAAAGCTAACTGGCCCATGAAAAGAGTTTACCCATGACCTTGACCTCAGTAAGAATTAATTTGCTGGGACCTCTCAGAGATCAATTAATTTTTCAATTTAGCCATAATACAAAGAGTCGTATTTTCATGACATGTGTATGTCATTGTATCAAATATAAAGGGCATTTTCTTTCTGAACATAGTATAATAAATGGAAAACACAGTACCATTCAAGCACACTGTAATAGCCTTCACACTGTGATTCATTTTGCTTCAAGGTAGGTATTATAGTGCACTACAGGATTAACCTTTGGGATCTGTTACAGCCCATGCTTTGAGCAAGACTGTTCACTGGAAGAATCAGAAAGTACAATATGGAATTGGAATAAGTGGGGGGAAAGTGAGCTAAAGACACAACTGGTGCCAGTGCTGCGGTGCAGCGGGTTAATGCCCTGGCCTGAAGTGCTGGCATCCCACATGGGTACCAGTTCAAGACCTGGCTGCTCCACTTCCTGTCCAGCTCTCTGCTATGGCCTGGGATAGCAGTAGAAGATGGCCCAAATCCTTGGGCCCCTGCACCCACATGGGAGACGTGGAAGAAACTCCTGGCTCCTGGCTTTGGATTGGTACAGCTCCGGCCGTTGCGGCCATCTGGGGAGTGAACCGTCGGATGGAAGACCTCTCTCTCTCTGCCTCTCCTTCTCTCTCTGTGTAGCTCTGACTTTCAAATAAATAAATAAATCTTAAAAAAAAAAAAAAAGAAAAAAAGGGCCGGCGCCACAGCTCACTAGGCTAATCCTCTGCCTGTGGCGCCGGCACCCCGGGTTCTAGTCCCGATTGGGGCGCCGGATTCTGTCCTGGTTGCCCCTCTTCCAGTTCAGCTCTCTGCTGTGGCCCAGGAGGGCAGTGGAGGATGGCCCAGGTCCTTGGGCCCTGCACCCGCATGGGAGACCAGGAGGAAGCACCTGGATCCTGGCTTCGGATCGGTGCAGTGCGCTGGCCACAACACACTGGCTGTAGCGGCCACTTGAGGGGTGAACCAATGGAAAAAGGAAGACCTTTCTCTCTGTCTCTGTCTCTCTGTCTGTCTAACTCTGCCTATCAAAAAATAACAAAATAAAAAATAAAAAAAAGACACAACTGGTGAGAGAAAAGCCAAAAGAAAGGGGCTGTGGTTTATCAGAAGGCGGAGACGGGGGGCAAGCAGTGGGTATGGCCGCAGCGAGAAGCAGCAGTATTGGGTGTTCCCGGGATGGGAAGCAGATGGGGAAAGGAGGGAATATAAAGCTCTAAGAAGGTGGTGGCCTAGTGCCCAGCTCTTGGCTCCTAAATACCATTATTTTAAAAAAATGAAAACAAAAAGGAACCAGGGCTCACTGGGGAAGTGGCTGATTCCAGGGCTGGGGCCTGGGGCAGTGAAAATACAAGATCAGTTTGCAGCCAGGAAGGGAGGAAGTACTCCAAACTAGAGTGGGGTGCAGGAATCACTGGAGGAACTCCACTGGCCAACAGAACAACGTGAACACAAAATGAATCAATGCCAGTAGCGACTTATAGCCTGGGAGAGTAAAAAGCAAAATCATCATTAAAGAAATACCACAGTACTAAGTCACTCCTTGTGGAGATAAGGCCTACAGACGATGACAAAATCAGTGGGAAAGAGGACACCAGAGAAGCTTCCAAGGACCGCCCCAAGGTGTTACCAGTGACCAGGGGATAGTCATTCTTCACGGGAGAAACCGACACCCACCAGATGGTCAAGGCTAACAGCACCAGTAAGAAGTAAGAAGCCACGCCGACACCAGGTGGCCTCCTCCTGATAGCGACACCTGAGCACAACACGCCACTCCGGTATTTTTGCCAAATACGCATAACTTCAATAGAACCATGAGAAAACATCAGAAAAACCCAAACCAAGAGGAAGTCTGCTGAATAAGTAGCCAGCACTCATCAAAAATGACCAGACTGAGTAGCAGTCCCGGAGCAGGAGAGAGAGTGACGCGGGACCCTGCTAGGATTCCGCAGCAGGAAACGGGGCACCGGGAGGAACAAGGTCTGCAGCTGCGTCAGCCACACTGTGGTTTTAGTAACTGCACTACAGCCACACACGGTGCCAACACTGGAGAGGGGTTTATAGGAACTCTTCTAGTTTTCAACTTTTCTGTAAATCTAAACTTATTTTTTTTAAAAGAAAAGCAAACACCTTTGACAGATATCTTCCCTCTGACCCTCTTTTTAAATTATTATTATTATTTGCTGCCATCTACAATTGCATTTATTTTACATGTTTATCCTATTGCCTATCTGTGCACAACACAATAAGCTCCATCAGGGCAGGGATCTTCACCTGTGTTGGTCGCTGCTGACTCTGCAGCATCTAGGACAGTGCCGGGCACACGCAGGCAGAGTGAGTTACATGAGTTAAGAATCCAGGGAGAATAAAATAAAATGGTAGAATAAAAACTAGAAAGGCAGGCCTGGAGACAGAAAATTTTACTCCCAAACTCCTGAATTCTAACAAGTCCCCAGTTTCTCTGAAGAGTCTATAAAGTGAGCTTTCCATTTATCTACTCGTCATATTTAGCGGGCAGCTGCCACGTACAAAACACTGAGCCAGGCACCAAGGGGATGGATACGAGCAAGACACGACCCCTGATCTCAAGCAGACAGCACTGAGTGGGCAGGGCGGACATTCAAGCAGCCAAACCCAAGGCAGAAAGGAGGCCCTCACGATGAGGCACAAGCTATCCAGGGTGTTTCCAGGAGGGAGGCACACACAGAGTGAGCGGTAAAAGGAAAGCCTCACAAAGGTTGTTACATTTATGCAGGCCTTTAGTGAATACTTAGAAAGCCAAGGTGGAGGAAGGGTTTATCAAGAGAAGGTTCACATAGGCCAACCCAAACACGCAGGAGAGGAAGCGGTGGAAGGCGCGGAGCTGTGGTTGGGAGGAGCAGTGGTGGGAAGGAAAGCGAGAGAAAAGCCTGGGAAGGCAGGCTGGGGTTGGACTGGGAGGGCTCCAGACTCCATCTGGGAGCAACAGGGCCTTGATACTGAACACTTCTGAGTAGGAAAGGGATGTGAACAGAGCACTGGCCTGTAAAAATTCATCATGGAATTATATGGGAGAAGTCTAGAACTGTAGGAATTCAAAATATCTTCGGGTTCGCGCGTTGCAACTTTCTAATACAGGGGCGCTGTCAGGCTGGCTCTCCTGTCAGGGGGCTGACTTGAGTCCCCTCTCCATCCACTGCCCGTGCACTCATGATCTCACGAGGTATTTCCTTGGGTAGAACTGATACCTGCCTGGGTTCAGATTCTATCCACGGTACTCTGGCACACAAGAGGCTTACCGCTGTGTTACAGTACGGTCCATAAAGTAGCTGGATGCAGTTTTACATTTTCTCTGGGTCTCACGTTCCCCACCCCTCCCCTACGTGACTGGCAAGCTCCTGACTGCCTCTGTGCACATGTGGCTTCCCCACTGTGCTGTGAAACGTGATGCCCAGGCCGCGCGGACACCCGAGCGCAGTCTGCCCAGCACAGCCCGGCACGGGGCACAGCACGGACGGGAGGAGGCCGGCCGTGGTGCGGGCCCAGCTCTGCACCTGGGCAGCTACTTAGCGGCTCTCTCTGGGTTGCCTGGCCTAGGAAGCCTGGGTCAGAGTGGCACCAGCTCACGGCACTGCTACAGAGCACTCCTGTCATCGCGCAGGCTGTGGTCTCACATTCGACTCGCAGGCAGAGGCTGCCAGTATCTGGAGAAACAGCTTCAAGAATAAAAGGGCTGGCAGCTCACTCACCATTTGCCTTGCCGCGGGCTTCGACGCTGTTTAAAGGACACCCTCTTCCACAGTTTAGATCGTCCTCATCCAAGGAGGTTCAAAAAGAAACCAGAACAGAAAACAGGGAACGCACAACTCAACCAGCTGCACACCCTTACCCACTGTTCCTGGGCTGAAGGCCCACAACTGGTTTTCCTTGCTTCCCTCCTGGGGATCAAAACCCCTTTCTAATTTGAGTCTTCTGGTGTTTGTGCAAGTTCAATCCACTCCCCTACATTTGGCCTCTTAGCCCATTTTTTTTTGCTGCTATAAAAAAATTATCTGAGGCTGGCTAATTTGTGAAGAGGAGGAGCTTATTAGCTCACAGTTCTGGAGCTCCAAGCACACGGTGCCAGTTTCTGTTCAGCTCTGGTGAGGGCCTCACGGCGGATGGAATTACATTGCGGAAGTGGGTGTGGAAGAGAGGGCAAGACAGGAAGCCAGGCAGTGGGCAGGGCCAGCCGGTCTTTTTTTTTTAATGACCACCCACTCTTGGGGGAACTCACTCACTTCTGGAGAACAGCAATAATCCCTTCTGAGGGTTGCAACCTGTCACATAACCACCTCCCACCAGGCCTCCTCTCTTAAAGGTTTCACCACCTCCCAAGATCACCATCCTGGGGACCATGATTCCAAGACAGGGACCTTCGGGGGATACACTGAAAGGACAGCAGCTTCCACATACATCATTTCTTCCATTTTTTTGCACAGATCCTTTTTAAAAAATCCATGCTTGTTGGAGAGTGACACTATCCTTTTTTCCTGTTGCTGTGTTACTTTCTTGAGATCCTGTGCCACAACGTGTGTCTGCAACTTAAACACCACCCTCCCCCTTCCGTGACTTCCCCTGAACGGCACGGGCTGCAAGCCTGGGAACTGCGATTCCTGGAGCGTCCCCAGCAGGGCTGGCGCTGCACTGTGGGAAGGAGAGGAACGTCCATGCATTTTGGAAGGCAGAGCAGAAACAGAGGTCACCATGGCAGTGGTGGGCGGGCCTGTGGGCATCAGAAGTCACACGCTGCCATGGCCTGCAGCGTCTCCCTGCAGACCTCATGTGGGTGCAGCGGGCAGCCCGGCCACCGCTGGTGACCCTGCTGCCACTTCCGACGCCCTGACTGCCAGCGGTGGCTTTGCTCGGGCTTAGTGCTCTCGGCGATTCTGAAGTCCTTCTAGGAAACCCTGCCTGTCTGAAATCAGGAGCTTCATTTTGTTAACAGGTGTGAACGGAACACAGAAGTTACTCTGTCTAAAGGGCTTTGTATGGGAAACAGAAGCTTATGCAGCACGGGAAAGGAGGAAGCAGGCAAAGAGCAGGGTGTGAGGCAGCTTCTAGCACCAGAGTTCTCAAGAGCTCCATGGGAGGGGCGGCAAATCCCAGGCTCAGCCACCACAGCCCCAAGGCTGCCTCTGCAGGATGCAGGCCTCTCCTCTTCTGCCTTCCAGGTCTCACGCAAGCGCCTCGCCTTGGCAGACTCTACCCTAGAACTGAGAGAGGGGTGGCCCTGGGAAAGTTCCCCTGGCTTCCTCAGGGAGATGCAGGAGACTGGGGAGGAGGTGCTGGTGATGCAGGCAGCACTCACACTCACAGCACTGCTCCCAGGGCAGCTGTGTCTCTTCTATCTCTGCCCAGGACGTGCAGTGATTGGGTTGTCAGTATTTTTTTTTTTAAAGATGTTATTTATTTATTTGAGAGGTAGAGTCACAGAGAGAGGGAAAGATAGAGAGAAAGGTCTTCCATCAATTGGTTTGCTCCCTGAATGGCCATAATGGTTAGAGCTGGGCCGATCCAAAGCCAGGAGCCGGGAGCCAGGAGCTTCTTCCGGGTCTCCCACGTGAGTGCAGGGGCCCAAGCACTTGAGTCATCTTCTGCTGCTTTTCCAGGCCATAGAGAGCTGGATCGGAAGAGGGGCAGCTGGGACATGAATGGGTGCCCGTGTTAGAAGCCAGCACCACAGGTGGAGGCTTAGCCTATATGACAGTGCTGGCTCTATTTTTTTTTTTTTAAAGTTTTCCATCTCTCCTGAACTGTATTTTTTGTTAGTAGTGTGTGCAACTTTTAGCAATTTGTGTTTCTTCTAGCAAACAGATCTGACTACCTCCTCGTGCTATGAAAAGTGGAAAGGCCAACTCCTTGTTTCCTTTCTCATAAGAAATTGGCCCATTCTTGGTTTTCCTCATCGTTTCTTGCACTGTGAGGGAAAACTGTCATCAAAGACGTAGGCAGTTCCCTGCTCTGTGAAGAACGATAATTTTAGTGCATGCTGACAAAATTACACTCTCAGGGATGGAAAAACCCTCCAGTAGACCACTGTGGACTTCCCCACCAGCGTCTGAGTCCTCACAATTGGAACGTGTGTCCACGCAATTGCACGTGTGGCTCCTTGCTTGCTGCTCTTGTGGCCAATGGCCGGCACTGGTAACGGATCTCAGAGCACCCACTCTGAGACTCACTGAGCTCACCCTGAACTTGGCATTAGAATCCTTGCCCATTCATGGTCTAGCCAGCTAGGACCAACTGCCAAGAGCTGCATTCAAGATGGAACCTACTTGCATGTCAGCCAAGTGGCCACGTGCCTATTATCCTAGCATCTCTGAGAAGGAGTGAATCCCTTTCTCAAATGTGCCCATTCCATGCCTAAACAGTTCCGTCTGTTAGAAAGTTGCTGCTCATTTGGGACTGCAATGTGTGTCCCGGTTTGCAGCTCCTTCTAGCCACTGCTCCTGGTCCTACCTGTTGAGACCACATGTAACAAGACCTCCTCTGCCTACAGGAATGATTTTTCCAGTGCCTCAGCACGAACCTCTTCTCTCAAATCTTTCTTTCTGAAGGAGAGTTATAGCAGTTTGAGTCCTCTGGTCATTTCTTGTATGCCTGGTGACTCTCGAAGTTTTCCAGATTATCTTAAGGTGCGGCATCCAGACAGCTCGCTCTGGGGAGTCTGGTAGAGGCTGTTTTTCTACACGAGTAGCATCACGACCCACAGTCTGCTGCTGAGCCACACAACGCTTAGCAGCACAGAGACAGCTGGTAACCATGACAGACTTGGCTCACCATGCGCCAAAAGCCTACCAGGCTGTCTTAAGCTGTCCTTGAGGCCACAAAGACCAAGTTCAATCCACTACTAAAAAACCACTTTTCAAGTCCTTGACCAGTTCTCTTAACTGCTCGGCCAGTGCCTATGTTCCAGTCATCACACCCTGGAACTTTTGCAATCAACCCAGACTGGTGCCATGTCTTGGGCCCCAAGGTCTTTCCTTCCCCTGTACTTTTTGGACTAATTAATTGGCACTTCCATGCATAGCACCATGGTGCAGTTCAAGACAAGCAATAATCTTCTAACTGGGCTCTCTGCTGCTCAACACAGTAGCCAGCGTGATGGCATCCCAGCTCTACTGTAAGATCTGCACTCTCCCCGCCCCACCAGCTCTGTCCCTTGCTCACACAGTGCAAGCCATGCTGATCTTGCTATCTCTTCACTACATCTGGCACCGTCCTGCCTTCGGCCTTCTCTAGTGACTGTCATTACTTCAGTGTCGGCACACTCCGCTCCTCCCTCTGCTACATGTTGCCCTGACCATTCTTGGTAATTCTAGATCCTCATCACACCACCAGTCACATTCCCAAACCACCTTAACCTCTTTTACTTTTTCCCTTATTTTTAAAAATGATTTATTTAAAAGTCAGAGTCAGAGAGAGAGAGAGAGAGATCTCCCATCCACTGGTTTACTCCCCAGATAGTTGCGACAGCTGGGACTGGGCCAGGCCAAAGCTAGGAGCCTGGATCTCCATCAGGGTCTCTGACATGGGTGCAGGGGCTCAAACACTTGGGCCATCTTCCACTGCTTTCCCAGGTGCATTAGCAGGGAGCTGGATCAGAAGTAAAGCAGCCGGAACATGAACAAGTGCCCATAGTGGGTGTCGGCACCACGGGCATGGTTTAACTTACTGAGACACAACGCCGTCCCCAATTTTCTACAGCACTGATTGTGTCCTAATACACCCAACCCTTTTGTTATTTATTATGCTTACTGTTCACCCCTGCCTCCTGCTGGACTGTGAGCCTGGGACAAAGTCCGAGTGCCAGGAACGACAGCTGTCACAGAGCAGATGCTTCATCAAGATTTGTTCAGTGTTGATGGGCCCTGTGGCAGGTCTAACCCTAACATGACCATGTCTTTATCTCAACCTAAGATCCTGCAGCCAGCGATCCTCTGCCATGCTTTGTCTGTTTCCACCCTGCATCCCACAGCCCACAGGACTTTTCTGAACCCTTGTTTTGTGGTCACAAAGCACTCCTGCATTCTCCATTCTTGCACCCAATCTCCCCCCCCCCCCCAATCTCATCTTCACCTGAAGCTGGGCTCTCCTCTCCAGACTCCTGATTCCCTTGGAGGCAGGGGCTGCTCACTCTCCAGGGTCTGAAGAGGGGGCTGGTGTTCCCTTTGCTTTCACTGCTCTTCTACTGGCCATTCTATCGTAGAGTAAAAGGCCGGCTCATGTAAGGCTGGTGCCAACCGCTTCTCTGCCTTCCAGCTGTCCCCATTGACTTTGGTGCCCCCCTCCTGTTTACTGGGGCACTGGCTCCTGGACTTTATCTCCACCTGCGGCTTAGTATCATGGGAAGGGCCCATTGCAGGCCTCCCATTCACTCACAGGCTCCATTACACTGACTTTCATCCACACCCAGACTCTGTCTTGCTCACTCACGGCCAGTCCAGACCCTGTCACTTCTACAACTTTAATCTAAATCTACTTCTACAACTTTAATCTAAATATGCTGCTAACTGCAGTCTTCATTATTTCCACCACTCCCGTTTTTTTTTATCTTTTAAAAAACCCTCCTTCTCCCCTGCCTGGCCTGTGTTACCCTTTGCTGATGGTCTTCTGATACTTTTACTTCTTTCGTGATTCAGCTTAGACATCAAGATCCAACTCTTCCCTGGGGCAGCCATTCTAAACTTCACAGTACAGTTCAAATAAATGTGAAACGGGGGTCACCTGTTGTATCTCCGCAGGGTCCGCTGCCACTGTGACACTGGCATCCCACATCACAGTGTTTGAGTCATGGCTGCTCTGCTCCTAATCCAGCTCCCTACTGATGAGCCTGGGAAGGCAGCAGAAGATGGTCCCCGTACTTGGGCCTCTGCCATCCACATGAGAGGTCTGGAAGGAGTTCCAGGCTCCTGGCTTTGGCCTGGCCCAGCCCTGGCTATTGTGGCCATTTGGGAAGAGAACCAGCAGATGGAAGGTCTCACTGTGTCTCTCCCTCTTTCCCTCTGTCACTCTGCCTTTCTACTGGTTCACTCCCCAGTTGGCTGCAACAGTTGGAGAGCTGCAGGCAACTTCTAAAGAAAGCCTTCCCAGACTTAAAATAATGTGAACACAAAAAGTAAAAAAATCAATGTCTTACTTTATGTGGGAATAGAAATAAAATGAATTCCTCACATCTACAATTTGGGGACGCGAATAACATTGAAGCTGGAGTGTCCTGGTGGGCGTCTGGCATGGCAGTGAAGACACAGCGTCAGATCCTACAGCCCGCACTGGAAAGCCTCAGTTTGAAGCCTGACTCAGCTTCTGATCCTGCTTCCTGCTTGTGCACACCCTGCAGACAGCACGTGATAAAGCACGTGGGTCCCTGCCACCCACGTGGGAGACTCGGACTGAGCTCTCGGCTCCTGGCTGCAGCTGGCCCAGCTTCAGCTGCTAAGGGCCTTGGAGGAGTGAACCAGCAGACAGAAGATCTCTCTCTCTTTCTGCCTTTCAAATAAGAAGAAAAGCAAGCCAGCAGGCTGGGTGAGCTGCTGTCTGTTCTCATGCTGTTACCAGCCAGGGGCACTCCCGCTGCCCCACTGGACACCTGCCTCCTCTGCTCAGGGCCGAGTGCGTCACACTGCTGCTCTGGCCAGCCGGGCTTCTGGGAGCGATTATGAGGACGCGTGTGCTGCTGCTTCCCAGACGCTGGGATTGTCCTGACAACGCGTTTATGTTCTACAGCCACATGTCTTCCGTGTCCACTAAGCACTGGTTCTACGGACAGCACTGACGACACTGCCTCCAAACAGCAAGTCTGGGATGCGTGCTGGAGGGGAAACCCCGTGAAGAAGGTCGGACAGCCACCGTGCCATCCTGTGTTGCTAATTTCGGAGAAAGCACTGTAAAAATTAGACCTAGTGAAGGAAAAAACTAAAGCAAAAATAGCTACAATGCTGTACATACACACATGCCCTGAAATAATCCCCTAGGGTCTCTTAAAGTCTGAGTTTTAAATCAGAAGACGACTTCAGAAATACATGTACCACAAACATACCAGGAACTACATACAGCACTTGCCCTTCTTTTCCCATGACCTGCTTCGCTTGCCACAGCTGCAGCCCAGGCAGACAGCAAGGAGGGCAGTGAAGATGTGCGTGGGCTCCCGCGCCAGACTTCCTGGGTGGGGGATCATGTCTAGGTGTGTGGCTCTGAGAAAGTTTCTTAGTCCCTCTGGATCCATTTCCACATCTGAGAAGTTCAGGTGATAGATACCCCCTCCTTAGACGTTGCTGTGAGGACCTGAACGAGCTGACACAGGTAAGCCCGTGGCAGCTCCTTGTGGCACTGAGTCAGCTAGTGTCCCAGTTACCAGCACCATGGCCACCTTCCCAGCAACCTGATGCCACTTACAAAATTGGTTTCACTGGCTTAAAAAATCAAAGTGCCTATTAATGGTATATGAACTATTCACAGTACACATTATAGCAATTACTCAGAGGTCACACAGGCATGAAGATTTTGGTCCTTCTTTTGCTATTTTTTAAAAACTGTCAGAAACCTTCTTTATCACAGTCCTGAGTATCAGTACACGGCAATGGTGGCAATACTTAGAGCTTTCCTAGCACAAGCACTGGGTAAGCCTGTTAGTCACCTTTTTGTTGCTATGACGAAATACCTAAGCAAACTAGTTATGAAGGAAGGGGGTTTATTTTGACGCACAGTTTCAGAGGTGCACAGTGTACGATCAGACAGGCCCGCTGGTGTGGCCGTCAGAGGCGGAAGGATTCCAACGGCAGAGTGCGTGTGGAGGCATGATCATGTCACGAGCCAGGGAGTGGGCAGAGAGGCTGGGCCGAGTCAGGTCTTATAACCGACCCTCTCATGAGACCCCTGTACCTCCCACTACGCCCACCGCCTGAACGCCATCCTTGGGTTAGGTTTCCACCCATCCAGCACCATCAACTTACAACTCTGACGATCAGCGTCTGCGTGCGCTCAGAGCCAAATCTTGTTGAAACCACAGCGTCAAGCAGAATGGCTCGGAACAGAGCCTGCCCAGACACCAGCATCTCATCAAGTGGTAACAGCAGTCAGGTGCGACGTTAGCCATCTTACCTTTAGTCTGTCCTTGGGCAGCGCGACAACCCCTTGCTTAATGATCTCCAGGACCCGCTCCACAGACAGCTCCGCCCCAGCTTGCAGCAACCTGGAGCTGAAGAAGGTGATGACCTGCAACGCAGAGTGTTTCCTTTTAAACAAGCAGTCGTGCGGACTTGGTGTTCGCTGGATGCCTTTCCCACGTGGTGGTCAAGCCCTCCTAGTTCCACTTCTAGAGCGCCCTGGTGGCTTTTCACTCGCTAGCCTTCCTGAACCCGTCCTCTCGCTCCAGGGTTTGGAGGCTGGATCGGAGCCGAGCCCTGGGTATTCATGTCCGCTGGCTCTGTCTGCGGATGAAGCAGTCTCTTGAATTCTGCCTCATCTTCCCGTGCTGCCTCATTTGGAAGGAACAGAAGCACCCATGGTGGCGCAGGTGGGGGTGGGGGTGGGGGTGGGGGTGTCCAAGCGAAACCCAAACTGGGAGACCTGTCAAGTTTGAGGCTTACGGTGCGCTCTCAGGGAAAGGCTTCCTAGGAAAGGAATGTTAACTAATGCTAAAGTGCCGTTTGGGGGATTACGGATGACTTTAATTGATCCACATCACCCTCAGCCCTGAGCACCAAGGAGAATCAGCAGCAGGCTGCGACTTCTCTGGTTTCCCGACACAGCACAGCCTCAGCCGGGCAGCACGATGCTAACCCAGTAGCGTTCTGGAAATAAGAGTCCCTAAACCTCAGTCACTAACAACTGAAAGAATATCATGGTTTTCAAGCAAATCCTTTAAAACACACACACACACACAATGTTAATAAATCAAGAAAACCTGATCCGTTTTCACTCAGGAGAATAACACATGTTTACAGTTAGGGATGCAAAAATACAAAAATTCGTTTTTTTTAAAACATGGAACTTTTCCTGTTTTCTAATGATTCAAGAGTACAAACAACTTTTAACGATTCCAGTGGAAAGTTCACTTGGTTATATAAATGCCACTGGAAGCCATTGTTCTGGAAAGCAGAGGGACGCAGCTGGAGCCAGGGCCATCACCGAGCCTGGGCCTCATGCTCTGGCATCGAGAGAGGACAAGGCAGCTGCTTCGGCGGCCAGAGCAGTCTGCCGGCGCCAGCTCCTTACAAGTTGTGATTTTGCTCACAACAGGCTGGGTTTTCAATCTGTGCCTAAGGGTCCAAATTTCCCAAGTCAAATTTTAAGCCCCCTTTGGGATTCTCAGATAAACTTCTGTTCCGTTTATATACAACAGTTATGCAAATTGATTTTTATAATATAGTGAATAAATCTTTGAAGAACACAAACAGAAAACATATTGCGGGCTGGCGCTGTGGCATAGTAGGTTAAGCCTCTGCCTGCAGTGCCAGCATCCCATATGGGCACTGGTTCATGTCCTGGCTGCTCCACTTCTGGTCCAGCTTACTGCTTATAGCCTGAGAGGGCAGTGGAAGATGGCCCAAGTGCTTGGGCTCCTGCACTGGGAGGAAACTCCTGGCTCCTGGCTTCGGATTGGCTCAGTTTCAGCCATTGCAGCCATTTGGGGAGTGAACCAGTTGATGGAAGACCTTCCTCTCTGTTTCTCTTTCTCTCTCTGTAAGTCTGCCTATCAAATAAGTAAAAATACATCTTTAAAAAAAAACATATTGTGATAGTTCCATTAAAACCTTAACCAATGTCTTACTTCTGTGTAAATATTTAATAATTTTCACTCTTTATTACTTCCTATTTTTGAATTTAATTACTCTTCTAGCTTCTTAATATGCAATTTTAGATCGCTGATTTAAGACCTTTAAAAAATTTTTTTTAAAGTTTTATTTGAAAGGCAAAGCCATACACACACACCCAGAGACAGAATGTGAGAGACAGAATATGTGTGTGTGTGTGTGTGTGTGTGAGAGAGAGCGAGCGAGCGAGCGATTGAGCAGGAGTGTCTTTCACCTGTTGGTTCATTCCCCAAATGCATGCAACAGCTGGGGCTGGACCAGGCTGAAGCCAGGAGTCCAGAACTTAAAGTGGGTCTCCCACATGGGTGGCAAGGATCCAAGTACTTGAGCCCTCACCTGCTGCCTCCCGGGTGTGCATTAGCAGGAAGCTGGAGTCAGAGTGGAGCTGGCACTCTGATGTGGATTGCAGGCATCCAAGTGGCGTCTTAACTGCTGAGCTGAATGCCTACCCCTTCTCTCACAACAGAAGCATTTAATGCTACACGTTTCCCTCTGAGCTTTTGCTGTGCTCCACAAATTCTGATATACTGCATTTTCATTTTTACTCAATTTAGTTTTGTTCTATTTCCTTTGTAACCTCTTGTTTGACCCACAAATGTACTGTTTAATTTCCAACTATTTGGAGTTTCCCAGCTATTTTTCTGATTTATTTCTAGTTTAATTTTACTGTGGTCAAAGTATATAATCTATGATTTTTTTAAAAAAATTTGAAATGCAGAGATACACACACACAAACACACACGCACACACACACACACACCTTCCTATGCTGATTCACTCCCCAGATGCTCATAATAGCCAGGGCTGGGCCAGGCAGAAGCCAGGAGCCTGGAACTCCATCTGGGTCTTCCCTGTGAGTGGCAAGAGCCCAAGGACTTGCACCATCTTCTGCTGATTTTCCAGACTCATTAGCAGGGAGCTGGATTGGAAGCAGAGCAGCCAGGACTCCAACAGCCCCCAGGGCACACATCAGCAGGAAAGTAGAATTGGGAGTACAGCTGGGACTTGAACTCAGGCACTCAGATATGGAATGTAGGCATCCCAAGCAGAATCTGAACTGCTGAGCCAAACACGTGCCCTTCGACATGACTTATCTGTTGAGCTTTATGGCCCCAAGTATGGTTGATTTTGGTGAACGTTCCATGTAAACTTATGCTGTTGGGTGGAAGGTTCTATAGATGTCAACGAAATCAAACTGGCTGCTAATATTGTTGGGTCTTCTATAGCTTAGTAATTTTTGACTTATTTTCTGCATCAATTACTGATAAAGAAGTGTTGGCTTTCCCAGTTGTACTTATGGATTTGTCTCTTTCTCCTTGCAATTCCATTGGCTTTTGTTTCATAGATTCTGAAGCTCTGCTGTTAGGTACATACAATTTAGGACGGTTAGGTCTTCCTGGTCACCAGCACTCTTTAGCATTACATGGATTCTGCCCCTCCATCCTTGGTACCATTCCTGGTTCTCAAGTCCACGTTGCCTGCTATTATTAAGCCACCTGTTTTTCTCTTGATAAAATGTTTACACGGTAAAACTTTTTTTTTTTAACTTTCAGCCTACTTCTGGCCGTATCTTTGCAGTGAATTTCTTATTGACAGCACACAGTGAAGTCTTCCTTTCTATCCAGTTTGAAAACCTGTCCTTTAATCGAAGCACTAGAACCACGGACATGTAATTACTGGCATGGTTGCTTGTTGCTTTCTATTTGTTTTACTATTATTTGTTAAGCTTTTCTTGCCTGCTTTTTGACTGAGTATAATTTATGATTCTATTTTATCTCCACCTATTCTTACTAGTTGTATCTGTTTCTATTTTTTAATGGTTGCCTTAGAGTTTAAAATGTACATTTTTAATTTATCACAGTCTGTCTTCAAATAATACTATGCCACGTTACACGGTCAAGAACAGGGACGAGTGAAATTTCACCCATCGCTGAGTCTCGTTCTATTGTCTCTTGCCGATCTGATTCTTTCTTGCTGTCTTCTCTCCAGTATGTTTGGCTGGATGTTACACATTGTGAGCAGAGAGGCTCTGCAGGACCACAGAGATGGAGGGAAACTCTTTATGCTCATATTGGGCGTGGCCCTTCAGAAGGCAGGCTTGGCGGCTGAGCTAAACAGAGTGAGCAGGATTTGGGCTTTGTCTGGCTAGGCTACCCGCAGGGCGGTGATGCACTAAGGATGCCTCTGCTTAGATGGGACCTGTGAGCCCTGCTCCACTTTCTCCTCAAGGTTCGCCCTGTGCGCCCGGGGCACCAAGCAGGTCTGATCCCTTCCCAGCAGTAGACTTCTGCTGCATGTCATGCAGCACTTGCCGGGCTGGTGGCAGGAGGGAGGGATTCTTTTCCTGGACCTCAACTCTCAATAGATCTGAGCGTGCAGTATGAGGTTTTCTTCCCTTTCTTTGCATGGAAGCCCAATGTTTGCCAGGTGACTGTGGTGAGAGTGGTGGGAGGCACCTCTGCAGAACTCAGATAAAATGCTGGACTGTGGGAGGTTCCCGTCCCTTCCCCACAGGTACAGGGTGTCTCTTCTGCTCTTCCCCAGCGACTCTGGATCTCCTCCAGGCCCTGAGTACCACCGGGTTTCCTGCTCCTCCTCCAGCAACCTATGGCTTTGAACTGTTGAGAGAAGGGTCTAGCAGGACCATGGGGCTGTGTGTTTCCCTTGTTGACATCATACTGGGATGCTCTGTCTGGCTTCCTGCCTGCCACTGGTCTCAGTGGAAAGGAACTGGTGAGAGAGCGTGAATTCCTCTGGTGCTGGGGCTCCTGGATGTTCAGTATGTCTTGCTAGTCATATACTGAATACCTTCTGCAAGTTGTGTGTGGCGACCATCTAGACCCCTTGTGCTCTGTCACAGGCAATCGAACCTGGGGTCTCACCTCAGCTTGAGATGAGCATCCCTGCTTGGATGCTCTGTGACCTCAGCTTGTTGATGGGGTCAAGATAAGTTACGATTTGTGGTTTCTCTTTTTCTCCTTGGTACGCTGGGAACTCCCTCTAACTTTCTGTCTACTCTAGCTTTCAAGTCTACTCCAGGAAACTCTGTTTTTATTTTATTTTTATTTATTTTTTGGGTAGTAAATTTATTTAAGTACAATTTACATACAATAAAATGAATGCATCCATTTTACTGGTATAGTTCAATGAATTTCGAAAAATACGCATATCTTAGAACTAATACCCTCCATCACCAACACATTCACTCCTGTTCTTTGTCCGTTCAAACCTTATCCCACCCCCCGCCCCGTTCTCTTTGCCTAGAACATTCTGCCATCATGACTCACCCTTGACCTCTAAGCCTAGGCTCCAACGCACCTTCTAAGAATGGCCCTCCACGACTATGCTCTTTAAGTGTGAAATATCCCGCCCCCATTCCAACCAGCTCTCCCTCCCTTCCTTCTTCTGTTATTCCCCCGTATGCAGCAGGGTAGATCTGGACGCCATTTACTGAGGTAAGAAACACTGTAGAACAAAAACAGCTTTGGAGAAAACCAAGCATCCTGGTGCAACCTGGCTCACCTGAGCGGGGCTGTCAATGGGCGCACTGAACGCCCTGAGCTCGGTCAGGACGGGCAGCTCTGGAAACACACGCTCTAGTGCGACTCTTACACTGTCCAGGCGGGGAAGCGCTCCCGTCTGCTCCACATCACACGGCTATTAGAGCTCACGGTGTGTGCTCTCTGCTCACATCTGGCCACTATGCCGCAGGCACTAGGGCGTTTCTTCCGTGTCCTGTCTCCTTTGGTGTGGTAACTGTGCTTTGTCCTGTTGCTCGCTTCAGCCAGATCCCATCCTCTTGGGGAGTTTCAGATGGGAGCCATAGGTGCCAATGGGCAGTAAGGACCTGGCCCCTTGGAAAACACGTGTCTGGCTCCTTCTGCACAAGTCAGAAGCTCTCCAAGGTCACTCAGATGCTGAGGACTGCCGAACGTCGTAACGAAAAATACCAGCGCTCAACTCCCTGGCGACTAAAAATAGCAGTAGCTCACCAGTCTCCTCTACTGCCACTGGTCAAGGTTAACACCAGGAAAGAAGAACACAGCACAGGCTTGCTTATGCCACCATCTCATGGTACCCAGGGGAGGGATGGGGAAGGCGAAGTGCTCAAAGAGGCGAAGGGCAGAGATGTTATTTCTGTTTCTCACAGCATTCTTCTCGAAATATGTAAAAGGGGCTTAAACATTGTAAAAAGAATGTTCAGAGCCCCCAGCACTATTTGAAGGCTAGTACTCAACAAGAAGTTGCTGGAAAACTTGCTCACTTTGATTCTTACCTCAGTTTAGCCATGTGAAGGTTGAAGTGGGACTCAGAATGGGAAGACCGGAATTCTAGGCCTGGCTGAGCGACTTACAGGCCAAGGGACCCGAAGCCAATCTTTTCCAGCCCTGCTCTGCCTCCCTCCCAGGGATGACGGAAGGGTCAATGAAAGAACATAACATGTTTATAAAGTTCCCTGCCTGCATCTCTAGTGCAGAGTAGGCGTGTTTAAAAAAAAATTAGGCAGTGATTTAGTTTTGAGAATTGCACGCTAGCACACAGCCAGATGCTCATCCTGAGAGGGTATGCCTCACTGGATGTGGCTGAGTGTTGGTAAGTGGTCCATTCTTCTGACAGCAACACAAACACACACTGGCTGCAAGTCCAGTTTTGCACCGGGCTCTACACCATGCAATGTGCAGTGAGGTTTTTTTTTTTTTTTTAAGATTTATTTACTTATTTGAAAGGCAAAGTTTACAGAGAGAGGAGACAGGAGAGAGAGAGAGAGATCTTGCATCTGCTGGCTCACTCTCCAAATGGAGCTGGGCTGATCTAAAGCTAGAAGCTAGGAAGGAGCTTCTTCTGGGTCTCTCACATACGTGCAGGGGCCTAAGCACTTGGGCCATCTTCCGCTGCTTTCCCAGGCACATTAGCAGGGAGCTTAATCAGAAGTGGAGCAGCCAGGACTCAAACTGGTCCCCGTATGGGATGCTGGTGCTGTAGGCGGCGACTTTATCCACTACGCCACAGCGCCGGCCCCATCGAGGTTTTTTCAATTTCCTACCTTCCCTTGACTTTTCACTTCTTATCAAGGAGAATTAATTTTAAATGGATGTAGCTTAAACCCTTTGAGTGGTTCTTGTTGTCCTAATTTAGAATATATAATTTTCAGAGTCATTTGAAAATACATATTTTAATTAATTAAACAAACCTTTAAATTCATTTTCGCTTTATTGAAAAGGCAGAGAGACACAGAGAGAGATTTTTCCATCTACTGATTGAGTCTCAGAATGCTCATGATGGCCAGGGCTGGGCCACGCGAACGCCAGGGGCCTGGAACTCACCCTGGGTCTCCCAGGTGGGTGGCAGGGACCCAAGTATCTGAGCACTCATCTGCTGCCTCCAGGGTGCGCAGTAGCAGGAAGTTGATCAGAAGTGGAGCAGGGACTTGAATCAGGCACTCTGACATAGGATGCAGATAACCCGATTTTTATTTTTAATTGACCCATAGCAATTTTATACATGGGGTACACTGTGGGATTAAAATATGTCAATGTGTGATGATAAGATCAGGGTAATGGGCATATCTATCTCCCTAAAATGTATCATATCTTAGTGTTAAAATAATCAAAATCCTCTCTTCTAGCTACTTTGAAATATCTAAGTAATTGTCGCCAACCACAGATACGGTACTGTGCCTCCAGCCAAGCACACCCTGGCTCCTCCTAACCAGCCCTTCTCCATCCAGACGCATTGCTAAGGATGTCGGCAGCCTGCTTTCTTTCTTTCTTCTTTTTTGTCAGGCAGAGTGGACAGTGAGAGAGAGACAGAGAGAAAGGTCTTCCTTTGCTGTTGGTTCACCCTCCAATGGCCGCTGTGGCTGGCGCATGTCGCTGATCTGAAGCCAGGAGCCAGGTGCTTCTCCTGGTCTCCCATGCAGGTGCAGGGCCCAAGCACTTGGGCCATCCTCCACTGCACTCCCTGGCCACAGCAGAGAGCTGGCCTGGAAGAGGGGCAACCGGGACAGAATCCGGAGCCCCAAATGGGACTAGAACCCGGTGTGCCGGCGCCGCAAGGCGGAGGATTAGCCAATTGAGCCACGGCGCCGGCTAGCAGCCTGCTTTCTGAGAAAGGTCCTGATTTTCACCCCTGCTGCGAATACAGACTGATCTGACCTCATTAGAAGTCACTGAAGGAAGAAGAGCATCTGGAAGGCCCCAGGCCTGTACCCATGATCAGATGTCGCGGGAGGTGAAGGGGCACCCCAAAGAGGAACTGCAGGAACGGTCCGCGGGGCTCAGTGGGCACAGTGACTGCCAACACGAGCCCTGGCTCCATCACTTTCTGAATGCGTGACCACGAGCAAGTTAATTCTTCTTCTCAGACTGGCCTCTTTATCTGCAGGTTGAGGACTGAAATGAAATATAGCTCACAGGTCAGTTTCTAGTGAGGATTAAGATCATGCATATGAATGCCTAGCAAGTATGCAAAGGCTAGTGATGATGAATAGAGAAGGGGCAGTGGTTTTGACGAAGCTTAAATAAACTTTTAGAGTTAAATAATCCAAGTGATGTGTTATACCACGATGATCTGTTTACCTGTTATAGGTAGGCCCCAAGGAAAAAGCCACAGGGTGCTCTTTTGTGAGAAACACAAAGAAGATATTGACTCTGACAATGAAAGGAACTGGGACTTAAACTGAGAGCACTTCTCCCCAGTACACTGCAGGTGATACTGCCAGACATGTACGGTACACAGCTTAAGCAACTATTTTTGAAAAAAGGAAAGAAAAAAGATTTTTTAAAAGAGAGGAAGGAAGGAAAGCAGAAATTGGGATCAGAGAGACCCAAAAGGAGGCCGACACTGGGACAGAAGGCGAGAGTCTCCTTCTTAGAGGGCAGACTGGAGAGAATGAGAGGTGCAGACTCGGAGCGTGGGATCTGAACAAGGACGGGTTGCATATTCCCATAATGTAGAGACCTGGATAAATCTTGGAAAACCAAGAATGTACCCCTCTGCAGCCCGAAAGATACATTTACAAACATATCAGAAAACAGTCTTTTACCATTGCAATGCCCACTCTTGGGGATATTCTTGGGCCCAATTAGACACTGAGAGTCTCCACACTAGACCAAGCCACACTTGGCACACGCTGACTTAAAAGGATGAAACGCCAGGGGAAACAGCGTGCTGACAGCATGGCACAAGCCTCCTGTTTGCCTTGGGAATCCTTGCAGTGGTTTCCAGGACAGCCTTCAGCCCCTCACGTGACAGCTGATATGAAAGAACAAGCTACCACACAGCAGCCACCCTACCGTAGACACCATGCCTCAGAGAGAAGCCAGGACCCTTGTGACAGTCTCAGCCCCTAGGTCCCTTTGTGCCCAAAGCCGGAGCTTCCCACCTGGTATTTACAGTTCAGTCATAGTCCTCCCAGTCCACACTCAGCTGATCAATCACAGGTCACTTTATTACACTATTTTATCACAGCAGCGCTGCCTGAAAACACAGCTGACACTCACCTGCCTTAGATTTCTAGGGAACGGAGTCAGAAGCAGTGTAAGCCAAGGCCAATCTCTGATGTAAAAGGGGAAAGGGGGTTTTTGTTAAGCCCTTACTCACACACATAATGAATCTTAAGCTCAATATTTTACTTCCAAAAGTGGTACTAGTAAGAAAGAGAAACAGATTTGAACAGATCCACGAAGAGCATGGTTAGAAGGAGGGTTTTAGAAATAAGTAAACAACTAGCCCATAAAGTTGCCTTCACAGAGAAAAATGATTTTTGCTCAACTTCATAATCCTTAACACTGCTGTCAGAAGGAAACGGTTAATGAAAGGGACGAAGATTCTGCCTGAGCTCCAGATAGTTTCCTGCAAGGCTGAACCACAGCGGGAAGGGCTGCCCTCCGTGAGACACTCCCCAGGCCACGGACTCCACTTTTCCAAGGAGGTAAGGATGCCGCGCGTGAGCCTGGTGTTCCCACATCCTCACTTCTACCAAAGCATGCAATTGGCAGTAATTCTTGCACTAGAAACCAGTCTGCTCAGCTGTCAAACATCATATAGCTCACAAAAGAAGACAGGGATAACTTATACTGGAGTTAACAACAATTTGTTTCATGATCTTAGTAACACTAATAATCCTCAATTTTGAAGGAGGAATTTATACCAACTAAACTCAGAGTTAATAAAGAAGGCCACGGGGCCAGAGAAAAGCCACTTGAGGAGCAGCTTGCGGACTCTCACATCCTAAATAGATCTGCATGGGAAAGTGAATTCATAATGGCAAGAAGTTACAGGTTTGGGCAAAAATGTCGAGTCTAAGAAATAAACAAGCTCCTGATGTGGAGTTTCTGCTTTATCGCTTTTCTTTTACTAAAAGATTTATTTATTTACTTGAAAGAGTCACAGAGCGGGAGAGATGGAGTGAAGGGGAGGCAGAGGCAGAGGCAGAGGGAGAGGGAGGGAGGGAGGGAGGGAGAGAGAGGGAGAGATCTTCCATCGGCTGGTATACTCCCCAGATGGCTGCAATGGCTGGGGCTCAGCAAGGCCAAAGTCTAGAGCTTCATCTGGGTCTCACACATGGGCGCAGGGGCCCAACTACTTGGGCATTCCTCCGTTGCTTTCCCAGGCACAGCAGTAGGGAGCTATATCAGAAGTGGAGCAGCCCAACTGGCGCCCATATGGGATGCCGGTGTTGCAGGGGAGGATTTTACTAGCTACGCCACAATGCCACACTCCCCCCCCGCCTTGTATCTTGACTTCACAGATGGAAGCTGAACCCAAACACACAGTTCTGTTGTTGATACCTCAACGATGCTGATTTATGTTTAGGAAAATGACAAGAGTGCAAGAAAAATATTGTGCTGTAAGTGTAACCTTTAGGTATACAGTTGCAGCAACCAAGGGAAAGCCAATAAAAACACTGATTAAACTGATGGACAGGAGTGGGGTGGGGGTGGGGGACTTGGCAGTGGTGAACATGCGGGTTGGGACGCTCGTGCCCCGCATTCCACATCAGAATGCCTGGGTTCTGAGTGTCTGGCTTTGACTCCCGGCTCTCGCTCCAGATTCCAGACTGCTGTTGGTACAGACCCTGGGAGGCACCGGTGATGAGTCCAGCAGTTGGGTTCCTGCCATCCATATGGGAGACCTGAACTGAGTTCCCAGCTCCTGGCTCCCCCTATCCCTGGTCACCCCCACTAGAGTTCAGGCATTTGGGGACTGAGCCCACAAATATTTGTGCTCTCTCAAATAAATAATTTTTAATTAAAAATAAATGACAGCACAGTTTAACTTTTTATTTCTGCCTACCAGTGATCATGAAACAGCAGTGAGACGGAACAGATCAGCGAGTAGATTTACAACAGCACACTCAACTGCAGTTCAGCTCACGAGTCAACGTGTGGATTCTAGAGTATTCAGCGGTGGGTCATCCTGTGTGTGAAGTCTGGAAAGGGGAGCCTAATTACTAATGGCTCGAAGCTGAGAAACGAACTTTGGTGAACTAGCTTTCGAGAACGGCTGGAGACAGTCTATGTGAAATCTGAGCCGAACCTCTGCACATGTACGTCTTCCCGTCACCCTGAGAGCGAACAGGAAGCTGCCCTTCGAGGCCACCCTCCACCCTCTCTCCTGCCCCAGCTGGGAGAGGCCTCTTCCTCCCGCAGCTTTTCAGACCCTGGCAGCTCGGCCTACCTAGCCCAGGCGAGCGCCTGGAGGCTTCTACTCTGGCAGCTCGGCCTACCTAGCCCAGGCGAGCGCCTGGAGGCTTTTCATCTGAGGCTGCTGGTCAGTCCACTAATAAGACTTAACGACTGATATCAAGGGCCTTCAATGACCACTTGGTTAGCAGGAGTTTCACAAAGAGGAAGCAGCAGAGATGGAATAAGTTGCAGAGTTTTTGATAGTTCTGAGCACGGGTGTCTGGACTCAAAGGGACCCAAGGGCCAGCACAATTAACTGGGTACAGCAAATCCCGATGCTGCAGGACACAAGGGTAAGGACCGCAGAGAGGCTACCGCGGGGAACAGGTCACGCGTACACGGAGAAGAAAAGCACTGTCAGACATGAGAAATGAAAAGGTAAAACAACCGTATTTCCCAATAGCTGGGGGGACGGACTCCGAGTTCTCCCCATACAGAGAAATGGTAAATGTCTCTGGTGAAGGATAAGCCGGTTTCCTGATGTGATCATTACACAGTGCGTGCCGACACTGCGGCATCACACTGTACCCCACAGGCAGGTACAGGTATGCATCAATTAAAACGTTTTATTTATTTTTTAAGATTTATTTATTTATTTGAAAGTCAGAGTTACACAGAGAGAGGAGAGGCAGAGAGTGAGAGAAGTCTTCCATCCGATGGTTCACTCCCCAATTGGCCGTAACGGCTGGAGCTACGCCGGTCTGAAGCCAGGAGCCAGGAGCTTCCTCTGGGTCTCCCACACGGGTGCAGGGGCCCAAGGATTTGGGCCATCTTCTGCTGCTTTCTCAGGCCATAGCAGAGAGCTGGACTGGAAGTGGAGCAGCCAGGTCTCAAACTGGCACCCATATGGGATGCCAGTGCTTAAGACCAGGGAGTTAACCCGCTACGCCACAGTGCCGGCCCCAATTAAAATGTTTTAAAAAATTTATCTCACATAGATTCTACTGTAGCATATGCTTCAACACAAAGCAGTAAGCCAAGAAAGAGGCCAGCGTGGGAGTCAGGTTCAACAGAAAGAGAGCAGGACAGGAACTCCCCAGGGGGGCACTGCAACATGCTCACGGGAGAACCCTGCACAGCAGGTGCACAGCAGGTGCACAGCAGGTGCATAGCAAGCAGGGCTCTGGGAAGGACTGGGGCTGAGAGCGTGACCTCACCTCTCTGGCCCTGGGCGAGCACTCCTAGAGTTCTGTCAGAAACTCTTCACTGTGCTAGTGAATGGATATTTGCAACACATAATCAAGGAAGCTCTAGCATCTAGAACATAACGGAAAGATAATAAAAGAAAACTGACACAGGACTTGAATAGGCGTTGCAAAAGGGAAATCCAAATGATCAGTAAACACAGGAAACGTGCTCATCCTCATTAGTAGTTAAGGAACTACAAAGTAAAACTATAATAAGGTGCCACTACAAAACTGACAAAACTGTCAGTCTGAAACTAAGTGTTCAGAAGGCTGTAAAGCAACAGATGTTCTCACACAGCACTGGCTGGCGTGCAGAACGGCAGCGGCATGCAATGGAAAATCGTTTGTCCTGATACAGAACATCCAGCAATTTCACCATTGGGTAAATGCCCTAGAGAGAGGTATGGACATGTGCTTATTACTCCAACTCTATATGCGTGAGTGATAACTTAATTATTGAATGTCTTTCTAAATGTAAGTCACACAAGGACAGGATGCTGGCTCTTCAGCTTACTATTGTGCCTAACCCTGTGAGTCATATCAGCTGTTCAGGAAATATTTCTAGAACCAAATTAAATCAGAAAAACCACACAGCAATAGAAAATCTAGCCATGCTGGTTCAAATCCTGGCTGTTCCACTTCCGATCTAGCTTCTTGGTACTGCGCCTGGGAAGGCAGTGGAAGTCCTCAGGCCCCTACACCTACATGGGAGACAAAGTCAAAGAAGCTCCTGACTCCTGGCTTCGGTTTGGCTCAGCCCCAGCTGTTGTGGCCATTTGGGGAGTGAACCAGCAGATGGAAGTGCACGCTCTCGCGTGCGCTCTCTCTCTCTGTAACTCTGCCTTTAAATAAATCTTTGTTGTTGTTGTTTAAAAAGAGAAAATTTAGCCAAAGACATCTTTAAAAAGGACAGGAAAAAAAGTTCACAGACTTGTGAAAAACGCAATTAAAGAAATTAAAATAATTATGAAATACATTTTTGCTATAAAAAAGCAACTAGTGAAACAAGTATAATGCTTTAAGTGACCAAAGTGTAGGAGACAGCTTCCCTCTCAGGTAGCTGTGGAAGAAGACGCTGATACGGAGATGCACAAATGGACCACTATGTCGGAACAGCAACGTGTCCTCTGTGCTGAATCTGAGAACACACCCTCTGACAGCACAAACTAGTAAAAGTCCAGTTTTAAAACTCTACCACGGGGCAGGCATTTATCCTAGTGGTTTAGATGTCCATGTCCCCCACTTGAATGCCTGAGTTCAATTCCTGGCTCTAGGGGCCGGCACTGTGGTGTAGCAGGTTAAGCTTCTGCCTGTGGCACTGACATCCTATATGGTTATCGGTTCATGTCCCAGCTGCTCCACTTCTGATCCAGATCTCTGTTGATGGTCTGGGAAAGCAGTGGAAGATGGCCCAAGTGCTTGGGCCCCTGCATCCCTGGCAAAAGCACCTGGCTTTTGGCTTTGAATTGGCCCAGCTCTGGCCATTGCTGTCATTTGGAGAGTGAACCAGCAGACACAAGACACCTCTCTCCGCCTCTCCCTCTCTCTGTAACTCCATCTCACAAATAAATAAATAAATCTTTAAAAAAAAATTTCCTGGCTCTGGCTCCTGGACTCCAACTTCCCACAAGTGCAGATCCTGGGAGGCAGCAGTGATGGCTCAAGTATCCGGCTCCTGCCACCCCTGTGGGACTCCTGGACTAATTCCCAGCTCCAGCCCTGGCCTCGCCTCAGTGGCTGTGGGTACTCGGGAAGTGTGCCAGCACAAGCTCTCAGCAATCTGTCAGTCTCTGCTCCTCTAAGCTGCCAAAACAAAACAAAAAACAAACTAAAGCTATAGCAAAATGTAACTTAAAAATTTACCTACAAACTGGTCATTAATTATGAACTGATCTAAAATATTCAAACTAAAATGAGCAAGAAGGGGAGAGAGGGATAATGGTTAATATATATTCTAGGACATCTATAAAACAGACTAAATAGATATTTAAAAGTGAGATTTTCAAAGTTCTGACGACATCGCAGAAAAATGTTGGTGATCTAAAAGCTAAGTAAAAATAGCAGACTACAGGATGTTTTAAAGAACGAGGGGTAGGCGTTTGGTGCAGTGGCTAAGATCCCTGCTTGGCACGCTTGTGTCTCACACTGGAGTGCCTAGGCTGAGTCCCAGCTCCACTTCTGACTCCAGCTCCCTGATGACGTGTAGCTCGGAGACTGCAGGGATGCATCCCCATCTCCTATGTGGGAGACCTAGATTGAGTTCTGGCCTTGGCTTTGCTGGCCCAGTCCTGCTACTGTGGGCATTTGGGGAATGAACGAGCAGAAGGAAGATCTCTGTCTGTCTCTGTTTCTCTCTCTCTCTCTTTCAAGGAAACAAACAATAAATAAGCCCTTACCACTGTAGTTCTTACCGAGGTTGGTTAGACCTCGGGCTTACTAATTTAAAAAGAATCCTGACACATATCTCTGTTTGCACTTACCAGATCAATATTCTGCATGATGTCCTGAAATGAAGGATGTGTTCGGAACTGTTCAAAGAGATCGCGCTTGTAAAGCAGCGCATACACCAGGTTGGGGTTGTGGTGAAGGGAGTTTGTCAGGCAGGAATTGATGATCTCCAACATCATTCGAATCACTTCTTCAATGACACTGAGGTCTTGTGCCTTATAAAGAAAACAAACATGTAGTCAGTGTTTTTCTCCTGTAACAGAATTAGTCCAGTAAGAGAAACTGCTTTAAAATTATAACAGCACTGGAAAGATCAGACAAGAAAGCTCTTCTTATTTCTGTCTTAGATCTTTAGAATTAGGTTTATTGGCTACTCAAGGACTTGAGTTACAATCTTTTGATCTTTGTATGATGATTAGAAAATTGACATAATAAGTTATAGACCTGCCAACGTGGAGGGAGAGCTGCTGCTCACTTAGCTCCTCACTCAGCAGACCCATCGTCTGTTCCCATCACTGTCATTAGACTTCCATAGGGTGAGGTTCTGGTAGGGTCTCAGCAGTTCCGAGAACGGTGCCTCATTTAGAAGATGATCTCAGTTCTCCACCCTGCCCCTTCCATCTTTATGTTTACAGACAAACAGCTTATGGTTTTTCCACTGTTTCCCCAGAGCTAACAGTCTTGGGGACTCTGAACAGAGAGTATTTATGAGAGCACAACTCAAGAGGGTCATTAGCAAACATCCTGGGAAACAACACTGGGAAGGACGACACTACGGGGGTGCACTGTAGACTTCCTTCTCTCCCGAGTCCTCAGCGAGTGTTTGACAGGTGGAGCAGAACTTCCAGCACTCATGTGGCTCTCCATGTTCGTAAAGGAACCTCCAAGACAACCGACTCATAAAGAGGGCAGGGCAAAGAGGGTGCCAGACCCGGAAAGCTCCCGCATCTCACGTGCACTGCTAACGTGTCACACCTCCAGATTCTGTGTGCTACCGCAGCCAGAGCAAACCTTCCCAGGGAGACACACACAAGTGTGCTACAGGCATTCCAAACTGCAATTCTGAAGAAATGCTGAAGTATCTACAGGAAGGCAGGAAAACAGGTAACAAAAGAAAGCAGAAAATAAAATGGCAGATTGAAGCCCTGACGTATGGACAACTATGTTAATTGCAAGTGGTCTAAAAATATAATCACTAAAATCCAAAGATTGCTGAAAGTATTGAAAAAAGAAAAAAAACAACAAAAAACAAAACCACGGCCCAGCTATATGTTATCTACAAGAAACTTCAAGCATCACCTCAAATATAGTTAGGCTGAAGGCAAAAGGATGGAAAAAGACACTCATATAAACGGAAGCTTGAAGAAAGCACGAGTGGCTTAACTAGCATCAGATAAAATGCACTTCAGAAACTGTGTGGCTGGCAGAGTTAAAAAATTTTCTGTCTGGTTCTCAACAGAAAACCTCTGCCACCTCCTATCCTAGGGACACAAAGGTGCACCCATTCCCATGTAGTTTACCTCTGTTTCATTTCTGTTTAACCTAATTTTATTTACTTATTTGCTTGAAAAGCAGAAAGACAAAAACAGAATTTGGCTGTAAACTTGATATGCACTAGTACACATGTAATTGACTCCCAGATGGAGAAGAGAGAAAGGATAGGGCAAAGTGGCTGTTAGAAGAGACAATGGCTAAGCATTTTCTAAAAATAATGAATCAAACAACAGCTCTCAGAGAATACACTTGAAGCACTCCCCATGCTGGAACCAGAAACCCAACACACTAGCTACATCACATTCCTATTACTGAAAACCGAAGACAAAGAGGAAACCCTGCAGGTGGGCGTGGGCAGAACAGCATCTACAGCAGCACAAAGACCAGCGTCTCAGCAGGCTCCTCACAGGAAACCCCACAATCCCCGCCACATGTGGTGCCACTGAAGAGCGAGAGAAGCAGCACCAACCAAGAATGTCACGGCCAGCAGAAGTACATTCCAAAGGTGGAATAATGACTTTTCAGAGTAAAACACGCCGGGATAATCTGTAGTCTGCTCTATACCAAATATTAAAGGGATTTCTTTAAGCAGAAGGCATATGAAACCAGACAGAAATATAGATGTCTAAGGAAAGGTATTTTTCTTATTTTCGATTATTCTAAGAGCAGGGCGGGGCATGCTTCCCATCTGCTGGTCACTCTCCAAATGCCTGCAGTGGCTAGGGCTGGGCCAAGCCTAAACTGGGAGCTGGAAATTCAATCCAGGCCACATGGGTGTCAGGGCCCCAGGCACTCTGATACTGGATGCGGGCATCCCTATTGGTGTCTCAACTGCTGGGCTAAATGCTCACCTTAAGAACTGATTTTTTAAGCAAAGATGGTAGAAATGGTAGAGTATATGTAAAATATAACATTCGCCTACTAATGGGCATTTGAGTTACAATTTATATTCAGTTTCCTTGCTTCTATGAACAAGACTTGTTGACATCTTGTAGATCTGTTATATGTGGGTCCTTGGATTTCTCTGGGATAGATTCCAGAAGAGGGACTGCTGAAAGGCTCTATGCGTCATGTTGACAGACACTGCCAGACTGTTGTGTAAACAGTCATGACAACACCTTTATACTGGCAATGCTTGGGAACTCCTGTCCTCCTTACCTCACCAACACCAAGCACAAATGTTCTTTCAAAAACCAGCACTGTGGCACGGTAGGTAAAAGCCGTCGCCTGCGATGCCAGCATCCCAAATGGGCACTGGTTCGAGTCCCAGCAGATCTTCTTCCAATCCAGCCCTCTGTTAATGTGCCTGGGAAAGTAGCAGAAGGTAGCCCAAGTGCTTAAGCCCCTGCACCCAAGTGAGGGGACCCAGAAGAAGCTCCTGGCTCCTGCTTTTGGCCTGGCCCAGCTCTGGCCAAGGCAGCCGTTTGGGTAGCGAACCAGTGAATGGAAGACCTCTGTCTCCACCTCTCTGTAAACTCTGCCTTTCAAATAAATAAATAAACCTTAAAAAAAAAAAAAAAAGTCTGCTGCCTGAAATACACACAGAGGTGCTTCCCCTGAAGGGCTGGCAGATCCAGGCGTTTTCTCATTTGCTGCAATCTGGGCTCATCTGCACATGCGTGAGCAGATTCTTCATATTCTCTTTACCAGCTTTTTAGAAAACGAGTTGTCTTCTGTATTAGCCAGCTTTTTATTAATTCAACTAGAATACCTGAGAGAAGCTTCCTGGGAAGAAGAAGGCTTACTTCTGCTTACAGATGGGAGTTCTCAGTTCACGACTGGGCAGTCCCATTCGCCTGGCCTCTGGTGGAGGCCAGCAAAGGCCGAACGCGTGGGAGGAGCCAGGGAGCTCGCATAGAGGACAGGCCAGTTGGCTTACGTGACCAACCCTCTCCCTGCCTGCGAAGGGGGACCCCTGAGCACCTAAGACCTTCCCTGGCCCCACCTCCTAGCTGCCATAGTGAGGTCAGGGTTCTGCCCTAATCCATTAACCATTAGGATTAACCCGTTCCCTGTTCATTTAAGACTCTGGGGCTTGAACATGTGCATGAAGCAGGATCCAAGTCCTCTTTAGCCCGAACACAGCTCCCTATTGAGTTTTTTGAGATTTTTTTTTTAAATAGTAAAACTCTTCACTCTCAGAGCTGCCCCTTTTGTCTGTATTGTCACAATTATTTAGAATATTCTTGTAGAGTTTTAAGAACCTGTGTTTATAGCCATTCTCTTCTTCTCACTCCTAATATATATATATATATATATATATATATATATATATATATATATATTTGCTTTCTCTTATTTTCCAAGATAAAACCACAGGCTTAATTGTTCTATTAGATTCTCAAAGAACCAGATTTTGCTTTTGTTAATTTTTCTCATGATTCCTAAGTTTTTCATGGCATTAATCTGGTCTTATTTTCATTATTTAGCAATTAGTATTTATTTTCAGTTTTTCTTCTTTTTCTAATATCAGTACTTGAGGCTCAATACTTACTATTCAGCATCAGTCTGCAGGTTTGACATACAGCACTATTGGTTATCTATTACAGCACATAAACTAACCCCAAACACAATGTCTTTAACAACAATATTTAGGATGTGGCTGAACTGGGTACCTCTGCAGTCAAAGTGCAGACAGGCTCACAGTCAACACCAGACTTGGTTCAGGGTGCCCACGTTTGTCGGCCTCAGGTTCTCACTGGCTCCTGGCTGAGGACAATACTTCCTTATCTTTTGAGTCTTTTCAGAGGGCAACCCACAACAGTGGCTGGCTTCCTCCGGAGTGAATTAGTTGAGAAGAGAAGGGGTGCCTCAATCAGAAGGCAGAGTCACTACATAATCTGACGTGAGGTGAGACTCCTACAGCTTCTGTTCTGTTTGTTGGAGCAAGGCAGTAAACGCAGCCCGCACTCAGGGGACAGATTATGCAAAGTCATGAACACAGGAGGCTGTCTTCTGTGAGTACGATCCTGTGGCTTGGTTCTACAGACTTAGAAATACCTGAGTTGACTTTAGTTGGCAGGTTTTTTTAAGACGTGACTGCGCTGAGATTAGCCTCTTCTGCTCCTCTATCCACTGCCTGAGCAAGACCCAAGGAAGTTAACAGACTTTCACTCCTCCTTGAAAGCAACCTCTGACCTCATTCTTCTTCTGTGCTTTGTTGTAGCTGCTTAAACTTCTAAATTTTATCTTAAGGGGCGGTGCTGTGGCGCAACGGGTTAACACCCTGGACTGAAGGCGCCGGCATCCCATGTGGGCGCCGGTTCTGGTCCCGGCTGCTCCGCTTCCGATCCAGCTCTCTGCTATGGCCTGGGGAGGCAGTAGAAGATGGCCCAAGTCCTTGAGCCCCTGCACTTGCGTGGGAGACCTGGAAGAAGCTCCTGGCTCCTGGCTTCAGATCGGCTCAGCTCTGGCTACTGCAGCCATTTGGAGAGTGAACCAATGGATGGAAGACCTCTCTCTCTGTCTCTACCTCTCTCTGGAACTGTCTTTCAAATAAATAAAATAACTCTTTTTAAAAAAAGAACAAACAATGAGATAGTATGGTTACTTCAGAAATGTAAGTCAAAATATTACCTTCCTATAGAATTTTATGTCCACAAATATTTCACTTGTCCATTTATGTTAGGCGTTAAGGCCTGATATATTAAACTTACTGCTATTCTGATTTCGCCTGGATTGTGTCCCAAAGGGTTCATGTGTCAGAAGCTTGGTGTCCAGTGGGCAATGTGAGAGGTGGTGGGAGTTGGATGAGTCCCGGGAGCACTGCCCTTGGAAAGGATTAAGGTCGTTGTCTTCGGACCAGGAGTCTCCCTGATTTCCTATCTCACCACAGGATCTCTCCTTCCTGCCACTCTGGTGCCATCAGCTCTGAGGCCAACGCCAGAGCTGAGCTGATGTGAATGTCATACCCTTGACCCTTAACAACTGTGAGTAAACCTCTCTGCTTGATAAGGTTACACAGTCTCAGGTGTTTCATTATAGTAACTGAAGGGATTGAGACACTTACATTTCAGAAATTATTTATCTGTGCATAGCTTGTCATTTCTGCTTTCAAAAACACTGAGAGCTTATTCTCAATGTTTAAATAGCAATCTGTTAAAATGATCAGAGTAAAACACTCAACCCCAACTGGGTCTTGCTCATTTAAACCCAAGTTAAAATACTGACGACTTATTTTATTGCCAAGTGGGGGAAAATACTAGCAGCTTTACACTAGTGAGTATGTTATGCATTGGTTTCCATTTGGTATCAATCCCAACGGGAGGCTCTTTAAGAGTTATCCTAACCCTCATATTCAAAGGAGTTACTGGGGGGCCAGGGCTATGACTTTCCAATACATACATCTTTTTTTTTTTTTTAAACTATTATGAAAGTAGAAACAAGAAATTAAACATAAATTAGAAGTTAAAAATAATTTTTAAAAGATTTCTTTCTTTATTTAAAAGGCAGGAAATGCAGAGAAGGAGAGAGAGAGGGAGGGAGGGAGAGATCATGACCGGTGCTGTGGCGTAGTGGGCTAAGCTGCCACCTGTAGTGCCAGCATCCCATTCAGGCGCTGTTCATGTCCCGGCTGCTGTACTTCTAATCCAGCTCTCTGCTATGGCCTGGGAAAGCACTGGAAGATGGCCCAAGTCCTTGGGCCCCTGCATCTGCATGGGAGACCTGGAGGAAGCTCCTGGCTCCTGGCTTTGGATCAGCTCAGCTCCAGCAATTGCAGGCAATTTGTGGAGTGAACCAGCAGATGGAAGACTTTTCTCTGTCTTTTCCTCTCTCTGTCTGTAACTCTACCTCTCAAATAAATAAATATTCTTTTTTTAAAAAAGAGAATTTAAAATTAGCATGAAGCTAGAGAGTTTTGTGAATGTTACAGAATCATCCAAATCTCAGTATTTACACAGACCTAAAAGGCAACCTAACCTAATCATTTTTTAGGTTCCAGAATTTCAGTACTGAATGCTATTTAGTATTTTCTTAGGAACTTTACATGGAGTAGGAATAGTAAAGTCCTTAACACAGTGTGTAGCACACGGTAAGTCCCATGTGAGTGCTTTTTAAAAATAAAAGCTAATTTATTATTAAAGTATTTCAAAGGAAAAAATCATTTTAATTTTAGACAGACATCAGTACAAAAAGAACAACAAAAGTTCCTTCCAAACTTGCTACTCAATACAATTACTATAAATGCAAAGAAACCACACTGAGATATATGTCAAAATTTCTACTTTTATTAATTTATAAAATTGGTCCTGGGGCTGGTGCTGAGGTGTAGCAGGTAAAGCCGCCGCCTGCAGTGCCAGCATCCCATATGGGCGCCAGTTCTAGTCCTGGCTGCTCCTCTTCCAATTCAGCTCTCTGCTATGGCCTGGGCCCCTGCACCCGCATGGGAGACCTAGAAGAAGTTCCTGGCTCCTGACTTCAGATCGGCTCAGCTCTGGCCATTGTGGCCATTTGGGGAGTGAACCAGCAGATGGAAAATCTCTCTCTCCCTCTTCATCTCTCTAACTCTTTCAAATAAATAAAAATAAATCTTTAAGAAAAGTGGTCCTTTAGGGGACAGTGTATAGAGAGATGAACATATATCTATAGAATAAAATACGGTTTGATAAAAAATATGCTTTTAAGAATCTTCCATGCTATCTGGCTAAAAAGCCCATGAGAGTATTTCAGGCATGGAAAGCCAAGACACTGAAAAAAAAATGACCTAAATGAAAGATCTCTGTGAGTGAGATCCCAGTGGAAAGAAGCATCAAAGAAAAAGGTACCTTTCTCTGAAGGGAGGAGAGAACTTCCACATTGATTATGGCTTCGTCTAACTAAGGTCAGAGTTGGTGAACTCAAGAGGCTTCCATAGCCTTGGCAGCTCATGACAAGAGCCTCGGGTGATTACTGACATCATAAATAAGAGTGTCAATCATTAAATCAACAACAGGAGTCACTGTGCACTTACTCCCCATGTAGGAACTCTGTCCTTAATGTGTTGTACTATGAGAATTAACAGTAAAACTAGTCTTCAAACAGTACTTTATACTCTGTGTGTCTGCAAACTGTTGAAATATTTACTTAGTATAGAGTTGATCGTCTGTGTATAAAGATAATTAAAAATGAAATCTTAATGAAGAATAGGATGGGAGAGGGAGTAGGAGATGGGATGGTCTGCGGATGAGAGGGTGGTTATGGGGGGAAGAACCACTATAATCCAAAAGTTGTACTTTCAGAATTTATATTTATTAAATAAAAGTTTTCTAAAAAACCAAACCTAAACCAAACAAGAAAAGAGTCCCCCCTGCTTCTCCTGTACTGTACTGAGAATGCTTCATCAGAGACGCGGTGTGAGTGGCTCACGGACACACAGCAGGACGCGCCCAGGCTGCTGCGCCCTTCCATTCCTGGTGTTTTCTCTTAGTGCGTTCGGCTTCCACCCCAGGAACGGATTCCCGGCCAAACAGTCTCTCTCCTCAAACAGAATTTCAATGTAAAAACAAGCAGCCTTAGAAGATGATCCCTATTTCCCCGTGTTTCTGATAGTTCATACAAGTTTGGAGAGAAAGCCTGACACATTCGATGCTAAGCAGTGATTTAATATCAAATAGACAAGCTGCCAGTTGTGGGACTATTGTAGACCCTGTTAACGGCGCTCAGTTGCCTCTCATTTTATAAACTTCCTTTTCCTTTTAAGAGGGAATTTATGCAGTCCAAGAGTTTCAAATCATTTATTTTTAGTTTCCTTAAGAGAAGCATATGTATCTTGTTTGTATTAGTTTTGGGGGGATTCCAAGAAAGTTGTCTAAATTTCCTGCATTTTCAGCAGAAAATAAAACCTTCAACAAAATTAATGGGGCCGTGCCAGAGTGGGGGAGAAGAGGGGGGAAATGCATGGGCAAGGCTCTTTGAAAGTTCAACGGCCTTCAGAGGCCAGCCCGGGTGACAGACTCGCTATCTTTGCATTGTTAACTCACTGGCACACAGACTGAAAAGCTGTGTGAGCCTGTCGTTTCTAGCCAGAACTGGGTTTGTCCCCAAACACTGAGCTGCTGATGGAAGGAGCTGGCTGTGCATGGAACACAAATTCACAGCCGCATCCTAAACGCCGTGAGCCAACAAGACGCTGGGTACCGTGACCACGTGACGGGAGGGAGGGTTGGGGAGAGCAGCTGCCGTGTCACCCTTCTCACGTGGGAGTGGAAAACCACGTGCCCATCAACTTCGTGCCTTGGGTCCAGTTTCTGTGTGGCCCCTGAGCCTAAAATGAGCCTGGGAGCTCGTTATTTGAAGCTCACTGCTGGGATGGCACTGGTGGCAAGTGGGCAAGGTGATGGTGACCGCTGGGGGACACAGGCTGCCTTCACCTGTTTTTCCACATCTGGAAAATAGGCAGAGGACTCAGATTAAAGGAATGTTCTGATTGAAATCCAGCTGACTGTACTCCCCAGCAAGCAGATTCCCTTAGCAGGCCACTGGTACTGGGCAGAGTGGATCATGGGACAGCACGCACCAGGGCGGTGGTTTTACTCTTTAAAATTTTGTATTTTATTGTAACAATTAGAGTTCCTTTTCATTATTATTCAAACATATTGGCATATTACAAAAAGAAACACCTATATACATAAAATAGCTATACATAAAAAGCAAAATCGGAGTGAAATAGCACCCTCAGAGCATGCGCCACTGCCCACACCTTTTTTCAGTGGCTTTGACTTCCTACTGAGGGCTCCTCTCAATCCAACTGGAGGTTCAAGAGTCCTAGTCCAGTGCCACCTCTGCCAATAATTAGCTCTGTGACATGTGGTGAAGCCACTTGAGTTATAGCTCTTTTAGTTGCAAGAATAAGTGTTTACCTGCTGTTTAAAAATTTCTGTCCGGGTTTGGTGTTGTGGTGCGGCAGGTGAAGCTGCACTACATGGGAGTGCAATATACCTACAAAGTAGCCGATGATAGAGGGCCCAGATGGAGTTCTGGGCTCTTGGGTTTGGCCTGGTTCAGAACTGGCTGTTTGGGCCATTTTGGGAGTCAACCAACGGATAGAAGCTCTCTCTTTCACATCAATAAATAAATCTTAAAAATCTATTTTAAAAATTCTATTCTCATTTGAGCATCTATAAAGAATGTAAAAAATACTGAATTTAGAAAGCAAATACCATCAGAGCAATATACAATGTAATTAATGTAGAAAAATCTATAGGGTGACCTCAAACGTCAGTAAAATTCAGTTTAGTTTTGATGAGCCTGCTACTTTGAATAGTCACTATTGTTTTTTAAATGTTTATTTTTAATTGAAAGACAGGAAGGGAGGGAGGGAAGGGAAAGAGAGAGAGAAAGAAAGAAAGAGAGAGAGAGAGGGAGAGAGAGAGAGAGAGAGAGAGAGAGAGAGAGAGAGAGAGAACCATTACTGGTTCACTCTCCAAATGCCTACAACACTCAGGTTTGCAAATGGTAAGCCAAAGCCAGGAGAGCCCAGCACTCTATCCAGGTCTCCCATGTGCATGGTAGGCACAAGCATTTGAGCCATCTTCTGCTGCTTCCCAAGCAGTGACTTAACCTGCCAAGCCACGACACCCTCCCACTGTTGGTTTTTAGAAAGGTAAAAAACCATTTAGCAACTTTTGAGAGTAAAAAAGGATAAGACTGAGGGCCCAGCGCCATGGCGCAGTAGGTTAATTGCTTGCCTGCGGTGCCAGCATCCCATATAGGCACCGGTTCTACTCCCAGCTGCTCCTCTTCCAAACCAGCTCTCTCTGTGGCCTGGGGAAGCAGTAGAAGATGGCCCAAGTGCTTGGGCCCCTGCACCCGCGTGGGAGACCAGGAAGAAGCCCTTGGCTTCTGCCTTTGGACTGGCGCAGCTCCAGTCATTGTGGCCATTTGGGGAGTGAACCAACGGATGGAAGACCTTTCTCTATGTCTCTCCCTCTCACTGTCTATAACTCTACCTCTCAAATAAAATAAATAAAATCTTTAAAAAAAGTATAAGACTGAATTCCAAAATAATAATTCTCTAAATCAAGGAACCTACTGATTCTTCTGTCTAATGTATGCTAATTATATCTGACACTAATACAAAGAAGAGAAATCAACTGTAAACTTGTGTGTCTTGGATCTCACATTGACTTAAGGGATCTCTGATGTTTGGTGCCCTTTTTCCTTCTTCCTTGGGCACGGGAGTGCAGCAGTCGCAAGCCAGTAGAGAGGTCTAGACTGAGTTCTAGTCTCAGTTTTGCTATATACATAGTAAGTCACTTTCATGGCCTAAAATGTAACACAAACAGGCTCTCTGGAGTGCTGTGTGGAAGCACTACAAGGAGCTGGCCTCCAGCCCCTGATTAGGATGTGGACAATAACAATGCCCCCTTGACCCTAAAAATGAGAAAAAGTCTGATAATCTAATAAGGTGTAAGTTTTTGCAGACCCATCAAAATGGAAATCAGTATAGACACATAACCAAACACCCCCCCCCCCCAAACAAAACAAAACAAAAGAAGAAAACAAGGGGCAGGCTTGTGGTACTGTGGTGCAGTGGGTTAAGCCACTCTTGGGGATGCCTGCATTCAGTACTGGAGTGCCTAGGATGCAGCAGGTGATGGCTCAACTACTTGAGTCCCTGCCACCCATGTGGGAGACCTGGATGGAGTTCTAGCTCCTAGCTTCAGCCTGGCCCAGCTCTGGCTGTTGGGGGCATTTAGAGAGCATATCAGCAGGTGAGAGATCTGTCTTTCTGTCACTCTGCCTTTCAAATAAATAAAAATTATTAAATAAAGTTTTTAAAAATTAAAAAAGTGCAGTCTAATAGCCATTCATAATAAAACTAGTATAATTAGACAAAGACCAAAGAAAGCATAAGAAATCATAAAAATAAAATCCTAGATGAACAGATTAGAAAATAAAATGAAATCACTATATAATAAGTGGATGTATACATTTATTTTTATTGAAAGCAAACAAACAATAGACAAAATGCTTTTCAGAAAAAAGAAGAAAAACAAATACAGGGCCAGCACTGTGGCACAGCAGGTTAAAGCCCTGGCCTGCAGTGCTGGCATGCCAAATGGGCACCGGTTTGAGTCCCGAATGCTCCACTTCTGGTCCTGCTCTCTGTTATGGCCTAGGAAAGCACTAGAAGATGCCCCAAGTCTTTGGGCCTCTGCACCCACGTGGGAAACCCAGAAGAAGCTCCTGGCTCCTGGCTTCAGATCAGCCTAGCTCTGGCCATTGCAGCCATTTGGAGAGTGAACCAGCGGATGGAAGATTCTCTCTCTCTCTCTGCCTCTGCCTGCCTTTCAAATAAATAAATACATCTTAAAAAATCACACATACAGAGCTTTCAATGTTTTATTTATTTGAAATCTTTGATAATAAAATATTAGGATGAAAACCAATTAGCAGAGTGATCTCCCAAGCCACCTCCTCCCCAAGACATTAGTAGACTTCGAATTTGACTGAGAATGTGAGTGTTTGGGAGGATGTTTCTAGCACAGCAGCAGGAAGTAAGCTTTAGGTATAAGGTTTATAAGGAGACTAAATTGCTGACAGCATTAAATATCACTCCATTTTATTTTTTATTTAATTACCAAATTAAAAAAGAAAAGCAACAGTGTAAGATGTCTGTTTTGAAATTGTTAACGAGGGGCCGGCCCTGCATCACATACGGCTGCCAATTCAAGATCCAGCTGCTCCACTTCCAATCCGGCTCCCTACTAATTCACCTGGGAAAGCAGCAGAAGATGGCCCAACTGCTTGTACCCCTGTAGCCACATGGGAGACCTAGATGAAGCTCCTGGCTCCTGGCTTTGGTCTGGCCCAGCCCTGGCCATTGCAGCCATTTGGGGAGTGAACCAGAGGATGGAGGACCTCTCTCTCTCTCTCTCTCTCTGCCTTTGCCTTTGCCTCTCCCTCTCTATAACTCTGCCTTTCAAATAAATAAATAAATCTTTAAAAAAAAATTGTTAACAAAAGCCAATTAACTTATGCTCGGGGTATTTTGATTTCAAAGATTTTCCCTATAGAAAAAATAACACTTACAATGAATGTTAACTTGATTCAGTTGTTTCTAGATTGAAATAAACAAATCTACTTCACAGTTCAACCAAATTTAACAAAACATATCCTAGACTGACTGAAATTGACAGTGAAATAAATAGAAAATGAGCACAGAGACAATGGCTTCATGACATTAACTGGGGGCTGACATGAGGACATGCAGCACTGCCCCAGCACTAACAGCAGACACTGTAGACATGAAGTAAGATGCTGTTCTTGTCCTTGGTCTCACATAGGCATCATAAAATCCCGTCTAGTTCTGTAGGGCAGAAACATCCAGTAATACTTGTTTCAAGGTAAGTAGGGAATTTAACATTTTTTAAAACAAGGAAAGAAAAGCTAATGATTTTCATTTGGAAATAATTCAGCAAATGTAACTGTGAGATGCTGAACCTCCCTGAAGACACCAAAGTCTGTTTTCATGGCTTCCAATCAGGAGCAATTATTCTGTATATTAAAGTTCCCCCAGTTTTATGGGAAACACTGTAGCACAGTAGGTAACAGCCCTGGTTCTTTGGTCAAGCCTACTTGCCTTTGAGTTTCTGTTCTATTTTATGGTGATGGGATCTTGGGCAAGATTCTACACCTGTACTTCTTTATCAGTAAAAGTGTTACCTTAGAAAGGAAATGAGAAAATGTGTGTAACACCTATCCTAATACCTAACACCAAGTAGAAGCTCAATAAATTGTTACTAGCAAAAGCAACAGTAATATCAAACTTTTGGATTAGCTACAGATGTACCTAGGAGGCCCAACATTAACAACTAACCTTTTCTGATTTGTACTCTAATGTTCACTTATGGAGAAGGGCTCCCATGACACTGAAATTTGAATTTTATAATATGTGCATTACCAGTGAAATACTCTAACCTGTGGATTTGAGCTCTTTAAGCAATGCTACTGTTGGGACTGGTGCTGTGGCATACTGGATTAAGCCACCACTTATGACGCCAGCATCCCTTGTGGGTGCCGATTTGAGTCCTGGCTACTTGTCTTCTGATTTGGCTCCCTGCTAATGCACCTGGGAAAGCAGCAGAGGATGGCCCCCATGCTGAGGCCCTCTTTGTGGGAAACCTGGAAGAAGCTCCAGGTTCCTGGATTCTGACTGGCCCAGCTCTGGATGTTGCAGCCATTTCGGGAATGAGCCAGCAGATGGAAGATTTTTCTTTGTCTCCCCCCCCCCCCCCCCGTAACTTTGCCTTTCAAATAAATAAATCTTTTTTAAAATTTTCCAATTGCAGGTACCTTTCTCTGAAGGGAGGAGAGAACTTCCACTTTGACTATGACCCTGTCGGAATAAGATCGAAGTCGGCGTACCCTAAAGGCTTCCATAGCCTCGGCAACTCATGACTAGAGCCTAGGGAGATTACTGACGCCATAAACAAGAGTGTCAAATTGTTAAATCAACATCAAGAGTCACTGTGGCCGGCGTTGCGGCTCACTAGGCTTATCCTCCGCCTTGCGGCGCCGGTACCCCGGGTTCTAGTCCCGGTCGGGGCACCGATCCTGTCCCGGTTGCCCCTCTTCCAGGCCAGCTCTCTGCTGTGGCCAGGGAGTGCAGTGGAGGATGGCCCAAGTCCTTGGGCCCTGCACCCCATGGGAGACCAGGATAAGTACCTGGCTCCTGCCATCGGATCAGCGCGGTGCGCCGGCCGCAGCGTGCCTACCGCGGCGGCCATTGGAGGGTGAAACAATGGCAAAAGGAAGACCTTTCTCTCTGTCTCTCTCTCTCTCTCACTGTCCACTCTGCCTGTCAAAAAGAAAAAAAAAAAAAGAAAAAAAAAAGAGTCACTGTGTACTTACGTCCCATGTGGGATCTGTCCTTAATGTGTTGTCCAATGTGAAGTAATGATATAACTAGTACTGAAACAGTATTTTTACACTTTGTGGTTAGGTGTGGGTGCAAACTGATGAAATCTTTACTTAGTATATACTGAAGCGATCTTCTGTATATAAAGATAATTGAAAATGAAAAAAAGAACCTTGGTGTTAAATTGGAAATTACATAGAAAATTAATCAATCTTTTTAAAAAAAATATCATGCAGGATCTCTGTCATTAATGTGCTGTACGCTGTTATTTAATGCTATAACTAGTACTCCAACAGTATTTTTTCACTTTGTGTTGCTATGTGAGGGCAAACTGTTGAAATCTTTATATATACTAAACTGATTTTCTGTATATAAAGAGAATTGAAAATGAATCTTGATGTGAATGGAAGGGGATAGTGAGTGGGAATGGGGAGGGTTGCAGGGGGGAGGGAAGTTATGGGGGGGGCCATTGTAATCCATAAGCTGTACTTTGGAAATTTATATTCATTAAATAAAAAAAATAAAAAATATCAAAAAAAATTTTTTTCCAATTGCTTAAAAAATTGCTACTGTTATCCTAAATGGGTTAACTTCTTTAGGAAGTACTACATTAAAAAATACACCAAGTACCACTATAATCCAAAAGCTGTACCTATGAAATTTATATTTATTAAATAAAAGCATTCTAAAAAAAATACATCAAGTCTAATCCTGAAATATACCGACACCTGATTAAGACAGTGTGATTTGAAACCTGCTGTATTATAATTATATTCCACAATAATGACCGAAAGTTGTAGTTACGGCTGCCTAACGAATGGGACCAATGCCTATATTTTTTCCAAAGAACAATTCCATCAAGGTCAGTGGCAGTGAGTGTGACTCAGTTTGGGGCCAAAGTTAGAGCAAGAGATCATTGAAGCTGCCATGGAAACCGCCTGTGGGCAGCAATTACCAACCAGAAATTAGGGAGGTATTCTTGTATTACATTTCCAAGTTATTTCTTGTGGCAGAGCTTACTTTAAAAGCAGTTTGAAGGTCCTTAGAGTAATGAGAAATACTGATGACAGTAGGAGATACTACAGGATGTCTTCAGGGAAGGAGGGAGAGAGGGAGGGAAGTATGGTTATCTTCTTAGAATCGTATCTATGGGGGCTGGTGCTGTGGTGTAGCAGCTTAAGCCACCGCCTGCAGTGCCAGCTTCCCACGTAGGTGCCGGTTTGTGTCCCAGCCACTCCACTTCCAATCCAGCTCCCTGGTAATGTGCCTAGGAAAGCAGCTGAAGTTGGTCCAAGTCTTTGGGCCCCTGCACCCATGTGGGAGACCCAGAAGCAGCTTCTGGCTCCTGGCTTTGGATTGGCCCAGCTCTGGCTGTTGGCAGCCATTTGAGGAGTGAACCAGCAGATGGAAGACCTTTTTCTCTCCACCTCTCTGTAAGTCTACCTTCCAAATAAATAAATAAATCTTTAAATCTTAAAAAAATTGTCTTAAAAAATAATTGTATCTATTAAATACATGAAATCTGCTCTCTTTATATTAATAAATAATTTTTAAAAAGATGTCTTTGGGGCTCGCACTGTGGTGCATCGAGTTAACGCCCTGGCCTGAAGCGCCAGCATCCCATATGGGCGCCGGTTCTGGTCCCGGCTGCTCCTCTTCCCATCCAGCTCTCTGCTATGGCCTGGGAAAGCAGTAGAAGATGGCCCAAGTCCTTGGGCCCCTGTACCTGCATGGGAGACCTGGAGGAAGCTCCTGGCTTCAGATTGGCGCAGCTCCGGCCGTTGTGGCCAACTGGGAAGTGAACCATCGGATGGAAGACCTCTCTTTCTGCCTCTCCTTCTCTCTCTGTGTAACTCTGACTTTCGAATAAATAAATAAAATCTTTTAAAAAAAAGATGTCTTCATTCCAAATTTCACTGGACTTATATTTTCAAAGCCTCAAAGGTACTTCCAAAAGTATTTACATGAGAAGTCTTCAAAAAGTTCATGGAAAATACATACTATGCCAAAACCATGTATGGAGTTCTACACTTTTTACATAAAAATAAATATCTTTTAATCTATTCTTCCATAAACTTTTAAAAATATATTATTTATTTATTTATTTGCAAGACTTAGAGACCTCCCATCTGCTTGTTGACTCCCCAAATGCCTGCAACATCTGAAGGTGGCCTGGATTGAAGCTGGGAGCTGGGAACACAATCCAGGTCTCCTATGTGAGTGGAACAGACCCAATTACTCTACCTGCTGCCTCCCAGGGTACACAAGAAGAGGAAACTAGAATCAGGTATCATCTGATATGGGATGTGGACGTCCCGAATGGTGGCATAACCACCATGCCAAACGCCCGCCTCTCTGCAACCTTTTTGAAACACGCATGTATATCCCAGTTTTTAACTTGTCTGTGAGTACATGTTTATTAGACACACACTTTTCATTCTTTGTATTCTGTTTTTGTGTTTTTATGATATGAAATCAGGTTGGGGATGGGACTTGCTTTGTTTAGCATTTCTCAGTGCCTGACTGAAAGGGTGGACTAAGGATCCCAGCCTGGCCATCAGTGAGGTCAGGCGCTGGGGCTGCCTGTCACTCTGCCACATGGTGCAGCTTCTCTGGGGGAAACACAGGCCTCATTTTTATTCTCCTCACATTTTTCCAGGGAAGAAATTTTGTTTAGAAACAGCTATCAATATGTGAAAGATAAAAACAAAACAGGAAACAAAAACAGAAGCAAGTCAATCTAGCATGAGAAGAAGCTCCTTTTGAAGTGAAGCAAAAGGTACCATCAGGTATCGATGCAGAGATGCAGAGAAAGACTAGCAAAGGGGGACTCCAGCAAGATTTAGTTGATAAGAAAGAAAGTGACCCCCCCCCCCCCCATCTCCTCCTTCCTTCTCCTAAAACTTCTTTAGTCCACTTGTCTCACCTGGGGGACAAGGACGAGATTCTGATATGAGGAAGAAATGAAACTCAAGTAAGAGACATCTTATGGTCACGAGAACACGGTAAGAAAACTGTCAGATACTTGTACCAATGGCAACGAAGCTAAAATGCACTTGACAGCATTTCTCATCAAAATATGACGACTGTACAAAGGATGTAGATAATGAAGATACAGTTTCTTTTACACTACAGGGACCATCTAAATATTTCTCATGAATTCTTATTATCTACTACCAGAATGCACCGTCACACCATGCCTCTGCCGGGACCCGATGACATGAAACGCCTCCCTGTCCCTGCCTTACGCAGACGGTGCCACGGAGGAGTGAATGAGTTAAGCAAGGCCCTCGGAATGGCCTGGCGCTGGGTGGATACCACCAACCACGCCCTGGTCACATGCAGAGAACTCAGTTCTAGATTTGACTTTGCAAAAACAGTTGCTCCTGAGTTTAAACAACTCCTTTAATCGCTCTGTGTGGAACCGCCTTTCTTGGTGAATAGAAGCAGCCTGCTTGATGGCTTTGTAAAGTTATGAGGATTGACTGGTTCGAAAATGACTCCTTAACTGTAAGTACTACAGAAATGTATAATCAACTGTGTCAAAAAAAAAATCCCCCTGAAATTTTGCCTTTGATTCTGGAAATCCTGCCATTCTCCACTTTTGTGTGAATATTTACAGCAATAAGGTTAGATAATTTAGCATCAGGTAAAGGAAGTGGCCAAATTCTCTTTGGTCAGCTGTCCTGTGAGTTTGCAAACAACAAACAGGAAGTTACTTATGTCTCGTTAAAGGCAAACCATATGTTCCTAAGATCCAAAGTCAGAGATGTTTTAGGCACCCAGCAGCCCCGGTGGCACAGACTGTATACCTGCACTGGTCACACATCAATCACGAGACAGGGGCAGCAGACGGTCTTTTGTAGTGGGTATCATTCATTTACCTTTGGCAAGGACCTAAATATGCACAGGAGAAATTACAGAAGTCTCTGCCACATTTCATCGATAAAGCCAATGATCGATAAAAACTTTCCTGAAAAAACTTTGGTTTTTACTAAGAATGGGAGTTAGGTGAACAAGAGCTCTCATATATTCAAAGAACAGAAAAATGGTAGCATAAAATCAATTTTAGCAATTTCATTGCCTTCTTGATAAAACTGCCTCCGTAAGCAAAATTTTTACGAGGCAGTTTTTCTCCCTCTACATATCTGATTTAGATATAAGAAACATGTTGTGACTTTATTTGAACTAATTTACTGGTTATTATTCAACGGTCACTGCTAACTCTAACCCTTTGGTATGTCAAATAAAAAAAATGATTATAACATTCCTAATGGCCTCAATCTTATGTCAATTAAAATTCAATTAAATCGGATGAATAATCATGAATGTTGAACAAAAGGAATAAGAACACTGAAAGACAAAGACACAAAGGGAGAAATTAAAACTGCATTAACCGCGTGCAAGTGCGCTCACACGCACACACAGAAGTACAAACTGCTTTTTACACAAGAGCTCAAAACAGTTGCTAACTGAATATTCCTTGTACCTTGGCTTTGATAGTGCAACGCCTGCCCGGTATGCTAGTAACTTCCTGGCCTTCGTAGGTGTGATTCAAGATTCAATGCAACGAGGCAGGTGGGGAAGCTTTATTAACCCTGTCATGCAACTTAATCAATTCTCCCAATAGCTACCAATTAGCTACTGCAATACTCCCAGGTAAAATGTGTCAATCATTCATCAAACACTGAATGATTTTATGAAAAGGCAGCGTACTGGGGAGGTGCAGCTTAGAGTCCAGTGGGGGAGAACCGCGAATTGTGGGAAACGATATGAAGGTTCTGAAAAGGGATGCTGAGCCAGCACAATTTAGACTGAGATTTGATTAAAGCCACACAGGAGATGCCCCACTGAAGACTTCACACTATGATACTTTCAGGAGTGAAGCCTGGGGTGAGCATCTGGCCCAGTGGCGAAGTGCTTGGGACAGCTGCAATCCCATACTGGAGTGCCTGGGTCCAGTTCTGGGTCCTCCACTTCTGATCCACCTTCCTGCTGGCACTCGCCCTAGGGAGGCAACAGATGCTGGTTCAAGTAATTGGGTCTCTGCCACCCACACCAGAGACGTGGACTCAGTTCCAGGCTCCTGGGTTTGGCCTGGCCCAGCCTGGTTGTTGCGAGCAGTTGGGAAGTAAACCAGCATATGGAAGACTTTTGACTGTTTCTCTTTCTTTAAATGGTTGAAATGGCAAATTTTACAAAAGAGTGAAGTCAAGTGTCTTTAGACTTCCAATTAAATGAGAAAGGTAGCACAGGGAGGAGAAAATATCTAATTATGGAATGCATAATCCATTTGCAGCTTTAGCCAATCTCCTCTGAATTACCAAAAATCAGAATATGCTTTATAAGGTGAGGTGCTGGTGAGCCTATTACTTTACAGGCTAAGACCTAGAGAATAATATGTTAAAATCAGTTTTTTTTTTTTTTTTTGTGCCCGGCCAAATGCAGGGCAGAATGCAGGCCGCGGCTTGAGAGAGGCCCGTGGCCAGGCCAGTAGGCCTGGCCGCACTGGGCTTGGTCTGCCTCTCGCCCGCCCCAGGGCACGCAAGAGCCAGCCCGGCACTCCAAACAGGCCCCAAGTCCTACCCAGAGGCTGAGGCCGGCCTCTGGAGGCCTCAGGCACACACCTAAAATCAGTTTTGAAAGTGATTCCAGGCCGGCATCGTGGCTCAACAGGCTAATCCTCTGCCTAGTGGCGCCGGCACACCGGGTTCTAGTCCCGGTCGGGGCGCCGGATTCTGTCCCGGTTGCCCCTCTTCCAGGCCAGCTCTCTGCTATGGCCAGGGAGTGCAGTGGAGGATGGCCCAAGTGGTTGGGTCCTGCACCCCATGGGAGACTAGGATAAGCACCTGGCTCCTGCCTTCGGAACAGCGAGGTGCGCTGGCTGCAGCCAGCCGCTGCGCCATTGGAGGGTGAACCAATGGCAAAAGGAAGACCTTTCTCTCTGCCTCTCTCTCTCACTAGCCGCTCTGCCTGTCAAAAAAAAAAAAAAAAAAGAAAGTGATTCCAAATACATATAGTACATGAGTGTTTGCTTTCCTGTTTTCATTTTCCTTTTCCCTAAACTTTTAATTTTTATCAAAGAGATAAATAGGTCTAGTTTAAAATTCAAGAATGCTGGGGCTGGCTTTGCAGTTGTAGCAGGTTAAGCTTGGGTCCCTACTACCCACATGGGAGACCTGGATGAAGTTCCCGGCTCCTGGCGTCCGCCTAAGCAGCAGTGGAAGATCTCTCTCTCTCCCTCCCTCTCCCCCCCTCCCCTTTTCTCTGGGACTCTGCCTTTCAAATAAATAAATCTTAAAACAACATTCAAGAATGCTACTAGACATGAAAAGCAGAATAGTTCCTGGTTCACCAGGGCTCTTCCCCAGTATCCAGCACCCAGAGAAAATCCTTGGAACTGCTTGGCCTCTGTCCCCCAACATGGGCCTTCTCATTCTGCAGTAGTAGGTAGTGCTGCTCAAGTTTCAATTTCCTCATTTTCAATCATTTTTATTGCCTTCCTACTCTTATAAAATAAGGTGTCCCCTCTTCTAAAGTAATTTTAGAGTATGCTTGTTAAGTTTACTGATTTACTAAGCTGAAAACATTCACTTTGGAAACTCCAAAGCCAAGAATACACCTTTTAGTGGAACTCTTGAAAGAATGGAAGCCGAGAGTTCACCGGGACTCTGAGAACCTGCTCGATGATCCTGCTTTGAGACGACGGCAGTGAGCCCAGCCCTGACGCCTACCTGCCCATCTCTGCACGGTGAGGGCGAGGGAGCCCTGTTTCGTGCTGGGTGGCGGCAGCGAACGTGCTGCGTGGGGGCTGGAGCCTTTTCCGCAGTGCTCTCCAATTTCAATAAGGCCTCTCCTAACAACCCCACAGCCAGTCCCTTTGATAAATTTATTTTGTAACTCTCAGAATGTGACGAATCCTAGACTGGTGGTTTTTCCCTCTTCTTACTCTTTTGTTTTCCCTTCTTTTCTTCCTTTATAAGAGGCAGGCATTCCCAGGAGGCACCGCGGTGATCCTGCAGGCCTCCTCTCTCACTCCTGTGCTATTACATTTAATTTGTGTGCTTTTATAACTTTGTACTTACGCCCACAGGCTTTTGAACAATGGGCACCCATTCAATAAATCCAAGAAATAAATGACTTGATGATTGTAAGTGCTTTGAACTCAATGGGCAGAAGGCTCTACATAAGTAATATAATAGTAAGGACACTAGGATAAAAGAGTAAGGAGAAAAAAACGAAAGCTTTTTCCAGAAGCCACACACACACACACACACACAGAGTTGTCATCCTTTGTTACAAAGCACTCATTTTTCTCATTGGCACTCAGTTCTCAAAACCTTTTCCTCTATGTTTTTTGATAGGAAAATGACAAACGCCTGTAAAGCAAGAAGACATCTGTACGTGCTTTCAAGGGGTATTTCCTTTGAGCCATGCATGGGCTGATCCCTGTGAGGCTCACAACACAAGATGTAGCCCGCAGTCCCATGGAGCTGACTGCACGCCACGGGAAAGCCATGCTGAGCTTCCGGGAACGCGAGATGTGGGAGCACACTGTGAATCAGCATTTTTCACTTGCTTTATTAAGCAGATCTTAATTTACATTCTGACAGAGCTCTAAAGAAAACCCATCAGGATATTTGGCTACCATGAAGATTATTGTTGTGAAGTACTGAGGTAAAACTAGTATCTTTAACATGCTTACCTATTATTATTAGTTACCAGAAAAACTTCCTCAAGTTGGGCATGCTTAAATAAAAACACTAAACAGGGATATAGATGTATTCTAAGGCACAGGAGAGGCTAAACAGGAGATTAAGAACAACTGATTTTATCCCCATGACTTCACACATGTGATTTTTGCTGATAACCCCTGTGTTTCCTCCCGGAGACTAGCCTTCTCCCTTGAAATCCAAGCCTCTGGCACTCCTCACTGGGTTCATGAATCCCCCCCACCCCCCCCCCCCCCAAGATTCAATTCTTGCCTTTTAAACCATCTGGTGCTTTTTTTTTTTTTTTTTTAAAGATTTATTTATTTTTTTATTTGAAAGAGTTACACACACACACACACACAGAGAGAGAGAGAGAGAGAGAGAGGGAGAGAGAGGGAGGGAGGGAAGGAGAGAAAACTCGAGCGATATCTCCTACCCGCTGATTCACTCCCTAAATGGCTGCAATGGTTGGAGCTGGGCTGATCTGAAGACAGGAGCTTCTTCTGGGTTTCCCACATGGGTGCAGGGGCCCAATGACTTGGGCCATCTTCTACTGCTTTCCCAGGCCATAGCAGAGAGCTGGATCGGAAGTGGAGCAGCCAGGACTTGAACCGGCACCCATAAGGAATGCTTGCACTGCTGACAACGGCTTTACCTGCTAGGCCACAGCGCTGGCCCCCAGTGCTTTTCTCAGAGGTACACCAGGCCAGATGATGCCACTGCCCACAATCCTTCAGGGGCTCCATGCTGGACTATGGGTACTATCTAATGAGTACCCTCAGGCCCGGTACTGCCCTCCCACCTCATTTAATACCAACCACTCTCCAGTAGCCACTCTCCAAGTCACACTTCTTCACTTCTTACAGTTTCTTGAACAAACAGAGCTCTGCCCTGCCATTGCACATGCTGGATTTGCTGCTGCTGCTGTTTTTAAAGATTTATCTGAAAGGCAGAGTGACACAGAAGGAGAAATAGAGAGATTTTTTATCCACTGGTTCACTCCCCAAATGCCTGCAACAGCCAGGGGTAGGCCAAGTGGAATCTGGGAGCCAGAAATTCCATCTGGATCTCTCCCACGGGTGGCAGGGACCCAGTGACTTGGGCCATCATCTGATGTCTCCAGATGTGTCAGCTGGAAGATGGATGGGAAGTACCTCAGAGTAGCTGGGACTCAAACCAGACTCGCTGATGTAGGATGCAGGCATGTGAAGTGGCAGGTAACCTGCGGCACCACAGTATCCAATCCCATGACACACTCTCCCCTTTCTCTGGCTAACTCTCCATCTACCAGGTCTCATTTAAGCATCACTTCCTCAAGAGAGTCAATCCCTGGTGTCCCCCATGGCACCAAATTTGAATTCAGAGTCTCGGGATTCTCGTGCACTGATCTCTATTATTTTCCTTAACTCTATTTATAATTTTGTATTTACTTACTTGCTAAATGATATCCTTTTCCCTCGATTAACTCCGTAAGGCAGGGCCCACGTCTGCCCAGCCCTTGCTGTATACTACTCAATGTCTGGAGTAAAAAAATCACATGGGTAACTAGGATTCTACCCAGGTACACTGAACTCCAGTCTTTGTTTTTGCATGAGGGAACTGAAGCGCAGACACATGAATCAATTTATCAATCACCAACGTAAGAAGAATTTGGATTTTTTTTGCTTGGAAAAGTAGGAGGATGCTCATTAATACTCATGTATTAGTATACTTCTTTTTAACAATAGATTACCCATTTTTAACCTTTTTGGTTTCCCTCTGTAATATTACCGACTCAGTGGTTCCTTGGGGACAATGGCCATACTCCCTAGCAAGAGGTAAGTTTTATAAATCTTTATATAGTGCTAAATACCTCACACAATAATGATGATACTATGGTGAGAGAAATGTCACACAGAGTTATTGTGTGAGAAGAAAAAAAAAATCAGGAAGATAAAAAACAGAGAAAGCCTTCCAGTCTACAGAGTTAAGTCAGAGTAGTCACCTCCCTTCTATGTTTCTTTTTTCTTTTTATTATTTACTTGAAAAGCAGACTTAGAGAGAGAGAGAGAGAGAGAGAGAGAGAGAGAGAGAGAGAGATCTTCCATCCACTGGTTCACTCCCCAGATGGCTGCAACAGCCAGAGCTGGGCTGGTCTGAAGCCAGGAGCAAGTGCTTCTTTTGAGTTTTCCATATGGGTGCAGGGGCCCAATTACTTGGGCCATCCTCTGCTGCTCTCCAGGGGCATTAGTAGCAGGGAGCTAGATGGGAAGTGGAGCAGCCAGGACTTGAACTGGAGCCCATATGGGATGCCAGAGCCACAGAGAGAGGCTTTACCTGTTACAGCGCTATGCCGGCCCCTCCCTTCTACTTTGAAAATCAGTTTTCGGGCATTTCTGTTAGATACAGACCTCAGCTCTGTTGTACCCGAATCTCTAGGAGGAAAGGCAAGGTGCTTCACCAGTTTGTATCTGAATATGACAAGTGCTTTTTGGTGTAAGATTTTCACGTGTCACTAACAAAAGAGCAGGTTAACACTGGGCATCACTATTCCAGTTACCTTCAACCTGCCACAAGCACCAACATCATCCCCTCAAACAGGACGGCAGTGAAGTAAAGAAAAAGTATAGGTTACAACTTAAAACACTGAGGAAAAATAGAAAGTGCTGAATAGGACATTTTAAGGCTATAGTTAAATCAGAGATACATTGCTCTCATGTCCTGATACATTTTTCCCAGCGAGAATACATGAAAAAGACCTTGTCTTGCCTTCTATTTCATATCTGGCTAGATACTTGGCATAATCCTATCTATCATTTACTGAAATTCTATTATGATAAAGGCACTGTGCCAAGAATATTACCTAGATAATCACTAATACTTAACACAATTCTGCCCAGTAAATACCAGGCTCTTCACTTTACAGATGGAGACACTGGAGCTCAGAGAGTGCCGGGAACTTCTCTAAGGCCGCTCCCGAAACCTTTACTAAGAGAGCGTGGCTCCTAAAGGCTCAGCTCAGAGTAACTGGAGTCTGTCGGGCCTGCAGGGAAGACAAACTCCTTCATGCCATAGTTATTGAAAAGAGAGCTTTTCATAGTCTTCCTCAATAATAACCTTTGGTTTAAGTGATGGAAGAATAAAGGACATAGAAGCTGTAGGGGCAGTTAAAGTAGCCACAAATATCCACACAGCACTTTCACATGCCAAATATTTTGCTGAGGACTTTCTATGCATTGTTTCATTTAATTCTCAGAATAATTTCATGAGATATTATTGTTTTCATTTATTTAACAGAAGAGAAAACCAGAGATCAGATGAATTAAGGTTAAGGTCATATGAAGGCAAAACTTAGTTCTTTCAGATTCCAATGCTCACACTTAATAAAAACAAACAAACAAACAAACTGGTACAGTGCAATGTTATTCAGTTATAAGAGAACAAGATCCGGTAACCTGTGTCAGAAGTGGAGGACACCTTGTCAAGTGAAGAAAGCCAGGCAAGAAAGACGAATACTACATGTCTTCACGCATTTGTGGACGCTAAAAAAGTCGACTCACATAGAAAGAGAATAAACCAGTGTTCACTACAGGCAAGGGTAGGGAGTTGGGAGGGAGATGGAGAGAGGCCAGAGACAGTCACGATGGAAGAACTGGTTCTGGTGCTCCATAGCACAGGAGGGTAACAACAGTCTACAATGGTATTTTACTTATTTATTTTATATTTCAAAGTAGCTAGAAGAGTCTAAAGGTCCCCAACATATGAAAAAGACAGATGTTTGAGGAGACGGAAATGCTAGTTACCCCAATGTCATCATTACACATTTTATGTATATCCATCAAATGATCATACTGTACCCCACATTTTACAAATATTGTGTCAATTTAAAAATTCATTTAAATGAAAAGTTATGGTGAAAGGCACATAACATGAAATTTATCATCTTAACCATTCATTTCATGAATGGGATGTTCCCATACATCTTAATCACATTTAAATACACAATTTAGTACTGTTAAATGTATTCTCACTTTTGCATAACATCTTTTACTTTTCTTTATTGAAAAAATAAAAGATACCAAGATAGTACAAAGAGCCTCCAAATAGCTAACTCCCAGCTTCAACAACTCCCAATCCCTGGCCAATCTGGTTTCTTTCTATTCATCCACTTTTCTTGCTGTGTATTTTGAACAAAGCCCAAACATATCTTTCAAGCATAAATATATTGGTAAGCATCTCCAAAAGATAAAGGTTCTTCTTCTTTTTAAAAAGACTGATTTATTTATTTGAAAGGCAGAGTTATAGAGAGAGAGAGGCAGAGGCAGAGGCAGAGAGAGAGAGAGAGAGAGAGAGAGAGAGAGAGAGAGAGATATCCTCCAACCATTGGTTCACTCCCTAAATGGCCATAATGGCTGAAGCTGGGCTGATCCAAAGCCAGAAGCCAGGAGCTTCTTTTAGGTCTCCCATGTGGGTGCAGGGGCCCAAGCACTTGGGCCATCCTTAAAGATTCTTCTTTTAAAATATAAACATACTGTCATTCTCACACATAAAAAATTATAGTAATCCTTGAAAATTGCCAGTCAAGTGCTCAACTCTCTAATTATGTAAACATAATTTTTTTTTTCAAAAACAGTTTGTTAGAATGAGTTTCCAAATAAAGTCTACAGGGCAACTGTTCTTTATTAAAGAGTACCTCTTTTTTTTTTTTTCTCTCTCTCTCTCCATCACAATTTGTTAGTTGAATAAACTTCATTATTTGTTTTAGTTTCTTGTAATCTGGAGTTTGGTGGTGCTTAATGTTTCTCTACTCTGATGTTTCCAGTAAATTTAGTTGGATATAGAGGTCTCATCAGATTAATTTTGTTTGTTTTCCTGTTTTGAAAGCAAGTCTACTTCATAGATGGCGGTACGTTCTACACGGGGAGGACATACTGTAAGGCTGCTCTCTTAAGGTAGCAGCCAGTGACACCCAATGCTTGGACCCACTAATTTATTAGGGGTGCAAGATGGCGATAGTTTAATCCATCTTTTTTTTTTTTTAAGTTATTAGCTATAATACTTCTCCAAAGAGGAACTCGCTCTTATCTACTATTTTGTTACCTGTCATACATGAAAGGCAATGACAGGCCAGTGCCGTGGCTCAATAGGCTAATCCTCTGCCTGTGGCACTGGCATACGGGGTTCTAGTCCCGGTCGGGCGCCGGATTCTGTCCCGGTTGCCCCTCTTCCAGGCCAGCTCTCTGCTATGGCCCAGGAGTGCAGTGGAGGATGGCCCAAGTGCTTGGGCCCTGCACCCCATGGGAGACCAGGAGAAGCACCTGGCTCCTGGCTTCAGATCAGCACAGTGCGCCGGCTGCAGCGGCCATTGGAGGGTGAACCAATGGCAAAAGGAAGACCTTTCTCTCTGTCTCCCTCTCTCACTGTCCACTCTGCCTGTCAAAAAAATAAAAAAATAAAAAATAAAAAAAAAGAAAGGCAATGATAAATCCCTGGTTCCTTTCAGCATAAAGCTGGTTGCTAGGGATGCTCAAAGCTGTGCTACTGGGTTACTCACTGCTTCCATGAGTTCAAAGGACAGACACAGAATGACTAGACACAGCTACAAATATTAAAAACAACAGGAGTCCATATAGCAACCCCCTATTCAAATTTAAGATCAAAGCATTTTTAGACAATCTCTTTAACATCTGCATGACATGTTCCTATGCCAAGAATTCAGGTTCTCAAGGGCAATGGAGAAAAATGAGGAATATTTCACTATAGCTCATTTGCTCCATCTTGCATTTTTTTTTTTTTTTTTTTTTTTTTGGACAGGCAGAGTTAGACAGTGAGAGAGAGAGAGATAGAAAGGTCTTCCTTTCCGTTGGTTCACCTCCCAAATGGCCGCTACAGCCAGCGTGCCACTACAATCCGAAGCCAGGAGCCAAGTGCTTTCTCCTGGTTTCCCATGCGGGTGCAGGGCCCAAGCACTTGGGCCATCCTCCACTGCCTTCCTGGGCCACAGTAGAGAGCTGGACTGGAAGAGGAGCAACCAGGACAGAATCCGGCACCCCAACCAGACTAGTAACCCGGGGTGCTGGCATCACAGCAGAGGATTAGCCAAGTGAATCACAGCGCCGGCCTCCATCTTGCATTACTTATGTGTGTGTGTCTTTTTTTTTTCTTTTTAAAGATTTATTTATTTGAAAGGCCAAATGACAGAGAGCAAATGAGAGACAGAAAGAGACAGACAGACATATTGCATCCTCTGGTTCACTCCTCAAAGGCCTGCAACAGCTGGGGCTGGGGCAGCCCGAAGCCAGGAGCCTGGAATTCAACAGCTGGGGCTGGGGCAGCCCGAAGCCAGGAGCCTGGAATTCACCAGCTGGGGCTGGGGCAGGCCGAAGCCAGGAGCCTGGAATTCAATGAGGTTTTTCCACCTGGCAGGCAGGGACCCAGCTACGTGAGCCACCGCTGCTGCTCTCAGGATGAGCATTAGCAGGAAGCTGGAATTGGGAGTGGAGTTCGGACTACGACCCAGGCACTCTGACATGCAGCACAGGCATCCCAAGCAGTGTCTGAACCACTAGGCCAAAAACCCATCCCTAAAACAAGAAATAATCAACGAAGTCCAGGCTCATCCTCCCAATCACTTTTACCCTGTTCCTTTACTCTTTACAAGTAACTGGCAACATTTTTTAAAAAAAATTTGTCCTTCCATTATTTGCTTTTCAAATATATTTTGATACGATGGGACTGGTGCTGTGGTATATATAGCGGGTAAAGCTGCCACCTGCAGTGCCAGCATCCCATATGGGTGCCAGTTTGAGACCTGGGTGCTCCACTTCTGATCCAGCTCTCTATGCTATGGCCTGGGAAAGCAGTGGAGGATGGCCCAAGTCCTTGGGCCCCTGTACCCACGTGGGAGACCCCGAGGAGGCTCCTGGCTCCGGGCTTCGGATTGGCACAGCTCCAGCCGTTTCGGCCAATTGGGGCGTGAACCAGTGGATGGAAGACCTCTCTCAGCCTCTCTTTCTCTCTCTGTGTAACTCAGACTTCCAAATAAATAAATAAATCTTTAAAAAATAAATATATTTAGAAACGAATGGCTATCACTGGCCTATCTGGAGGATGACTGTGTGATGGTATACACAGCCCCACAGAGAGACATTTGTCATTCACGGCAATGGCTCTGACACTCCTATGTGAAGGTACCAGTTTACTCACATAGTTCTTAGAAATGGAGCTTTAAGTTGAAGACTAATTTGCTTACTTTCAATGCTCCAGTGTATAAAGTCTTTTATATAAGCAGTCTTTCAAGATCTGGTATATACACAAGCACACATAAATACACACAATTTGAAAGGCAAAAAAAAAACAGAGACAGAGCGAACTTTGGTTCACTGGTTCACTCCCCAAATGCCCTCACTGGCCAAGGCTGGCTGGGCCAAAGCTGGGAGCCAAGAACTCAGTCTAAATCTTCCACAGGGAGGCAGGAGCCCAACCATGTCATTACCTGCTGCCTCCCAAGGCTAGAATTTTGAGCCAGAGCTGAGGCTTGAACCCAGGCATCTTAATCACCAAGTCAAATGCCTGCCCCTATGTGGTATGTTTTGATTTTTTTTTTATATTCTTTTTTAGTATATATTTCTTGTTATTTAGGAAGGTCTGCATTTTTGTTCTAATGGTTACCTTTATGTGAATAACTTTATCTAATTCCCCAGCCCCTTTATTTTTAATCATTTTATTGGTTTATTTTTATTTATTCAATACTACTGTAAGTAGTATTGAAATCAACTAATTATCACCTCTTCTTCCTCCCACTTCTCTCCCAGTTCTGACTTGAAGTAATATCCTATATTCCTTCCTAATTTCCAGTGTACCCTCATGGAGAGGATAGAACCAGAGGGTGTTGAAGCTGAGGAAACCACACACAGAATCCACTGAGATACATTTAAAAGGCAAGGAAAGCAAGGGTTGGAATGGCAGAAGAAGTTGCCTAGGCTCATAATAAATTAAAGATAGTTCAAAAATAGAACTCTAAATAAATAAACAAATGAATAAAAATAGAACTCAGGTCTAACTCTCAGGCTGTTGCTCTATCCAAAACTTTTCTGGGCTACTCCTCACAAGCAGTAGTTCAGGATAATTATAAACAGGACTCAGATACCCTGTTCTCCGGCCATAACACCATGTCGGGGCTCCTGCCTCGGGCCGTAGTACTCTGCTCCACCTTTCTGAACCACATGTTCCCCAGACACCTGCACGGCTCAAGGATCTTGCTCCAGTGTCTTCCTTTTTTCAAGATTTATTTTATTTATTTGAAAGGCAGAGTTACAGAGAGAGGGGGAGAGACAGAAAGAGAGAGAGAGAAAGGAAGAGGAGGTGAGAGTGAGAGAGTGAGAGAGAGAGAGAGAGAGAGAGAAAGAGAGATTGATCTTCCACCTGCTGGTTTACTCCCCAAATGGCCACAATGGCCGGAGCTGGGCTGATCTGAAATCAAGAGCAAGGAGCTATTTTTTTTTTAAATTTTCATTGCATTTATTTTTGTTTCCCAAAGAAACCTTTTATTGAGTACAAATCCCATAAGTACAAGTATAGGAATATAGTGATTCTTCCCACGATATCCACACTCCCACCACCATTCCCACCCACCTCCTCCTCCAAGAGCAAGGAGCTTTTATGGGGTCTCCCACATGGATGCAAGGGCCCAAGTACTTGGGCCATCCTTCACTGCTTTCCCAGGCACATTAGCAGGAAGTGGGATCAGGAGTGGAGCAGCTGGGTCTATGGGATGGATGCCAGTGCGGCAGGTGGCGGCTCTACCTGCTATGCCACAGCGCTGGCTCCTTCATTATCTTCTAAATGAGGCAGGCACATGCACCGGCCATCTCTTTTTTTCTTTTTTCTTTTCCTTCCTTTTTTCTTCTCTTTTTTCTTTTTTCTCTTTCTCTTTTCTTCCGTCCTCTTTCTTTCCTTTCTTCCTTCCTTTCTGTCTCTCTCTTTTTTCCCGCCCGGCTCACTTTAAAGAATTTCTAACTGGAAAAGTCGCCAGAACAGTAACAAGTGCCCCATGTGCCCTTGACCCAGCTGCTCAGATGCCATCTTGGTGTGTTGCTCCTGTTGGGTGTCCCCAGCGCGCCCAGGTGTGCCGCCTCAGACCACAGCCATGGAGGTGGGCGCTCAGTGCCCAGGACGCAAGGCCTCCAGCCACACCTTGCTGGTGCTGCCACTGTGGCTCCCTTCCCCGTGCACTGCCGTCCCTGTCCCTTGACTCCCTCTGTCTGGACACTCCCGCCCCCAGGAACAGCTGAGGCAGCAGCTTCAGGACTTGACTTCTGCTAGCCGGGAGAGGCCATCATTCTCACACCAGTACCTCGATTGTGCCAGTGGCAGAGATGGCGACGGCGTGGCAGCCTCTGGCCCGCGTGGCAAATGGTGGCCCAGCCATCCTTATACCCACTGCACTGAGAACAGATTTTAGCTCCGGGAGCCCGTGCCAGGCCTCGGATCCCATGGCACTTGGGAGGTGAGTTGGTGAGTTTGTTACCACAGCTAACAGGAGCTGGCACGCCAGGCCCAGCCCAGGCACCTACAGCTTTCCCAGGTGCCACTACTGGCCACCCGCGTACAGTGCCCCTTCCCACTTCCAGTGCTCCAATCCCTTTGTTCTGCTCTATTCTCCCATGGGACTTACCACCTGCTAACATTTTACTCATTCTTCCATTCTTTTCATTCACCCATGCAAACCTTTATGACATATCTCTCTGCATTTGAATGTAGGACAAACAAGGGTAGCGATTCTGTTGTCACTGGGCAGATAACAGTGCCTGGAACTAGCTGCTCACTAATTATTTGTTGGATGAAAAAATAAGCAATTTCAAGCACCCACATGGTGTTTTTATACATGTATTCCTCTTTTTTTTTTTTTTTTTTTTTTGAGAGGCAGAGTGGATAGTGAGAGAGAGAGAGACAGAGAGAAAGGTCTTCCTTTTTGCCATTGGTTCACCCTCCAATGGCCGCTGCAGCTGGCGCATCTTGCCAATCCGAAGCCAGGAGCCAGGTGCTTCTCCTGGTCTCCCATGCGGGTGCAGGGCCCAAGGACTTGGGCCATCCTCCACTGCCTTCCCGGGCCATAGCAGAGAGCTGGCCTGGAAGAGGGGCAACCGGGATAGAATCCGGTGCCCCAACCGGGACTAGAACCCAGTGTGCCGGCGCCGCAAAAGGAGGATTAGCCTGTTAAGCCACGGCGCTGGCCATGTATTCCTCTTCTATAACTGCTACTTGTTAACTGCTAATCTGAAGAGAACCTGTAACTTGTGGAGCATTTATAAAGGATACTGGAAATATAAAACTGAGAATCAGCCAATGAGTTACTTCACACACAGGTTTAAAGCACTACGAATAATGAAACCAAAGTTACTCTAATTTGGATTTGCTGACCAGTCTGAAACCTCCTACGAGAGCAAACACTGGATTCTCAAAGGCTCAGGGCTGCTTGCGCTTTGTTCGAGACTTCAGCAGAGCAGCACACGTTCAAGGGAAAAGACATGCTGCTGAGTATCCAAGGACACGCCTCAAGGGCTCAGGCACAACACAGAGGATGCCAGGAGAGCCATCGCAGAGGACTCACATGAGTGAAAGGAACCCCAAACGCCCGCCATTCAATGCGCGACAGGCACACTACACAATGCCATTTCTGTGGTTCCAAGTACATTTAAAGATTAAATGTTTAGTTCCTAAACATCAACTATGCAAAAATAACTGCTGTGTTGCATTAACAAATACATCAAGAAAGCCCATACACTCACGGGAGGGCCTCTACCAACCATTAAAGCACAAATCGACTCACCTCCCACCTTCCAAAAGTGTGCCACGCTATTCCTGCTATTCCGGTCTTCAAACCCCTCCCTCAGAAAAGCGAATAGTCTACGCACGCACAGTCCAGGGTTTGGCGCTCTGCGGTGCTCACTAAACTTCTAGATATATTAAGTCCAGATAGACTCTCATGCTCTGCATTTACAAGTGAGCCTCAGACATTCCTGTAAGGAGTCTTCCTCGACTTAAGAATTTTTCAGAAATCTACTAAATTTCCAGAAAAACAGGGAGGGCTAAATTCACAAATACAATTTGTTTTCAGGAATTAAATCAATCAAGGAACGAGCTGAATTTCCACTCATACAATGAGTAAGATTACTGGGTTTTTAGGTCTTATTTGGAGAAACTAAAATAAAGTGCCATTTATAAAACATTTGCAGCTCTGACTATAATCAACTGTAATAATAAGATACCAGCTCAAAAAAATTCTTTTCATTTAAACCCCTTTTGTAATACTGCTTTTTAATAACCCTCATAATAGCTGAATTAAAGGACCCCAACAGAAATCATTCATCCCACATAAAACAAACATTGCCTTTTCTTCTTAGCTTTGTTTTACAAGCTACATTATTTCCAGATGATGCTTAAGGGGACTATGGCTTCAAGAATTAGATGCTTAAATAGACAGCTGCTTTCTATTTGCCATGTAAATCAAGGATAAATCAAAGAAAATTCCAAATAGTAGACTTCTTTTCTTCCTATTCGGAACTACAAACTCGGGCAGAAAGGGAGAAAGAGAAAGAAAAACAATCGAGGTATGAAGAGACAGAAAATTTTAAAAAGAGTTTCTTAAACAGATACAGAGAAATTAGGAGGCATCTCAGGAAAAGGTGTTCTTTGCATATTAATGCTATACAGTTGTATGCAAAAAAATTTTTCCCAACAGAATGGAAAGGAAGAAAAAAGAAACCATGATCACTGGTTTTTCAAATCTATCACACATTACTACTGAATTTAATAATGCATGGGTTGTTTTTTCTGTATCCTTTAAACTTCACTTAGAAAGTTAATTAATCATTACCAGATTTCAAGGCAAACACATCCTATTTCTTTTTATAAGCCACAGGAAGCAACATAAAAGTTATTTCAGTATTTTAATGATAATTTTGTAAAGGTCCTTAAAAAGAATATTACACGATATTCCATAAGAAGCGATAGGACAAATTCTTCTCCAGGAATAAATTTATTTCTCTCAATTGAAGAGTGGTTTTTAAGAATGGAGGAATCTTTTTTTTTTTGGAAACAAAATAGAAGAATTCCAATTAAATATTGTCCTCAGAATCATTCTCAGAAAAAATTTGGAATTCCTAGTTCCTAACCAAATCATAACACAACCCTGGAGCTCAGTTTTACTATGTTAAAATAGAGCCTGGCTTTAAATTAGGAAGAAAATGGTGGGGTAGGAAGTGGGGAGCAGGCTCACCTGTTAGAGACTTGGTTTATCTGAATTTTAAAATCAACTGTCATGGTAGACATTGTGGAAAGCAGTATGGGGGGTTCCTCAAAGATTAAAAGAGAATGTTGTATTCATAGACCCAAAGGAGACGAGATCTGTACCTCAAGATTTGTGCACTCTCATGTTCATCGGAGCATAATCCACAATGACCGGCACAGGCACACCCCCAGGGCTGACAGACGACTGGCTAAAGAACATGTGGCACATACACACAAAGGACTCTCACTCATCCATAAAAGGAAATTCTGCCATTTGAGACAACATGGCTGGACTTGGAGGACATCACACTATGTCAATCAGACACAGAAAGAAAAATACTGCGTGATTTCAGCTGTTATGTGGCATCTAAAAAAGTCACACTTTTTCAGTTATAAAAGCAGTGAACAGAATAGTGCTTGTCACGGGCCGGAGGCAGGGGGACACGAATTTCCTGTTATAAGAGGAGTAAGTTCTATGGAGCTAATGTACAGCATGGTGACTGTGTTTAATAAAACTACTATCTACTTGTCATTCCCTAAGAGAATAGATCTTAAATGTTCATATCACACTCACAAAGGAAAGGTGTGTCAGGTGATGGATGCATTAGTTATGACTGTGGTGATCATTTCACAATGTGTACCTTAAATAGACATAATTTTCATTTCTTAGTTATACCTCAGGAAAGTCTGGGAAACTCAACTGCACTACACAAGAAAGCTACTGGGGTCCAATCGGTGCGGGGCTGGGGTCCATTTAGGTTCAAAGCAGTTATCCTAGGGATGTTCACATAGTCACAAGATTTGGTTCTAACCAGTATTTTACACAGGTGCTTTGTTATAAAAGTAATTATAATGATCCTGATCTGAATTTTGCCATCCTCCTTGGGGAACTGGTTGATCCCAGGACAGGGGTAGGGAAAGCACAAGATTCACTGGACCATTGGAAGGTCTCAGAAAAGGACAGGAGCACATTGAAAGAGCAGACGATAGGATGCGTAAGAACTCCCCGTGGTCAAAGCAGGAACAACTTGAGCAACAACATAATTAATAGCCCTGGATTACAGCACAAAGAATTAAGTACCCACGAGGCCATCCGATATAAACAAGTACCCAGTGGAGAAGTGCCAGCCTTTCCTTGCACAAGTCTACCGATAAATGGAGAAGGAATGAGGAAAATAGAAAAGCACCAGCAGGTCAGGGATAAAAGCTGTGGGTAAGATCCACCAGTGGATTCTAAAGGGTGTGGGAAACTGTCTAAGTGGAAACAGGATTGTGGCACTGTTCTCCACACATCTCCCAAAAGATAAGGGAACTACAAAAGGAAAAACAGTGAGTTTACAGTGAGAAGTCTGGCCAGACCTCCCCTGAGCAAAGCGCTCCAGGTGAACATCACCAGTCTGCACAACACTGAGTACTGTCCGGAGATGGCATCACCCCAGCGGGGGCCCCTCCAGTGATAGGATCATACGCAAATGCCGCAAATGCTGGGCAAACCGAAAGGGAGGGACACCCTACACAATAACCAGCTGGGAGTCTTTAGAAGAAACAAAGGAGACAGCCTGGGCTGGATCTAGGGAGGAATAAGGAGATTAACATTTAGCTTGGGAAAATCTGAATGAGCATTTTGGTTAACAGTATTAAAGTTTAGCTAACAGTAGTTACTTAGGTTTGATAAATATTCTATGCTAATTTAAAATATTAACCACAGGGAAAACTGAGTGAAGGATATACGGAAATTCTTTAAAACAACTCTAAGCCAAATTATCAGCATAGCATAATTAGAGAACCTGGCCTTATCAAATGCTTGCACTACACCAAGTATCTTCCCTGGGCTCATTCATGCACTCAAAAGAACCCTGGTGGCTGGTGCTACTGTTTCTCCCATTTTACAGATGAAATAACTGAGGGCCAGAGAGGCAAAATGACCTGCCCAAGGCCACACATGTACAAGTTGCAGAACCAGGTTACAGAATATGATCTTTGCCCATTTTAAAATTGGATTATTGCTTTATTATTATTATTATTATTATTACAGGCAGAGTGGAGAGAGAGAGAGAGAGAGAGAGAGAGAGAGAGAAAGGTCTTCCTTTGCCGTTGGTTCACCCCCCAATGGCCGCTACAGCAGGTGCGCTGCGACTGCTGATCCGAAGCCAGGAGCCAGGTGCTTCTCCTGGTCTCCCATGGGGTGCAGGGCCCAAGGACTTGGGCCATCCTCCACTGCACTCCCGGGCCACAGCAGAGAGCTGGCCTGGAAGAGGGGCAACTGGGACAGAATCTGGCGCCCTGACCGGGACTAGAACCCGGTGTGCCGGCGCCGCAGGCGGAGGATTAGCCTATTGAGCTGCGGCACCGGCCTACTTTATTATTTTTTAAAAAAATACTTATGCATTTGAAGGCAGAGAGAGAGAGAGAGAAGGAGGGAGGGAGGGAGAGAGATTGATTGATTGATGCCATCTACTGAATCACTCCTCCAAAGCCCACTAAAGCCAGGAGCTGAGGCTGGGAGCCAGGAATGCAACCCCAGTCTCCAATGTGGATGGCAGGAACAACTATTTGAGCCGCCACTGCCACGTCCCAGAGTCTGCATCGGCAGGGAGCGGACATCAGGAGCTGGAGCCAGGTACTGAATCCTGGTTCTCCGATGTGGGATGTCCATGACCAGAGTCTCCACTGTTAGGCCAAATTCCTACCCCTATCTTTTTATTGAGTTGTGAGAGTTCCTTACATATTCTGGGTCTAGTTCCTTATCAGATACATGATTTGCAATTATTTTCTCTCATTCTGTAGTTTGTCTTTTGAAACAGAAAAGCTTTAAACTTCAAGGAAGTCCACTTTCTCTGTTTTTGTCACATGAAATCTGCCTAATCCAAAGTCATGAAGATCCACTCACATTTTCCTCTGAAAGTTTTACAGCTTTAGCACTTACATTTAGGTCTATGGTGTGGTTTATGAGAAAGGGTATGGATCAGTCACCTTTTAACATTTGTTGTTAATACAATAAATACCAGAGTGGAGCTTCTCGGGAGGGTTTATTTTGCTCCCAGTTTTGGAGGTTCACAGTCCAAGACTGGGTGGCCCCATCGCCTCGGCCTCTGATGAGGGTGGTGGATGCTGGAAACGTGGAGGGAGGATCCCAAGGTGAGCCAGGAAGCAGACAGAGACAGGGAGCATGCGCCGTCTCCAGGCCCAGGTGTCTCTCGTTATAAAGCCACCATGATTCGACCGTGGGGCAGCCGAATCCAGCGCAATCACTTTTCTAAGGCCCTCTGCATAACAGACTGTATATTCCCATGATTCCCAAACATCATGCTCTCAAGACTGCTCTATACTGTTAAAAAACCACTGATGCTTTCAAATAGCCGCTTTCATGTAGATTATGGGTACTGGTATTTGCCATGTTAAAATTTTAAACTAAGAGAAATTAAAAACATAAGAATATACAATTTCACATTCTTTTAGCTGTCAGAGCAGTCTCATCACTCTTAAGCAACTCCCGTACAATCCCAATATAAACTGTGGGAGAAAATGTAGAGTGAGACTTTGATAACCATCGGAATACACAAATGACAGGCTGGTGGCAGGCAGTCCACTTGCTGATTAGCAAGTCAACGGCAAACTCTCAGCTACTTCTGATCCCTCTGCTGATTCTCCTCATTCTGGCTGCCTACTCTTTAGGACTAGTGAGTTCTTGGCTCGGGCCTTGGTATTTACTGTTTGCAGTGAGGTGGTAGAAGTCACACGGAAAGACTCAAAAGGCATTATAATTTGGTCCCTTATGGTTCTACCTAGAGCAGAAGTTAGATACTACTCATCTCTAATAGTGGCTAAGATGAGCATGAAAATCTAGGGAAACAGACTCTACATGACACTGTGACAAGATTCTTAAGTTTAAAACCATGGCTATCGTTTTAAAAGCAACTATAACTCATTTAAAATCCTTGTTTCCTCTTCTATATTCAGGTTCTGCTGACTATAACCAAAGTAGTCTGAAAGATCCATTTGAACTAAAACCAAACATTGGCAGATGCTCCTCTAGCGTTAGTCCTGTCCCTTTGGTCACTGAAGGAAGTTTGAAGAAGCCCTAATATAAAGACAGCCAAGAAAAGCCCAGTCAACTTTCCTGGTCACCTCCACTGCCCCTGAGGAGGCGCCTCTGCAGTGGGTGTTCTCTCCCCCACAGAGGACTGGGGCCCAATTTTCCTTCTATTATCCCTTACACAGCCATTGTCTGGAGCTTGGTAGGCTTCTGGTTTCCCGAGATGTTCGGATGAACATGGTTGTACTACAATACTCATACTGACATTGTTGTAACTTGCAATTTGCTTTGTATATTATTACTCAACTGACTTGTGAATTAAGCAGCATAATGAGGAAAAACATTTTCTTAATAAACTCAGATGCCTCTAGGTGGAATGAAAGCACTCCATGTACTACAGTGAAATGAAAACATCTCCTCATTTTTAAGCACTTCATCAAGCTCCTTGCCAATACAGTTCATTCAATCCTGGTGTAAAAGTGCACGGCACAGAACCCACTGCTGCACGAAGACACTTTCATTTTCCTTTTCCATCTTTGACAAACAAGCGGTTTAGCATTAGTCTGAAATTGTATGTGGGTTTTGGCTGGGATACTTAACAAGTTAAATTTCTCATTTTCCCAGTGAACAGCTGGTTCAAAAGAGAAGGACAATGAGAATCATGATTTCAACAGCACACATCACTGCCACACTGTCCTGAGCCGTGAAGATGAGATGGAAACACAGGGTTATTAAGAAAGAGGGACACAGTGCAGTGCTCATGTGTCAGGGGCACCTTGCTGTAATTATCGTCAGATCCAGGGCAGGAGGCAGTCCCAGTTCACACCCCTGCCACCGAGTCAGGGTTCACCGCCCTCCTCAATCAACTGAGGAAAGACAGCAAAAGTGAAGTTCACATACCCACTTGGAGAATGTTGCGATTTGCAGTCTTGCACACACACGTATCAAAGACTGGCAGGGACAGGTCCCAGAGGGAAGCCCCCAGGAGTTCTAGAAGCAGATGCTTTAAGAAACTAATTTTTACTTAGTCAAATTTGTGCACAAGAAGATGGTCAATTACTGACTCTAAAACTGTGAATTTCAATGGCAGAATTCACATTGCTGTTACAGGGTCACACGCCCATCATTTGCATAATCACTTACATGATTGCAAATACCAACAGACTCTATTTCCTCTAAAAAATCTCAGTTTTATGGTTCTCTGGCTAGAGGGGAATGCTGCTAGGGAAACTTCAGGACTAAATAAATTTGACACATTTCTATGGAATAAATGACAGGACTACTGCATAAATCAAATATTAATTGTATGACAGTAAATTGTCTACAGATAAACCATATTCAAGTTCTTCATAAATATAATTCTCTACCGGTTACTCTGGTCCAGTTGAGGTTTCTAAGGAATCATTAGAATGAAAAGTTGTTCTTACCACAGCTCAAGGCAAATGCAGAATTAAGTGAGCTGTTATGATAATTTTCAAGAACCATTTGGAACATGCAACTTAGCAGGAGATTCTTAAAAAGTCCTTTTTGGAATTATAAACGTAATACCTTACCAGGATGCCTGATCATAACATAACCTGCACGCACTCACACGCACAAGATAAATAAAAGAGAAGAAAAATAGCTGCAGTCAGGTTGTGGCTGCACACAGCTATCTTTGTTTATCAGCGGCTCAAATCCGGACTGGGTGCCGTTCCCACAGCCTCCTATCAGCGCAACCATTTAGAAATGAAACAAACCACAGGAAACAAGCAAAACAACTCTCCAGCTGTCTGGTATGCACTGCCACTTCAAACACAGAATTTAGAAATTCTCCAATAAAGTTTCTAAATATCAACCCACAAAGCTGTTGTCTGGCAATGTGGGGAGGCCCTAACTCGAACTTGACCAACTCCTGTGGTTTACAGCAAGATAATTTTTAGCCTTTTCATCCAAGCCGTGGTCCCGAACCCAAGGCTTGTCACGGCAGCTCTGTCCTGCAGGGGTTCAGGGTGCACCCTCGGAGCTCCTGCATTCTGCTCGCCCCTGCGTGCCTCTGCTCTCCTCTACCCGCATCCTCTGAGGTCAGGTGGGAGGCGCCTCACCTTTAGTGTCTGGGGCAAAGGCATCACATTCCTGTTTCATTCTGACCATGGCCTCGAAGTCCAGAGTCGCATACTGATGAGAGCAGAGCCAGACTCCCCTTCCCAGGAACTGAGAGTTAGGACCTCAGGCTCTGATCAGTGAGCCAAAGGCACTAGGCTCACAAGAAACCACTCTAAGTTGGTGGGGAAAAAGGAACGGGTTGGGTTACTATTTAGGTCCAAGTGAACAAACAGAGAAACCTGGCTGGGCCAAAGCAGCAGCAGGGGGCTGGCACTGTGGCTCAGCGGGTTAATACCCTGGCCTGAAGTGCCGACATCCCATATGGGCGCCAGTTCTAGTCCCGGCTGCTCCACTTCCTATCCAGCTCTCTGCTATGGCCAGGGAAAGCAGTAGAAGATGGCCCAAGTCCTTAGGCCCCTGTACCCAAGTGGGAGACCCAGAAGAATCTCCTGGCTCCTGGCTTCGGATTGGCACAGCTCCGGCCGTTGCGGCCATCTGGGGAGTGAACCATCGGATGGAAGACCTCTCTCTGCTTCTCCTCTCCCTGTGTAACTCTGACTTTCAAATAAATAAATAAATCTTAAAAAAAAAAAAAAAGCAGCAGAATAAAGCAGAACCAAAACAAAGTAGAGATCAGAAACTAAATGGTCCCAGAAACAGGATATTCCTGAACCCAATGGTCTTTCGATTTCAGGTTCTAGTTCTGGTGAAATCCAGGTGCACTTCTTCCCCTTGAATTTAGTGAGAAACCTTTGCATATGTCCTATAAAATCCCTCGTTTTGTTTTGTGTAATTAGTTGAGGTGGGTTTCCTGACTTAGATGCCTAATTATTAACAATCATGGGTTTAGGAATGATTTGCTTCAACCCTTATTAATTACCCCTTACAGTTTTCCCCTTGATTTGAGAATTATTCCTTTATTTTCTTATTAGAGCTTGCGCAGGCACCCAGAGTTTGATGAGAAGGGTACTATAATTTGCAAATTTAACAAGGAGAGGGAAATTCCTGTGGAAGGAATACAGTGACTACTCACATAATCTGGTAGAGGAACATCACTGGAACTCAGCGAACCCCTCAAGGACTGTGTGGCTTGTTCCAGAACTTTGTTGTGTTTTTTAGACAGCAAAGAAAACAAACTAGAGGAAAAAAAGAAACACAAAACCATTTATATTAAAATAACTACCTCACTTACTAGGAGTTCTATGGAATTATATAGTTGCACAGCAGGTCAATTATTCTGAAATACACTTGGAAATAATTCTTTCACCAAGCCTATGTTAACAGCAGGATTAACAATACTACTTCTATAACAAAACACTGAGGTGAGGGGATGCTTAACTTAGAAGGGTTCTAAACTTTTTTTTTAAACTTTGACAGTTTAAAATGGTTTCACAAATGATTACTACAGGGGAAAGAACAATGGCCGCAGATTGAGAAAACCTGGGATGCTGACTAACTTTATAACAACCTGAGCAGATATTTTGGAAGTTATAACAGACTGAGGGATACTAAAGTTCCAGCCAGCCAGTGGCTAACACTCATCAAACCTGGGCAGTCAGCTGAATGCCCAGAAAGGCTATGCTTCAAGAGCAGGACAACGCTAATCCAGAATATGGATTACTTTACTCTGAGAGACACCTGGCAAAGCTAAACGAACAATCTTCAAGGAATAAAGTTGATGACATCAATTGTACTCCTGTTGAGAGACGTTATCACACTGGCTAAAAAAGTGAGACACAGCCGAGTGCTGTTGACAAGAGGCACATTTATAAATGTAAAGACACAGATAAGTTCACACAACACAATAGGTAAACTTGCAGCACTAATCATAAGAAAACTGGAGTGGCTACTTTAAATTTCAAAGTATATTTGAGGACAAGATTCTTATTCCTAGACACAAATAGAGAGATTTTATAATGATTAAAGTCAATTCCTCAAGAAGATATGATAATCTCAAATATGCACACGCCTAGAAATACAGCTTCATATATGTAATAATTATATGGTTATACTATTAAACTACTATATCTAATGAGTGAAGAATTCCTTTGGGTTAGATGGCAGCTTACAAATAAAGGCAACTGTGATTTCATGTACTTTCCATATAAACTTGAGCTATGACCTGTAGTTTTAAAAATTAATTAGTTAATTCATTAATTGAGAGACAGAGCGAAAACTCATTTCCATTTGCTGGTTAACTTCCCAAATGCTCACAACAGCTGTTTGGGGCAGGGCTGAAGGGAGGAGCTGGAAGTCAAGCCAGGTCTCCCATAGAGGCAGCAGGAGCACAACTGGGCCATCACCACTGCCTCTTAAGGTCTGCATCAGCAGGAGCTGGAGTCAGGAGCCAGAGCCGGTCCTGGGTTTCGGGTCCAGGTACCAGGACATGGGACACGGATGTCTTAATTGGTAATTTCATCACTAGGCTGAAGATGTATCCCAGTAGTACTTTTTTTTTTGACAGGTAGAGTGGACAGTGAGAGAGAGAGAGACAGAGAGAACCAGTAGTACTTTTAAGTGCCAAACACATTAACATTTCTTGGTGATACTCTTTAAATAGAATATTGACTTGAATATCAATTTAGGAAATTCCCTAATTACTTCAGATGGTTTAAATAGGATATTCAATGAAGACTAGGCCCACTAAAGATGCTTTCTAAATTAGCTTTTTTAAAAGGATGTATTTATTTATTAGAAAGACAAAGCCACACACACACACACACAGAAAAGAGAGAGAGACAGAATCTTCTATTCACTGGTTCATTCCCCAAATGACAGCAACAGCTAGAGCTGGGACCAGCTGAAGCCAGGAGACAAGAACTCCATCCTGGTCTTCCACGTTGGTGGCAGGCATGCAGGTACTTGTGCCACCTTCCCTGCCTTTCCAGCCAGATGCATTACCAGGAAGCCAGACTGGGAGTGAGCAGCTGGCACTCTAACACCCGGTTAACCTGTACCACAACACTGGTCCATTTCTAAACTGACTTTCAACTGATATTATTCAGGGAAAAGAAACTCTCAAACACTTATTAGTACTGCTACATGTTGAGAGAAGCAAATATAATAGAGGCAACAAATAGTGTCTAAATCTATACTCAAATACAGAGGGAAGAAAAGGAATTACGTGAAACAATCACTGAATCGGCATGAAATCACGTCATCCTGATTGTGTGGTCAAGCACAGGTATCTGAGAGAGGTCTCTGTGAAGTGGAAGTCCTGGCTTAGGCTTTATAGAGTCTTGAAAAGGAAGAAAGATTTATTTGTGCAAGAGAGGAGGGAAGGGGCAGATGTTTGATACCGAGACTAAGGTGCTACTTGGCATATCTCTATCCCACACCAGAGTGGCTGGGTTCGAGTCCTAGCTGCACTTCTGATCTAGCTTCCTGCTAATGCATCCCTGGGAAGGCAACAGGTGATGGCTCAAGTACTTGGGTTCCTATTACCACGTGGGAGACTCAGATTGGGTTCTGGGCTTTGGCTTGGCCCAGATCTGGCTACTGCAGGAATTGGTGGATGAAAGATCTCGTCTCTGTCTCTATCTGCCTTTCAGTTAAAATGGAAAAAAGGGAGAAAAAATGAAAAAGAAAAGGCTTCTCCTCCTCTGTCAGGAGGTAGGAGAGTTCTGGTGTGCATGTGTGTGTCTGTTTGCATGTGTGTCTGTGTGTGCACATGTGTGCGTGTTAATGTCTGTGTGTGTGCGTGTCTGTGGTGTGTGTGCATGTATGTGTGTGTCTGTGTGTCTCTGTGTATGTGTCTGTGTGTCTGTGCGTGTATGTGTATCGTGTGTGTGCATGTGTGTGTATCGTGTATGTGTGTGCATGTGTGTATCGTGTGTATGTCTGTGTGTGTCTGTGCGTGTGTGTGTGTATGTGTGTAAGACAGATAGAGAGAAAGAAAAGATATTTCCAAACAGAAGAAAGAGCCAGAGGCAAAAGTATGGGAGAATGAGGAAACCGTAAAGCTGCCATATAGGGAATCAGGATATAATGGAACATGAATTTTTTTCAATTGTTTTATTTTTCCATGTCTTTTCAACTCAAGGTGAAGCTTTGCTCGCTGCCCCTGCCATCCCATTTTAAAGCTAAAAGTAACCACCATATTTTCCACTCACCACAATTCCATAACCAGTGGTAACTGATACAATTTATTGTATGTAATTCCAGAAATATTATATATGCATCAAGGCATGTATATGAGTACAGACCGAGTGTGTGTGTGTATATATATATATATATATTTATATCTTTCTTATTCCACAAAATGCACTATTTTGTATCTTGCACTTTTCCCACTTAATAACATGCTCTTTCATTCATTCCACAAGCATTTATTTGGTGAGTGCCTGCTACTTGATATCTAAGCATACAGATGTAACATAATTATTAATCAATCATGGCTTTTATTTACCGTTTTCCTTGCTATACACAACCTAACTTTTAGCATAGCTGAGATAATCTGTAGTATAAATTCCTTGAAGTAAAAGCGCTGAGGATAATAACTGAACATAATCCTGAGCTGCATTAGAGATACAGATTTTCAAGTAGAGAGGCAAAGAGAAAAGTGAGGACGGCACTGTGGTGTAGCGGGTAAAGCTGCTGCCTGCAGTGCCAGCCTCCCATATGGGTGCCAGTTGGAGTCCCGGCTGGTCCACTTCCAATCCAGCTCTTTGCTAATGGCCTGGGAAAGCAGCAGAGGATGGCCCAAGTGCTTGGGCCCCTGCACCCACATGGGAGACCCACCCAAAAGAAGCTTCTAGCACCTGGCTTCGGATCAGCCAAGCTACAGGGAGTGAGCCAGTGAACGGAAGACCTCTCTCTGTGTCTCTCCCCCCAGCCCCATCATTCTGCCTCTCAAATAAATAAATCTTTTTTAAAAAGTAAAAATACATTGGGGTTGAATATAATGTACAGTCACAGAGAAATTGGAAGCTAATCACTGATGGCAATACATGTTCTGAATTTTTGAAAGTCGTGCCAGCGCCGCGGCTCAATAGGCTAATCCTCCACCTGCGGCGCCGGCACCGCGGGTTCTAGTCCTGGTTGGGGCACCAGAGTCTATCCCAGTTGCTCCTCTTCCAGTCCAGCTCTCTGCTATGGCCCGGGAAGGCAGTGGAGGATGACCCAAGTGCTTGGGCCCTGCATCCGCATGGGAGACCAGGAGAAGCACCTGGCTCCTGGCTTCAGATCAGCGCGGTGCGCCTGCCGCAGCGTGGTAGCCACAGCGGCCATTGGGGGGTGAACCAACGACAAAGGAAGACCTTTCTCTCTGTCTCTCTCTCTCACTGTCCACTCTGCCTGTCAAAAAAAAAAAAAAAAAAAGAAAGAAAGAAAGAAAGAAAAAAAAAGTCTTTTGAGACTAAAAGAACTTCGGTAGTAGAGCAAGGCAGGATTCAGGAGTGTAAATTAGATGTCCAAACAAAAAGGGAAGAAATAAAGATGCTTAGAGTGAGTGAGTTTCAGGGCATTAGTAAAAAACCAAGAAGGGAGAAGTGGAGCCAGGCAGTGCCCTTTGCTGTTTATAGAGAACCACTATGCGAGTGCGTCCCCCACGAGTACCCGCCATGGACAGCAGGGATAATCTCTGGCAGCTTGTACCATCCATGGAAGAAAATTATTAAACAAGTCCGAGGAACCAGAGCAAACACACTTCAAACTGTTTCCTTTGGAAAAGAAAGGCCGGGCTGCTTATGTGTTTATTTTTAAAGAGAATACTAACAATCTGTTTTCCTTGCTAGTAGGAGACCAAACAAGGAAGTGAGCTTCAGTTCAAACGTAAGATATTTCAGTTGAGTAAAATGGAAAATCTGACCACGAAGGGCATAAACTGCTGAGACAATGCACCCCGAGGAGCTGTGGATTCTGCTCCCAGCTATCTGTATAAAAACGAGCACCCTGAGGTCACTTCCAGTTCTCTATCGTACATGAGGAACACAACTCCCACTCTAAGTTGTTCTCTCATACAAGTGACTAGGCTTCCCTCAGACCTTACAGCTGTGCTTTCAAAGTTTTGTATGTTTTTTAAACACTCTCATTTTGGCCTTACATTGAGCATTTTTAAGGCAAAATGACCTAAATTCATAGGAGACATGAGCTGCAAATCGCTGAGGGAGAAAAGCAGCTTTTGTTTAAGCTCTCCAGCCACAGTATCTCGCTCTAACTCAGAGTCGGAGTAAAGAATAAAGACACGCGATGTGTGCACAAAATGTGATTTTAAAAATTAGTGAAATTCAGTATTATGCATATCCGAAGACCAATCAATCAGGATATACTAGACAGAATACTTTTTTAAAAAAAAAGAAATTAGAAATTCTTTTTGTATAAGACTGTTCATTACATTGGGTCAAGAATGAGAAAGACTGAAATACTGGTCAAGGATGGAATGGGTAAATAAACTGGGATGATCCTAGGAAAATGTACCAATACATGGCGATTTAAATTGACCTAATGCTATATGTATCACTTTTGGAGAAATCTCAGTAACAATGCTGAATTAAAAAAAAACAAAAACAAACAACAAAAAAAACACAAGTATCCTTAACAGAGGTAAACAAGGTGATACTATTTATGTAATAATTTTAAAATGTAAAATAATAAATTTTATATTATATATTTGTATATATTTTATTGATAAAATAAATGTGGGGGCTGGCACTGTGGCACAGTGGGTTAAAGCCCTGGCCTAGCAGTGCTGGCATCCCATATGGGTGCCGGTTTGAGTCCCGGCTGTTCCTCTTCCAATCCAGCTCTCTGCTATAGCCTGGGAAGGCAGTAGAAGATGGCCCAAGTTCTTGGGGCCCTGCACCCACGAGGGAGACCCTGAAGAAGCTCCTGGCTCCTGGCTTCAGATCAGTGCAGCCGTGGCCATTGCAGCCATTTGGGGAGTGAACCGGTGGATGGAAGACCTCTCTCTGTCTCTAGCTCTCTCTGTAATTCTGCCTTTCAAATAAACAAAATAAATCCTAAAAAAAAAAAAAAAAAAAAAAAAAAAAAGTGGAGAGGCAGCATAGCCTCTCCCCAGTGCAGATAAAATAAATGTGGAAGTAATAGAAAATACACATGGAAATGCTAACGCCTACATTCAGGATTGCTGCTTTCCTCCAGGGAGGGAGGGAAGAAAATGGAATCAGGAAGACATGGGATTGGGATTCGGGATTCGGCTCTCACCTGAGTCCCCTCCCTCCCTCCCTCTGGTCCTGCACAAAGATATACAGAGTGTTCTTTTGGTAACATTGAATCAGCGCATAAGGGACTGCTAGCCTGCTCTCTTGGTGTTCCGCCCGCATGGCTGAAACACCGCTTTCCTTTAGGAAATCTGCTGAGAAGAGCAAGCTCTCCTGTGGAAAGCAGGGCCCTCGCCACAGACAGCCTGGACACAGAGTGCGTGCGGCCAGCGCCGCCTGCGCACGCCGAGGCGGTCACAAGCTGGTGAGCAAGGCTGCAGCCCGGGGTGCACAGATGGTGGCAGGAGACGAGTCCAGAACAAGGACGGGCTGAAGGCAGAGGGAGGAGGGCTGCTTACAGCACCTCCAAAGCCATGGGTGGAGCAGAAGGTATGACTCTCGGTCTTGGCAAATGATGCCACAGACATTGGTCCTTGCCCCCAAGAGGGCAAGTCCAAGGGGATAAGAAAAAACCGTGTCTGCGGTACTGAAACCAGAGAACGCCATGGGTTTGAAGACAGCGCTGTGGGCACACGGACAGTCAGACGTCTATCTGACTGTGGCCTTAATGGTTAGGGGTTTGCTAATTGGGAAAGTAAAGGGAGGAAAACATTCACAAAGGGGAACAGTGAGCAGACAGTGGGAAATACCTGGAGCTTCTAAGACAAGAACAGAAAAGCCCATGGGACATGAGAGGTGGTAAGAGACCAAGCTGACCAGCTAGGCAGGGGACAGACATAAAAAGGCCTTTACCTCCTGTGCTACGAGGTTGGCATTTTATCTTGCTAAGTGATTGAGACAGACAGTACGTAGGATGTTCACCAAGGGCCTACTGTGTGCCAGGCAACCTGAATGGGACCTGGGAGTCAGTGGCAAGCAACAGCAGCTCCGTCTGTGTCCTGCCTTCCCGGACGTCACAGTCAGGTGAGGGAGGATAGCCCCGAACAGCCTGGGGGACAACAGGGAATGCACAGGGACACAGGTGAGGGCTGACAGCGCATGTGTAGGTACAACGAGGAAACCATTTCTGGAGATGATGCCTGAGCTGTGTCGTACGGATCAGTTAGGACTTAGCCAGGCAAAGCAAGTGATGATAATGGTAATTTGGGCAGAGAAAAGAGCACTGCTGGTGTAGGGAAGGGCATCGGGTGTGGAGTCCATGGCAGAACACAGCAATGAGCCGGCGCCGCGGCTTACTAGGCTAATCCTCCACCTAGTGGCGCCGGCACACCAGGTTCTAGTCCCGGTCGGGGTCCCGGATTCTGTCCCAGTTGCCCCTCTTCCAGGCCAGCTCTCTGCTGTGGCCACGGAGGGCAGTGGAGGATGGCCCAAGTCCTTGGGCCCTGCACCCCATGGGAGACCAGGAGAAGCACCTGGCTCCTACCATCGGATCAGCGCGGTGCACCGGTTGCAGCGTGCCAACCGCGGCGGCCATTGGAGGGTGAACCAACGGCAAAGGAAGACCTTTCTCTCTGTCTCTCTCTCTCACTGTCCACTCTGCCTGTCAAAAAAAAAAAAAAAAAAAAAAAAAAAAAAAAAGAACACAGCAATGGCGCTGGAGTAGTGAGGAGAGTCCACAGAGGGCCTCCTATGCTTCCCTTAGACCTGGGACTGGATCCCGAAAGCCAGGTGTTCCATGGCAGCAAGAGGGCAAGAGGAGGAAGAGACCAAGGCAGAGCTGCTGTGCTTGGCACTCAGATGTGAGGCGGGAGGGAGACAGGAAGGATGGGGATTACCCCCTCACTCCCTTTCACCTATGTCCTGGCTCTCCCCTGTGCTCTCCCATCTAAGGGTGCCCAGAGTCCTTGCTGTGGAGCCCCACGACCCTGGGACCAACGTTTGAAAATCAGTGACCACAGCAGTGAGGTGCAGGTGTCCAACAACTGTGTTTTAGGAGGATGCCTCTGGCCCTGGAGGGAAGAGACGACAGGGAACAAGAGCAAACACAGGAAGGGAAGCACGGATGATGGAGGAGCTAACTCGGGCAGCTCAGTGGCCAGCTGATAACGGACTGAACCTGCTGGGAATACAGAGGTGCAGCAGCACAGGGAGAGAGAGGGCTCCGGCAGGCAAGGAGTGAGTGAGGGCCACAGCAGCTGTGGCCCCTGTGGTGCAGCGCAGTCATGGGCAGCAGGGCCTAGGGTCCACACCTCCCTTCCCTCCGAAGGGGTGAGGGGCAGGCATTTGGCCCGTTACTGAATACACCACCTGAGACGCCTGCGTCCCACACTGGAGCGCTTGGGTTCAGTACTGAGCTCTGGCTCCTGGCGGCAGCTTCTCATCAGTGCAGACCCTCGTAGGCAGCAGTGACGGCTCAAGTCGTCGGGCCCTGGCCACCCTCTTAGGAGATCTGGGCCAAGTTCCTGGCTGCTGGCTCCAGCCTGGCCCAATCCTGGCTGTTGCAGGAGTTTGGGGGAGTGAACCTGTGCGTAAGAAACTCTGTTTCTGCCTCTCTAACAGAGAGGGATGATGGGACTGAAGCAGAGAGAGGGTAAGTAACTTCCCAAGGCCCAGTCACTAAGCAGTTGGTCAGGAGTCAGATTCAAGCATGCTGGCTCCAGAGTCCGCAATCAACAATTCTGTCAGGAAACCTAGCGGTGCTCAGGAAAACCAGGTGGAGATGGTTAGAAGGGACCAGATGGTGGTTTGGAAACACTGCCCTGCATCAGCTGGAGCCATGAGAGTGGAGGTGACCACCCAGGGAGCAGAAATCTGAAGACGGAACTCCGGGAAACACGGAGCGCGAGGTGAAGAGAGCCAAGGTAGTCAGCACCGTTCTCTGCTAGACACCCGAGGAGGAGGAGGACCGGGAAAGGGAGACGTCTGGAAGCCAAGTTCTGGGCAGAATCACTATGACGGCTGAAAACTGTCGAACGGTAAAGCAGGATTTACAAAATGGACAAAGTCACTGGATTTGGCACAAGGAAACAAAGCAGCAGTGACCTTAGCCATTTCCAGAGGGGAGGAGAAGGTGGAACTGGACTGCAGTCGGTGAGCAATAAATAGGAAGCAAAAAGGAGGTCAGATAACAGGGAGAATCAGGGAATAGTGAGGAACTCCTGGGCAACGAAAATACCAGAGCAGAAGTGGAAAATCCCACAGAAGGGTGGGAGAAAGTTGGAGAACTTTCCCAGGTGGGTCAAAAACGACAAGGAGATGGAAAACAGTTGCGAGACGACAATATAGAGAACTGATCCAGAAAACCTAACATGGGATTTTTTTAAAATAAAAAATAATAAACAATGGAAGAGGAAAAGGACATTATTAAATAATTTTCTCAAGGGAAGTTCTCAAAACTGAAAAAATAACATCTGTGAATTTCTAGAATAAGCCCTCCAAAATAAAAAAAAGGTAAAAACACAGAAAAATCCTAGCACATGGCTGGACTTTTGAAACACCAGAGACAAAAGAAGGCCACAAACCCTGGGTGAGGGAAGGGGCCACACCCAAAGCAGCCAGCCGTGAGCAGGAGCAGCGCCGTCCACGAGAGGAGAGAAACCTCTCTGAAGAGCAAACAAACCCCAACAGCTTTTATTCCGGAATAAATACTGAAGAGGATTTTAGATAAATTCTTTATGCAAGTAACTATAAACCTGATACAGATCACGTGTGAGCAGCATGGCACGTGGGGACCGTGACGTGGCTGTGCTGGGTGCAGGGGCAGGGGTGCTGTCGGCGTGTGCCTGTGCACTGCCCAGCTGCAGGGCACCCTCTGACATGATGCCCGCTACTTCTGAAGTGCATTTCTCTCCCTCTCCCTTGCTGTTTCTCGTCTCTTCAGAGAAAGTGGCACAGACAAGACTGTCAAGGCCAAGATTCCGACAGCCTTGGTGACAGCCGATCAGACCCAATCCGCATGGAAGGAGGAAGGGAGAGCCATCAGATGGCTCTGACAAATGTGGAAAAGACGTGAGGATTAAAACTCCTCTGAGAGCATTCAAAAGTCATCGAGGACTTTAGCACAAACTCATTTCGTGAACTCTGTCTCTTTGTACTTGTAGAGCAGAAAAGAAACAGCCACTTCTCCGGTTTCTCTATCAAATTAAGCAAGTGCATTTGCTTTAAAACCCTGCCTTGGAGTTGCTCTGAAACTGCTATGCACACACGTGTGTGTATGACGTACATGGGTAGTGAACATGTTTTACCAAATGCCGGCTTCATTCAAGGCCTTGACTGTTGATCTCTGCAGGGTTCTGCACACAACATGGTTGAAGATACACTTGTTCCTAATGATCTGTCTTTTTCGCTTCTACCTTTCTTATTTATAGTCTTAGTTTATTTTTAGAAAAAAACTTTTTTAAAAGAAGGTTTATTTAATTATTTAAAAAGGCACACTGACAGAGGGAGAGACAGAGGGAGAAGGCTGGGGGAGGAGGGGGATCTATCTTCCATCCTCTACTTCATGCCCACAACAGCTGGGGCTGGGCCAGGCCAAAGCCAGGAGCCGGAAACTCCATCTGGATTTCCCATGTGGGTTGGCAGGGACCCAGGTACCTGGCCCATCATGTGCTGCCTCCCAGGTGCATCAGCAGGAGGTGGACAGGAAGCAGAGCCAGAACTCAATCCCAGGCAGGAGTCCCTGGAGGTGGCTTAATTCTGCACCACAACACCCACTGTGCCTCCAAAATTATTATTTTTAAAGACCTGAAGTTAAAATGAAAGAGAAGGCTAACAGGGTAATTTTTTTTTTTTTTTTGGACAGGCAGAGTGAACAGTGAGAGAGAGAGACGGAGAGAAAGGTCTTCCTTTGCCATTGATTCACCCTCCAATGGCCGCCACACCGCGCTGATCCGATGGCAGGAGCCAGGTGCTTCTCCTGGTCTCCCATGGCATGCAGGGCCCAGGGACTTGAGCCATCCTCCACTGCACTCCCGGGCCATAGCAGAGAGCTGGCCTGGAAGAGGGGCAACCGGGACGGAATCTGGCGCCCCGACCGGGACTAGAACCTGGTGTGCCGGCACCGCTAGGCGGAGGATTAGCCTAGTGAGCTGTGGCGCCGGCCGGTAACTTCTTTACTAAGAATATGGGCATCTGTACAAAGCAGCAAGGTCAGGGCAGAGTAAACTATCCACTCGTTCACAATGAATTGTCTTAGTAACCATAAGCATTATTCTAGATATATAATAACTAGCTTAAAGTTCATTTCTATCAAGGACAAGTCCTAAGATGGCATTGATTTTATGGCACAGAAGGTAGGGGACAAAATAAGAAGGCTCCAAGCCACTGGCTGGCTGGCTGTTAGGCAGAGCCTGTTAATGATGCGAATGTCTTGTGGAGCAGGGGCACGGAGCACAGGGCATGTAGACAGGCCCCCCACCCCCGGGACAATGAATGCCACATGATGTACTGGACTCCATACAACACTGCAAGGACTACTCAACAACTCATCTTCTTCTAGAACCCTGAAGAAAAAGCCAGATATACAGATATGCATGGAAATGGTTACAGTGTTCAGTAGGGTCATCATGGTATGCTTATATTACCAAAAATGATACATGAAACCAAAGATCACTAGTCACACAATATGCAAAGGATTCGACTAAACAATGTTTCCTTAAAAAAGGCTGAAACTCAGAGACTGAATTTCCCCTGCTTAAGGTTAAGGTAACTAAAGTCCAAATAAAGGAGTCACAGAAGAAAAAGCTGAAAGATGACTAACAACTTTACATAATTAATTACTATGATTCTTACTAGTAAAAGTACCCTGAGAATAATGGATAAAATACATGATCTGATAATAAATTACCAAAAACAGAAGTGAGTGAAATAAGAATCTATCATTAAAGACTTTTATTTTTCACTAAGGCATTCATGCAAATTACTTTCATGTGTTTTTAGTTTTAAATCAGAAAAAATATTTAATAAGCAAGTATAATACAAAAAGTTTTTTTTCTTATGTAGATCTCTTTTTGACTACATTTTGTAAAAACCCTATTTTGCAAGAACAACCAAATGAAAAATTGGTGATTTAACTCTAAAGAGAACTCTTAACTCTTACTTGGAGCATTTTATCTCGTGGGTGACACGCATGTCTTGCTAAGAGTACACAATACAACTTCAATCCAGGACCCTATGCGCTTCGTAAACAGTATGCAGGTCTAAAGACATCAAACTTGTTAGACGTTTTATAGTCTTTTCTCTTCCCTATTGGAAAAATACATTCTGTAAAAAAGTAGAAATAGGTCTCCTGACTTGAAAGAACTTAGGTTGCTTTTTTCTGTTACCCTTTCTTAGTCCCCTGAGAAAACCATACACCGATCACAGGGCACTCTCACTCTCAGCCACTGAACAAAAACAAACCCTCTCAGAGCAGAGTGTCACCAACTTACCGGGATCAAAATCACATTTAACGAGAACATTCCCTTGGCCAGTGGAATTATCACACAGAGAGTGCGAGGGGAGCCAGGATGGCAGTTCAGACGTTATGATTGCCATGGGTCATAAGGCACTTCCTAAGTGTCAAGAAATTCCCTCTCAGGGGAAAGCTACCAAATAAAGCATGTTTACTGTGTGTCAGAGTTTACAGAGAGAGTCACGGGAAGCAGCCCACGGGCAGTGGTGTGGGAAATGCGGCAGAATGTGTATACCTCCACCGTAACACAGTTTAGAAGGAGATACTTTCCGGTGTCAGGACCTCCATTTGTAGATCCCAACTGGAACTCTGGGATGCCATTTCTTTTTTCTTAGTCCTTAACCTTAATTTAGCAAATATAATTAGTCTTTGGGAGGGGCCATAGGAACAGGAAATCTTAATTGGAATTATAGGGCTTTACTAGTAAATGCCTTTTTTCAACTTTTGCCAGCCTCAGTAGTATTAAAAATACTTAGACCTGTTTTAAAAGAAAAGAAACAAAAACCCTATTCATTTCTACTTCTTTCTAATCTTCATGTAGTCAATTACTAATTTAGAGTTGGGCGACACTTTTTAACATATATCTTTATCTTTTGCTTGTATATTTATCACATTTCTTCTGTGAACAAAAGTTCAAGGACATGGAAGTTCCTTCCTCTTTTCTTCTTTTAACTCTTCTGCCAAGCCCCCTGTATATACCAAGGGCTCCTGTAGGCTAGTTATCCTTGCTCCTCATTTTCATTTGGAAAAAAAAATCTAGTGACCAATTATCAGTAACTAAAATATCCTTTGAATTAAAGTTTAGAAATACTTTTTAGCAAAACCACAAAACCGAACATATTTACAATAGCTTCATAAGAAGCCCACCTCTGCTGTGACTCATCCTGAAATACAGGAGCAGTCTGCTTTTCCATCTCTTCATACACAAACCCAGACCACAAACAGTGAGAGAGAGAGAGGGAGAGGGAGAGGGAGAGGGAGAGAAATATCTCCACAAATGAAATGTTTACCAGGACACAAAGAGAAGATACAAACTTAACTTCTTAGGCCTTAACTCACAGTCTTATTAATTTGCCTTAACAAAATTCCCAACAAGCACAGTTATTAGCTTCCACAGCTAAAACCTTCAAAATAATAAAAAGAACTAAGAAAAGGACCAGATGGGAGTACACTGAGAAGGGGAAAATAAGAGTAGTGTAACTAAAGGGAGAGAAGGGGGCCTCAACATCAAAGCAGGAGCAAACTCAGAATTTCCTTACAACTTAGTGCAATGGTACAACATGTCCAAATCCACAACCCTACAGGGGTTCTAGAAAAGACAAGACCTGGACTGGTGTTGTGACACAATGGATTAAGTCACCATCACATGAGCGCTGGTTCAAGTCCCAGCTGCTCCACTTCCAATCCAGCTCCCTGTTAGTGTGCCTGGGAAAAGCAGCAGAAGATGGCCCAACTACTTGGACCCCTGCACCATGTGGGAGACCCAGATGGAGTTCTAGGTTCCTGGCTTTGGCCTGGCCCAGCCCTGTTTGTTGTAGCCATTTGGGGGAGTGAACCAGGTGGAAGACCTGTCTCTTTCTCTCCCTTTCCCTCTATAACTCTCCTTTAAAATAAGCAATAAAGAGAAATTTAAAAAAAATCATTTCAAAAAAGACTCAAATGTGGAAAAGTCTCAAACTTAAAAACTTACAAAAGTCTGCAACAGCAGGGCTGGCACTGTGGCACAGCGGGTTAATGCCGTGGCTTGAAGTGCCGGCATCCCATACGGGCACTGGTTTGAGACCCAGCTGCTCCACTTCCAATCCAGCTCTCTGCTATGGCCTGGGAAAGCAGTAGAAGATGGCTCAAGTCCTTGGGCCCCTCACCCACATGGGAGACCTGGAAGAAGCTCCTGGCTCCTAGCTTTGTATCGGTGCAGCTCTGGCCGCTGCGGCCAAATGGGGATTAAACCATCGGATGGAAGACCTCTCTCTCTCTCTCTAACTCAGACTTTCAAATAAATAAATAAATCTTAAAAAAAAAAAAAAAGTCTGCAACAGCAAGATCTCAATCTGCAATATCTTTCCAACAGGTTTTTGAGACAGTGCTTTAGTGAGACATACTTCATTATCTGGAAAATGCGTGGAACACCACCATTTCCAAGGATGCTAGGTAGGTGAGGCATCACTCAAAAAAGACTTTAGCACCTTGGCTTCAAACACCAGAGTCATTACGATATCAAGGGAATGTTTCTAATATTATAAAATTATGATTTTTATTAAATACATTCAACAATACAGAATATAAAATCATAGTGATCCTCATGAATAACCACTGATTAACATACAGTTCTTTATTATAATTACCAATAATTATAAAAGTAAAATTGTAGCTATAGTTGTAAAAGTGTTCACAGTTATGAGACAAAATTGTAGCTCAAATTAAGTTGAGCATAACCCGATAGGAAATAATCTCCTGTTTAAAAACTGTGGTTAATGTTTAACCACATTTATCTCTCTCTCTCTCTCTCTCTCTCTCTCTCTCTCTCTCTCTCTCTCTCACACACACACACACACACCCTTTTCATAAGACCCAAGACCCATGTATAAATTCATTCATTGTGCTCCCTCTGCTGGCTTTATAACTACAGTTAATTCCACTCCTGGGAGGTTTGTTGTATAAGACATTTCTAATACAAATATTGAAAAGCACTGGTCTGTTACATGTGGGATTGTAGAGATATATGAGTCAGCTCCCTCCTCTGAGTGTTGAGGAAAAACAAGAGAGGTAACATAACTTGACCAAGATCACACAGTATCCAACGAGACAGAACAGTTCTGGTCTTTCGACTCCCAACACAATGTTCCTTCCACTCCATACTGATCTCAGTATCTTCATGTACAAGAATATTACTGAACTTACTTTGCTACCAGTTATTTAAAATCTGAAGCTTAATGTCATAGAGTTTTCACTGTATTGTAATTACAACTGATAAGAGGAGTTCACAAATATTCAGTGCAGATGTATTAGGCTCAAAGAGTGTTCATGTTTTGAATTTCCTTGGACAGCAAACAATTCAAGAAACCTACTGTAAAGCTCCCTTGCACACTGAGGCCTTTGACTTCTCCTGACGTGCTTAAAGATCACACAAAGACTTCTGGCTTGGAATATACAGCCACCAAATTCGTTCTCTTCAGGTAAGCAAAAACCATAAACTCACTTGTTGATGATGACAATGAGGAAGAGGAGGCAGGTGATAGCTGGTATCTACAGAATGTCTATAACATACCAAAATACAGACGGGTCTTCAGAGAAACCTCTGTTAAGAGGAAGCTACAAAGTGGCATTGCTATCCCAACTTTACTGAGGGAAATAATTTATCCAAGGGCTGTTTGATACCAAGGTCGCTACTGCCTGCCTCTGTACCTAGCTTCTTTGTTATTTTATTCATTCAGAATCAAGAGACATAGTAACAGTACAAGATGCTTTCACTACCAGCACCAGCACCTCATCTCCTGCAAAAAAGGAAGTTTTAGGTAAAAAAAAAAAATGGTGCTTTAAAAGTGCAGAGTGTTAATACCATCCTTCCTTCTTGATCAATTTTATATGACCTACACCATAAATGTTCAACAACCTGTATTGTATATATTAGTGTTTTATTCTAATTTACTTTTGTGTAATGTATTTAACCATTTGTCAAGAGGTCTGTTGAGCTGTGTGACAACACTAGCTCTGGTCTGATAACAATGCTATTTAGATAGACACAGACAGTCTGGGATTAAAGAATCTAATCTGTTCAGACTAAAAGTAAATATTTATTAAGCTAGAGTAGACAAGCCTATCTTTGTGGGGAAGAGACATTTGTTTCTCAGTGAAAGATATAAATGGTTATCTAAATCATGGACAATTTTTAATCAAAATAAAGTTTAAATTCTGTGTTCCTTTTGAAACCAGAAAACTAAGAACATCGGTGCCTACTTTTGTTTTCTGGTAGTGATTATTATTTTCATGGAAAGGAATTATGTCAAATAAAACATTCCAACAGGAAAATAATGTTAAAATGAGCTTCTTTCTCAATCATTTAACAGTAACCTACTTGGACAGTACAGACCACAAAATAATGTCAACATTCTTGAAATGAGAATGTAGCCTACAGTGAATCCAGTCTTGAGGAATTTAGGAGAAATTGACAAATCAATGTCAATTTTAACCTTGAACAATCTAAATAATATAATAAATCTCATATATGGGTTTATAGAGATAGCATCATATAATATTTATGGATATTATTTCAGCTGAATAAAATATAAAAATCATCTCATTTTTGACATTTAAAGGAAAGAAGTTAGGATAACTCAAATACATTTCTGTTCATCTCCTCCACTTCCTAACCCCATGGACTTGGATCCTTGGCTTCTCTGAGACTCAGTTTCCTTGCAAGTGGTGATGATGATGTCGACAGCTACTAAAGTTTGCTGTGATGTTTAGACTTAGGGGATTAAAGAAAAAGCTACCAGCAGTTCCAACTGGTTACTGGCATGGAGGAATGCATGCCCTGGGTTATTTGACTTGTTACATGTTAGCAGCAAATACTCACTTTTTAAAACTACTGCAAGGAGTGGACATTAGTGATTAATGATGCTGATTGGAAGGGCTGCATTCCATATTGGAGTACCTGGGTTCCTGTCCTGGCTCCACTCTTGATTCTAGCTTCCTGCAAATGTGCACGCTGGCAGACAACAGTGATGGCTCAAGTAGCTGAGTCCCTGCCCACCCACATGGGAGACTTGGATTAGGTTCCCAGCTCTCAGGCTCCTGGTTCACTACTGGCCATCATGGGCATCTGGAGAGTGAACTACCTGATGGAAGTTCTCTCTTACTCAAAAAAAAAAATTTAAGAAGAAACACATACACACACACACAAACACAAACACAAACGCACGGTTAGAAAAATCAACACTGGGGGCCCAGCATTGTGGCTTAATGAGTATAGCTGCCACCTGCAATGCCAGCATATGGTGCTGGTTTGAGTCCCGGCTGCTCCACTTCCAATCCAGTTCCTAATGTGCTTGGGAAAGCAGCAAATGATGGCCCAAGTGTTTGGGCCCCTGCTACCCACGTGGGCGACCTGGATGAGGCTCCTGGCTTCAGCCTGACCTAGCCCTGGCCTTTGTAGCCATCTGGGGAGTGAAACAGCGGGTAGAAGACCTCTGTCTCTGCAACGCTAACTTTCAAATAAATAAATAAATAAATAAATCTTTCACACACACACACACACACACACGCACACACACTGCAAACACAGCAGTTCTCTGGGCTGAATCCAGACCACAGGCTGTGAGTATATGGTCTGTTTGGGAGAAGCTCTGGAAAAGCCTCAAGTCATGAAACCGAACAAACCAGCTGGGGTCAAGGCTGTGTTGGGGCGAGACTGGCATTCTCAAAGCAGGAGAAGTGTGCTGGCAGAAGTCAAGGGTAGAGGCCGAGATGATTTTATGAGAGACATTCAAAGCAAAACGTAAGATTCCCTGGAACAGGAAAGTTTGGAGAGTTTGGCACTATACTTACATGCCACTTACAATTTTTGATTTTTATATAAATGTACTTCAATTTAATCCTTGATTACCTGGTAAAAAGAATATGTTGTTCCCTGATCTATAGGGACAGAGCAGGAGGCTTGTAATAGAACCCAGAGTCGACAATGTAATACCCCTATGCCCTGGATACGGCCCAGGACTACTCCACACACAATCCTGGCTAGAAACTTGGCAGTTTTATAGATCTTAAGGAATGAGGTTTTGGCTTTTTTGATTTTCCTCTGTTGCTTTTGCTTTCTAAATCTTTTATTTTTATGCTTTATTAACACATTCCTTATATTAAGCTTGATTTGTTCATTTTCTAGCTTCATTTTTCAAAAAAGATTTATTTGTTTATTTGAGAAGTAGAGCTACAGACAGACACAGAGACACAGAGAGAAGTCTTCCATCTGCTGGTTCACTCCCCAAATGGCCAGAACGGTTGGAGCTGAGCAGATCCCAAGCCAGGAGCCAGAAGCTTCTTCTGGGTCTCCTATGCAGGAGCAGGGGCCCGAGCACTTGGGCCATCCTCCACTGCTTTGTCATGCCATCAGCAGAAAGAGAGCTGGATCAGAAGAGCAGCAGCTGGGACATGAACTGGCACCCATATGGGATGCTGGCACCACAGGCGGAGGCTTAGCCTACTACACCACAGTGCTGGTCCCTCTGGTTTCTTAAGGTAGAAATCCAGGTTATTCATTTAAGACCTTTATTCCATTCTAACATGGGTATTTCAGGCTATAAACATCCCTGAAAAGTGATCCCTGTTAAATATAAGAGTGGGAATCAGAGAGGGAGGAGATGTACAATTTGGGACATGCTCAATCAGACTTGCCCCAAATGGTGGAGTTAGAAACGTGCCAGGGGATTCCAATTCAGTCCGTGTACCAATGCCATCTCAATAGTCAAAGTGATCAGTTTCAGTTCACAATTGATCACACTGATAGGTCTAAGAGTCATAGGGATCATAAAAACAAGACTAGTGTCTGCTAATACTAACTGATAGAATTTAAAAGGAGAGAAAGATCCAACATGGGAAGCGGGAGACACAGCAGACTCATAGAATGGCACATGTCCTAAACAGCACTCTGGCCTCAGAATCAAAGATTTCTGCGAGTGAGATCCCAGTGGAAAGAATGGGCCATCAAGGAAGGAGGTGCCTTTCTCTGAAGGGAGGAGAGAACTTCCACTTGACTATGACCTTGTCTAACTAAGATTGGAGTCAGTGAACTCAAAATGCTTCCATAGCCTTGGCAACTCATGACAAGAGCCTAGGGTGATTACTGACGCCATAAACAAGAGTTTCAATTTGTTAAGTCAACAACAGGAGTCACTGTGCACTTACTCCTCATGTAGGATCTCTGTCCTTAATGTGTTGTACAATGTGAATTAATGCTATAACAAATACTTTACACTTTGTGTTTCTGTGTGGGTGCAAACTATTAAAATCTTTACTTAATATATACTAAATTGATCTTCTGTATATAAAGATAATTGAAAATGCATCTTGATGCGAATGGAATGGGAGAGGGAATGGGAGATGGGAAGGTTGCAGGTGGGAGGGAGGTTATGGGAGGGAAAAAGCCACTGTAATCCATAAGCTGTACTTTGGAAATTTATATTTATTAAATAAAAATTTAAAAAAATCCCTGAAAACAGTGCTTTAGTGGAAGCCACACATTTTGATGTGTTGTACTGTCATTTTCAAGTAGTTCAAAACCCCTCTGAATTTCTTCTTTAATCCATGGGCTATCCAGAAGTGGGTTATTTCAGTTCCAAGTCTTTGGAGAATTTTACAGAGAGCTGTCTACTACTGCTTTCTATTATAATTCTGCTATGAATCAGAAAACATACTTTGTGTGACTTGTTTGATGGCACAGAACATGGTCTTTCTTGGCAAATGTTCTCACACGCAAAGGAGAACAAAGTGTATCCGGCAGTTACTGGTTGCAGTGTTAGATGAGTATCAGTTAGGTAAAGGTGACCAGCAATACTAAGTCTTCTAAATTCTCGCTTGTTTTCCGTCCACTCGGTCTTCCTAATGATTAAGAAAGGGGTGCTGAAATATGCAACTATAATTGTAGATATGCATATTGCTCCTTCTAACGTTATGAGTTTTTTCCTTCATGTATTTTGAAGTCTGTTATTTGGTGCATAAACACTGAGGATTCTGGAAGTCCTCTTGATATACTGAGGCCTTCGTTGTTATAAGTGGTTTTCTTTATCTGCTGTATTTGTGCTCGGGAGTCACCTAGACTGACATTCAAATAGCCTCTCCTGCTTTCCTTTTTACTAGTGTGAGTGAAATGGATACATTTGGGCACCAGCACTGTGGTATAGCAGGTTAAGTCTTTGCCTGCTGTGCTGGCATCCCAAATAGCGCCAGTTCATGTCCCAGGTACTTTTCTTCTGATGCAGCTCCCTGCTAATGGCCTGAGAAAGCAGTGAAGATGGTCTAGGTGCTTGGGCCCCTGCACCCACATGGGAGACTGGGAAGAAGCTCTTGGCTCCTGACTTTGGATTGGCCTAGCTCTGGCTATTGTGGCCATTTGGGGAGTGAATTAGCAGATGGAAGACCTCACTTTCTGTCTCTCCTCCCTCTGTAACTCTGCCTCTCAAATAAACAAATAAATCTTTTAAAAAAGATTTATTACATTTAAGTCTATCTAATAAATCTTTAAAAGGGGGGGGGGGGGGCGGCACTATGGAATAGCAGGTAAAGCCCTGGCTTGAAGTGCCGGCATCCCAAATGGATACCAGTTCTAGTCCCGGCTGCTCCACTTCCAATCCAGCTCTCTGCTATGGCCTGGGAAAGCAGTAGAAGATGGCCCAAGTCTTTGGGCTCCTGCACTTGCGTGGGAGACCTGGATTGGCACAGCTCTGGCCATTGTGCCCATCTGGGGAGTGAACCAGAGGATGGAAGACCTCTCTCCCTCCCTCTCTCTCTCTCTCTGCCTCTCTGTAGCTCTGCCTTTCAAATAAATAAATAAATCTCTGTAACTCTGCCTTTCAAATAAATAAGTCTTTTTTAAAGTCTATCCAATTTTGCTATTAATTTTCTATTTTCTTCCCCTTTTCCTCTCTCTGTGTTTTTAGGATCTGTTTGCTGACTTGTTAGCTCTAACTCTGAACAGTGGTGCCATGAGCTGCAGCAGCCACAGGCCTCTTCTCATTTGCTTCTCATCTTTTAGGGGTTAGTTTCTTGTGCTGCTCAAGGCCCAGTGTCTAGAAAGTCTCTGCCTCACATTCTGTGTCTGCGTTTGTTGTTTCACACGGAAGGGTAAAGCCAGGCTCTCTTACTCTATCTTGCCTGGATGCAAGCTGTGATTTTTGAACATCTGTGTGAAAACCAAAGCGCGGAAACAGAAATAACCGGGGATGCACAGTGTGATGGGCTGTCTATGTGGCCCCCAAGTCCACATGCTGCGGCCTGAACCCCTGGAGTCGCTGAATCCAGAGTGAGGGAGTAATCTGGACCAAGTCCGGAGGGCTGCACTGCAAGTAGTGTTGCCGCTGCCTCCTTAGCCCGGCCACCGCAAATCACCCCAACCCAAGAAGAGAAGCTCTTCTACAAACAAACTCATTGGAGAAGAAAGCTCAGTTCTCTACGGACTGGGTTACTGTGGGAGTAGATTAATGGGGATCTTTATTCTACCATGGGGCCAGCATTTAGAACCACATCAGCTATATACCCAGAGGCACCGAGAACCAGCCCAGTGCTTCCAAATAACCACACGTTACCAAAGTAGAAAAAAGAAAGCTCAAGAGGGAGCGGGGAGTGCTGGAAGGGGCTCTGGTGCTGGACGGTGGTCAGGAGAGGCTTCGCCAAGAGGTGGAAGGGAAGCAAAGATCTGAGGCAGGCCAGGGAGCAAGTAGTGCTGGTGCAGGGGAAGGGAACAATAACCCAATGGCTTTGTTCAAGCTAAACTGGCAGTAATCTCAAGAATCTCTTTAACTGATTGTTAAAGCTTAAAAGATTTAAATCACATCATTATTTTTATTCACCAAGAACCGACCCCATCGCTGACAAAAGTTAAGTTTCATCTCCCTCACACACGACACAAAGTAAATGATGCATCTTCTAGAACGGTAAGTGACTGCCTTCACAGTGGCCACAGAAGCTGTCCGCTGTGCAAGAGGAGCTGGACTTGAAAGCCACGACGCTGCTCCGACACTCACTTGAATGCAAACGAGAACTAGGGCATCCAGTAGCGCGGTGACCCGGCAGTGAAAGCCCATGCACTTCTGAAAAGTGAGGAAGCCCAGGGACTAGGTGGTTGTGAGGCCTAGTGATGTGGAAAGGAGAAACGCGTGTTCAAACTTAGCTCCTTCATTACAGAATTAGGAACAAAAGACAAAAGGCTACTAGCAACATCAGAGGGCTTAAAGCATTTATCTTTTCATTGAAAAGATGCTAACCACCAATACATAAATAGCCGTTACTGCAGTCATAGTAGTAAAAAACAGTAATAGTGGCATCTGAGTGCTTAGCATGTGACAGGCATTACATTAAGTGGTTCTGCACATTATCTCATTTAAAACTGGCCTCAGCCTAGAGACAGGTTTCACTGTTCTCCCCATCTTACTTGCTAGAGATTGCCAGGTGGTTCAGGGCAGAACTAGAACTCTAGCGCAGGGAGCCCTGACTCCTCCTTAAGTTCAAGCTCATTACCATGGCAGCACCAACAACTGCCAATCACCCTCAGGGACTGCCCTACAGCTGACCAGGATCTGACACCTATCCAGTTACAGTTTAGAAAAGGGAATATTATATTACTTTCCAAACTCAGGATTGAGTTTTCCCCATCTTTTCAATCTACTTATGAATCTGAAGTAATTAATAATAAGCTAACGTGTCTCGATTTGCCCAGGATAATCCCGGTTCACTATTAAATCGAGACTATTTAAATAGCATACCATTTAAGTGGTATCCTCTTTCACTCTCTTACAGTGACTTAGTTAGGATGCTAAATTATGTGGTTACTTACTTAATAGTCACTTCATCCCATTGACTATCTTTCTTAGTAAACAATGAGACTGTCAGTACCCTTTCTTTTGGGGTGTAAGTTCTCCACACCTCCTCTTCTAATAAGAGTGTGAACTCGACATTTAAAGCACAGCTTTTTTCGTGGCTTCAAATGCCTTCACAACCATTGTTGGGTTCTGGTGTCTGATCTCATCTCCTCCCGAACCTGCCCCAGTCCCCATTCTGTTCTCCTAAAGGAGTCCTTTATCTTTCTCGTCCACTCTTCTGTCATGACACCTCTGGCACTGGAAACAAACCCATGCGTCCACCGAACGCCTGTGTGAAAAGGCACTCCAGACACTGAAGTCTACAGGAAGTCACCGTCCACTCCTCTGTCCTCCTCATGGACTAAACCCAGTGGATTAACCTCTTTGAGGCTCAAACTGGAAATGTTTTTGGTTATAACAGCACCAGGTGCTTCACCATTTCACTGGCATCAGAGAACATGAATCTTGAGAAAATACAATTCAAAAGGAGGGCTTTCATAGCCAGGGAGATCTTGCTAAAAATCATAAACCCAACCTGGCATCCTCTGGACCCAGGGGCAAAGGCACAGATGCGGATAGGTGACTGTCAAAAGGGTCACTGGCAGGACACGATCCAAGCAGGAGTCACTCTGGCAAGAGGGTGAGGTGGAGCTCTGGTCTTCCTGCTCCCATCACCTGCAACTTGGCCAAGTCTGAGCACCCACTCCTGTGCCCATTCGCTCACATGACAACAAGGACAGTGATGTGTGCTCTAGAGGAAGGTCAGAAGACTGAAACGACACAGGGAAAGCACCTTTTTCGGACCAAAGTCTGTACATTCAGTGAACTTCTACAATGAGCAATGCTGTAGGAATTCCATTATCATATTGTGTTCTCCAGTGGAATTGTACACTGAGCCAGGAAGATAATTAGTTCTAGATAACACTGTAAGTTTTGAGCATCATGATTAGTTTAAAACAAACACAATGAAATGAAATTCAAAGATGAACTAGGACAATATCAAAAAGATATTTTTATGGGATGATAATATATCTAAAAATAATAGAGTGAAAAATAAACTCCAATCAAATATCTGAATAACAAACATTAATGGGCTGGGAAATAACTACCCTATTTATATAAATACAGGCTATCAGAAGAAATGTTATTTGATTATACAAGAGGGAAAGTCTAGCTTTTCTAAGTGTACAAAACCAGAGAATGTCACTCACAGAACTGACTCAGATAACAGGATAATCCATATATACGTGTAGCTTCATTATGCTAAAAACACAACATGGATCAGGGAAGTGAGTTCTATGGCACTTGTTATGGGGCTAAAGTTTGAATTTCCACATGTTGTAAATGAAAAAAGACCACTTTGCCCTCTGAGAAAACTACTTATTGATCCTTTTTCATTCTTGAAGTTACAGGGCACTAGTCAGATAAGGATGCATATTCCCCATTACAAAAGCAGTGGCTTAAGTCCCTGTCAACAAGTTCAAATTCATGAATACAGATACACCAGAGATAAGCTGTTAGTAATACAATGATTTTATCAGTTCATTTGCTGTCTGGGGTAGCATTCTCACTACAACAGAACAAAACAATCACCATTTTGACTGTAAAAAGTGTTGCCAATGCTCACTAGGCTAATCCTCCGCCTTGCGGCGCCGGCACACCGGGTTCTAGTCCTGGTCGGGGCACCGATCCTGTCCCGGTTGCCCCTCTTCCAGGCCAGCTCTCTGCTGTGGCCAGGGAGTGCAGTGGAGGATGGCCCAAGTGCTTGGGCCCTGCACCCCATGGGAGACCAGGAGAAGCACCTGGCTCCTGCCATCGGATCAGCGCTGTGCGCCGGCCGCAGCGCGCTACCGCGGCGGCCATTAGAGGGTGAACCAATGGCAAAGGAAGACCTTTCTCTCTGTCTCTCTCTCTCTCTCACTGTCCACTCTGCCTGTCAAAAAAAAAAAAAAAAAAAAGTGTTGCCAATGAAACTAACTTGGCCTCATTGAAAGGAAAGCACAAAAGTCAGGAGGCAGAAGTATCCCATCTAAGGAGTCCTGGGCTCAGTCAATTTTGTCTCTTTATGTCCACTAACACTGGCTAGCAAGCAGGGAAACTGTGTTTACAATGCATCTTAATCAGTGGGCAGTGTGTGGCACCAGGCAGTGGACAAGGTGAGTGAGTCGGTAAGGTCTAAGTGTTTGCAAGTGAGAAACTCCCCTCAAGGACATGGGTGCTGCTGCTGCTTCTCTTTCAGGGCAAAAGACCTTAGCTTGCACAGTTCTGGCTGAACTTGTGAATGACATACAGAGAACCAGGGAAGCAGTAGACAAGACATAGTTAAGTTTTGCCCCTGAAGCAGTTTAAAAAAGAAGCCATCCTGGGAAGGTGTTTGGCACAGCAGTTGAGACGCCACAAGGACACTAGCATCCCATCTCAGACTGCCTGGGTTCGGTCCTGACTCCAGCTTCCTGCTGCTGTGGACCCCGGGAAGCAGCAGTGATGGCTCAAGTAGTTTGGTTCCTAATACCCATGTTGGAGACAGGGATTGAGTTCTTGGGTCCTGGTGTCACCCAGTCTAGCACTGCCCATTGTGGGCATCTGGAGAGAGAACCAGTGAACAGGAACTCTGTCTTTTTCTCTCTTAGTCCTTCTCTTTCGCTCTCACATAAATTTTTTAAAAACCCCAGGCAATCTATATTTACAATCTGCCAAAGAGCTAAGCTAGAAATGATCAACTAACAAGCATGTGGGCAAACACAGCAACAGAAAAAGAAGCCCAAACAATCTAGAAGTCACCAGCGTGAGTTACCTTCACAACTGTGCAGCCAATGCTTCTGAGTTTATATCATCATTCTAGCTCAAGAAGGTCATTTTTCAGTGGACCACAAATTACTAATGTATACAGATTCAACATATAAACAGGTTATTATTGTCCGTATTATATTCACAAGAGGAAGGGAGGGTCTAGACAGTTTAGGGTGAAACAGAATTTCTCTAAACAACCACGGTAACAGGAAATACCACAAACTCTTGGCAATAGTCACACCAAGTGTTACGAAAGTGTGGTGGCCTGGATGGGTACCTCTTGCATTTCCTGCTTAGTGTCAGGCACAGAAATGAAATGACAATGACTCTTCAGAGGAATATTAAAAAAACTAATGAAAATGGAAGTTCTTCTCCTTCCTTCAGACTAGACAATCACAACTCACTGTTTCCATAGCTTGCCTGCTACAGAAACATAGTGTAACGAAGATAAATGAAAACAGCAGAATAAAATAACCACAGAACAGATGACCGCCCACTGCGTTGTACTGAGAGGTATTTAACTCATAATGGCGCTCTCTGGTTGACCATTTAAGGATAGTAAGAAGAATTCACGAGCTGTTGTACAATCAGTTGAACTATGAAAAGTATTCCCCAAACATGTTTTTCTTGCTAAATATTTAGAAATCACTTTCTCTGCAGCTTTTTACTCATGATTTTTAGATTAATTTATTAAATTTTCTTTTACTTTCAAATATTTTACAGAAAACACACTAAGTACATTGCATATAGTTCCACTGCTTTCTTTAAAAGTAATTTGTGGGGGCCATGCCGTGATGTAGTGGGTAAGGCTGCTGCCTGCAGTGCCAGCATCCCCTATGGGCGCTGGTTCTAGTCCTGGCTGCCCCACTTCTGATCCAGCTCTCTGCTATGGCCTGGGAAAACAGTGGAGGATGGTCCAAGACCTTGGGCCCCTACACATGCTTAGAAAGACTCAAAGGAAGCTCCTGGCTCCTGGCTTCGGATCGGCTCAACTCCGGCCATTGTGGCCATCTGGGGAGTGAACCAGTGGATGGAAGACTTCTCTCCCTCCCTCCCTCCCACTTTCTCTGCCTCTGCCTCTCTATAACTCTGCCTTTCAAATAAATAAATCTTTTTTTTAAAAAAGTGACTTGTGGAAGTTTAGAAATAAAAAATATTACAAGAAACCTAAAGGAATCACCTTAACCGGACACAAACTACTCTCTTTGCCCAGTTTTCAATGCTACAACCACTGCATGGCTGAGATACAGAAATCACATGCTGATTTCTTAAGACTTCTACTGTCACAAATAATGGGGACCTGAACTTCCTATTAGCTCATAGTATGTGCTGCTTGAAAACAAATGCACAAAGGAAAAAATTAATAACATCAACATGATGAGGTACGGCAAGAATGAACTGAAGTAAACATTCTTAAAGTCCATATAAACGGTAGTTGTAAGAGTGCACATTACTATACTTCCAAATCCTTAAGAAAACGTCTGCATTTTTTTTTTTGACTTACAGTTTGTTTACTTAAAGTAATTGTTAGTCACTGAACAGAGGAACAAGACTTGTTAGTCATCATTACAAATGATATTCAGTTGCTAATTGCTTTTACTTTGGGGTTCCCTTAAAAACCTACACAAACGCTTACTCTGCGAATTCTGGCTAAAAACTATTTCAGAAGAGCCCATATCCACTATTACTTTAAAAAAGAAAAAAATGAATCAAACCTCTATAAAAATATTAAGACCAAACTTGGACATTTCAAATATAAGACTATGAAATTTTACAAGGATTAAGAGCTTGGGAAAACAGGAGGTGCTATTTGTTAGGAGACAGAAATCAGAACAGGGGTACAGTGAGAACTGCAATGGACTTCTGTGCTGGCTGCACTTTAACTTGAAATCTTAGCCAGTTTTTATAAGCAACCTTTAAGACAATCTTCAAGAACTTAGACACAAATATAGTTTAAAATGTCTAATTGTCAAGTAATAGCAGCTCTAGATTTGCGGTGGGCTTTGGGATGAGCTGAAATGATATCAAACCGAAAGCTACTTCATACAACCACACTGCAGAGGAGGACATCTTAGGAGGCTGCATGTGTTCTGCGGCACGGACGCCAGCGCCAGAACAGACTAACCCCTCCATCTTCCAGCAAGTGATTTAGTCACTATGCATCAGTTATCTTAACCAGATAAAATGGGCATAACAGAACATCCATGGAGTTGCTCTGAGGATTTACAACATTTATCCAAGGTATACAGGCTTCATGTATTTCAAATATATATATATATATGCAGATTTAGGGACATAGTGATACTCCCTACCCCTGCCCTCCCTCCTGCCCATGTGCCTACCTTTCCTCCTCCTTCCTCTACTCTTCATTCCCTTAATTTTTACAATGATCTACTTTCAGCTTACTTTTACACTCATAAGATGAACCGTACACTAACTAAAGAGCTCAAGAAATAGTAAGAAGAAAGAAAACACTGTTCCTCCCAGTAGAGACAAGAGTTGTAAACAAAGTTACAGCATCTGTTACAGAGTATGACCTCAATAAATATTAGCTACTATCACTACTACTGGGCAAAGAAAATATTTTGTTTCATACTCTAATCTGAAGCCTTTAAAAAAATCTATACAGGACATCTAAAGTTCACTTTAAAATTAATTTTTAATGAACTGCCTCTTACACACTGCTGGTTTGCAGAGCTGTTGTGCCAAACAAGCACCCTCCTGGAACACACGTGATTCCAGTTTAAGATCAGTCTAAGAATCCCACATGGAAGTATCTCTTCAATTCCTATTCCAGCTCAGATCTGTTAAACAGACACTTTAAAATAGAACAGAATAGAACTGAAATTTTAAAATCTCAAGACATGCAATCTTTTAAAAATACAGGAAGCCGTCCACTGAGAAAAATTCACTAAGCACACGTGTAGTGAGATCCATTTATCTTTACAATGCTGACATTCGGTAAGAGGAAACTGATCAGAGCAGGGACTCCAGGAAGACTTGGATTCTCCTTCTAGCTTGCTGTGTGCTCTCTGTCAAACCATTGAACTTCTCTGTATCCTCTCCTGCTTCCTCGTCGTTTGTAACACAGAATAAATCATTTTGTTGTCAATGTGATGTGGAGGGACTGGATTAGAACAAACGCCTCTTCCATGCTGGGACCACACTGAGGACGATCTACCTTCCTCGTCATGAGGATGATGATTTAGGTACTGGGAGCCAGGAGGTGAAATATTAACTTCTGATTTACATCACGGCCTATTTAAATTCTGGAAGTCAAATCAATGTTACAGGCTGGCATCGTGACATGCCAAAGCATGCAGAGTGGGTGGAAGTACTCTTCTTCCATATACGGGGAACCTGTATGTTTAAGTCTGTTAGACATTTAGTCACCAAGAATATTTCTATAATAAGCAGTTGTGCAAGTCTGCATGTCTGAATATGTACATGAAATTCCCTGCAAATGGCAGCCCCAGGGGAGGAGCATCCAATTTGGGGAATTTTGTACCCACTCCAAATCCTCCATACACAGAGTCTAAATTGCATTGTAGGGTACTTGTATTCAGGAACCCTGGTTACACCTACACACCCACAGGTACAACAACTGAGACTTAATGAGTCTCCTTGTACTGGGAGACCTGTATTGGAGAAGCATTTGGTGGGAAAAAAACAGATTTACCATTTTTTGGGACCTAAGATTCTATAATGCCTTCTTATTTTATTTCCATATGCCAAAATTCTCATGACATTGTTCTCACAAATCAAAAATTTACTTGGCTAATAAGTGCCTTTTGTTATATTCTAGGTCCTATTTTAATCTAAAAATTTTCCCTCCAAACAGTAAATCACACACTGCAAGTTGGTGGCTTCTGAGTATAGCTCACCAGGGCAGGCTGATATAACATGTAGTTTGGGTGGAGGTTTTAATATTATTCTCAGTCTTCAATAAATCTTACCAATATTCTTGTAAGTACTGGAAATATTTTTCTGAACATTCACAATTGGGAATGTACAGTAAGTTTATTTGTTTTTCTAGCAGGTAATTTTGAATTACAAAGGAAGTTATTTCTAAGATCCACAATGAAATATTTTATTTCTTATCTTTATTTCTGAAACTTTCTTTGTTTTACTATTATTACAATCTCCATAATGGATTTGTGCTAAAGAAAAACTGGAGGGGAGCATAGTGAAATCTGTTAGAACCACTCTGTTCCAAATTATTCCAGCAGTATACTGAAATTCTAAGACGCAAATATAATATAAAACAATGCTACTGTAAGTTCTCTGTTCTTTTGATTAACAGAGTAAATGTTATTTTGCATTTTTACAGGGCATCTTTCAAAGCAGTTGATATTGCCTTGATGGTCATAGTTACCAGATATCCAAAAAGTGGAAAATCTGTAAAATATTTTACTAGAGGAAAAAGGCAACGTAATTCTACATATTCCAGAAGAATTACCGACCCTTCCTCTGCCAGCAGTTTTACTGCCTATCTGTGGAAACTCTAACCAGAATCCTTCATTATCTCATGATGCTTTCTTGAGTGGTACTTTGATGATGCAGTGGGTACTGTGGTAGAGTGGCTACCGAACTGCTTCTGGCCAAGGAAATTCTGTAGAAGAGATCATTAGTAGAATGATCAAGTCTGCCAAAAATTAATTTAAATAAACTAAAATAATTAATTCGCAGTAAATATGAAGCATCTACTGAATAAAAATCGTGGTTAACAACACATACTTCCTATGCTTGTGAAACTTACAATCTACTCAAGTGGGGTAAGGCCAGAATATATGCACAATACTAATGGATTGGGGGTAGGGAAAAAAATCTGTCCAAGGAAGGGGCGAATCTCAGAGATACAGAGTAGGGAAAAGACAGGAAAGAGCATGTACCAAGTCCTAAAACAGGAAGGGACAGAAATCCTGGAGACGACAGTTGGTATGGCTGGAGAATGCACCACCCTAACGGCAATGAGGAGCCACTGCGGCAGGGGTGGGAACCTTTATTCTGCCAAGGGCCATTTGGATATTTATAACATCATCTGCAGGCCCTACAAAATTCTCAACTTAGAAGTCTGCCTGCTCTAGATTTATTGCATTTCAAGTGCCGCTTGAGGCTGCCTTGGCAGGGCCAGACCAAATGATCATGGTGTTTTATACGGCCCGTGGGCCAGAGGTTCTCACCTCTGCACTAAAGGGTTTGAGCAAGGAAGAAAATAATCTGGCCCAGAATACATGATGAAGACTGCCAGACGAGGAAATCCAGGGAGAGGGCGGAGCGAGGGAGGTGGTGGAGGAGACGCAGGTAGGAGTCTAGGGCAAGCTGAGCTGGGGTGACTGGCAGTGGGGACTGAAAAGAGCAGCGTGACTCCACTGATAGTTTGGATAAGAAGCTGAAATGGATACAGTAAGGACAGAGGTGGGGGGAGGACGTGAGGAATGCAGGCACCGCTTACGGAGATGGAGGAGACTAAAAGACAGGTCTGTGGAGAAAGCTTAGGCGTTCGCCCGGGGATGGGTTATGTGAAGGTGGGAGTGGTGACATTCCAGCAGCTGGTTGACAGTGTGGGTCCAACAGATCAGAATTTCCACTGGAGTAATCAATTTGGGAAGTACAGGCAAATAGGGGGCATTTAAAGGACAATGCCTGAGTGAAAATTAAGAGAGGATGGCCTTAAGAGCAAGCCTTCAGGGATTCTAACAATTGAAACAAAAGAATCTAAAAGGAAACCCAACGCCAGGAGACATGGAAGTCTGAGGAGCGGGTTCTCTAGGGGTGGCTGCCTGCTGCATTTTCTTACCAACTTTCCTGTCTCATCTTCACACACAGGACAACGCGTGTGCGATGGTGGTAAATCCAGGGACCCAGGAAACCCAGGGACCGAACACTGCATTGCAGACAGGAGAGAAGCCCGAGCACAGGATCAAGCAGTGGAGCCGTAATTCGAAAGGAAACCATAATGGCTTTCGTGGGGTAATACATTTCACTTCAGGCCACAGAAGTGGCACAGAAATCAATAAAGCGCACAGCCACAACAGAATTATTAAGACAGTATCATATGCATGAAAAATTATTGCTATGGCTTCAAATATTTATTCATTACGGAGTCAGTGAATGGTAAACTATGACAAGATCATTCTAGAAATTTTTAAGAACTCTTTTGAGGAAAAGTATTATAATATTATCTTAGATTTAGAATGAAGACACAATTCTTTCACAGCAATAAAATGGCACCAGATGTGACTTTTTAAAAACCACAGTATAAAAAACATACCAAATGAGCTGGCACCTCGGCTCACTAGACTAATCCTCCGCCTTGTGGCACCGGCACCCCGGGTTCTAGTCCCAGTTGGGGCGCCGGATTCTGTCCCGGTTGCCCCTCTTCCAGGCCAGCTCTCTGCTGTGGCCAGGGAGTGCAGTGGAGGATGGCCCAAGTGCTTGGGCTCTGCACCCCATGGGAGACCAGGATAGGCATCTGGCTCCTGCCATCGGATCAGCGCGGTGCGCCGGCCGCAGCACGCCAGTCGCGGCGGCCATTGGAGGGTGAACCAACGGCAAAGGAAGACCTTTCTCTCTGTCTCTCTCTCTCACTGTCCACTCTGCCTGTCAAAAAAAAAAAAAAAAAGGGGGGGGGGTGGCAAAACTACTCGTGAATTTCAAAGCGTTAAAGTTTAGTTACAGAAATGATTTAATGTTGTGCTTGCTTAGAATTATAAACCCACTCAGTTCAAAAGAAGGGCAAAAAAAACCACAAAAAACAAAAACAAAAACAACCAAATGGAACCTATAAAAATCTAGAAAGACCCATGGGAAAACTTCTCTGTGATCACACACTGGGGAACTCCTATCCACACCCACAATTCACTGCGGTTCTTTGCCAATTAATAAAACGACATTGCATGATGTCGGCTGGGGGAGGAGGAAGGGAAGGGAAATCAAGCCAAAGACGACTTCTAACTTGAGGCAGCAGGGATGAGGGCAAGGAAGAGGGAAGGGGGAAACTTACAAGTTAAATTTGTATGAAACTTTAAAAATTCTTAATAAATAAATACATGACATTATTTTAAAAGTAAATTTCATGTATATTTTACCAATGTTCCACAACTATTTTTATACATTAGATTTTTTTGCTCACAAGAATTTAATTTGATGAAGGTAATTTTATATAGCTGTTTTAATAGCAGCATATAATTTTAAAATCTTTTTCACTTAACATTATATTAAATGTTTTCTACATCTCAAGTCATTTTTCTTTGTAATATTTTCAAAGCTGTATAAAATTCCAATGAACTGAGAGCATTTATAGTTTACTTGACCATTTCTTTATTCTTAAATGTTACTTTTCCTTAGTTAAGTTCTTTCTTTAGGACAAATTCAAAGATATTAACAGAATTCACTGTCTTCATCATTACATATAATTATATATAGATGAAACATGATGCATTAATATATGCATTGTGAAATGACTGAGTCATATCCATTACATCATATAGTTTTTTGTGGTAAGAACACTTAAACTCTATTTTCCTAGGAATTTTCCTATATAAACACATTGTTACTAATTATGGTTCCCATGGAACTGTAGTCACAATAAGAAGATTGAATAGATTTCTTGAATCATCATTCTTTATCTTACATATGCAATTTACAACTGAAAAATCATCCAGGATTGGGGATTTTGCCATATCTCTAATATATTAGATTTTTTTAAATGGAGAGTTTAAAAAGTCTTACTCTTGAAGAATCAGCCTTTTACCAACTGGATTACATAGAAAATTTTGAATATTGGTAATGAGAATATCTTCAGCATACTTTTTCAGCATGAAAAGATAAACCACACTACTGATACATACTCAATATTTGCCATGTTGATTAACAAGAACTAATTTCATGCACAGAACTAGTGTTGACTACTAATATGTCATATGCTACCATTTCCATGATTAATTATGGTGATCTCAACATGGTTTTCTAATTCATAGTTTTCAAAATGTATTTCCTTCTAATCCATCTCCACTAGTAAAAAGTTTGTCTCTGCATGGTCTTTAACCTAACTCTGATTCTTCCCTCTCAAATTCTTTTAAATGAAAGACAATCATCAAATGAGGCCTAATTTGAATCTAACACTCATGCTCAAAAACACCAAGTACAGCTCAACTGCCTACACAAAGTCTTTCTCTCATATTCTCTCTCTCTTTCATACACAGAGAACAAACAGAAGAAAACAAAAACACAAAATGAGAGAGAGAAAAACAAACAAAAAAAAAAAAAAAGAAGAAGAACAACAACAACAACAACAAGGAAGGAAAGGAGGGAGGGAAGGAGGGAAACCAAAATCTACCAAATGCCCTAGCCTAGCACCAAGGCTGTCAGGAGCCCTGCTCTAGACAACACAGCGAGTTGCAATACTGATTAATCTCTATCTGCTGCTGTCAAACGACCCTACTTCCTGCCCAAGAACACACCATGTACCCTTCCACACGAGTGCTCCATACCTGCGCCACTAACCAAACACTGTCTATTGCTGCTCAAGTCCTACTTGCCTGAGGCCACTTCAGACACTTGTGTTGGAAGAGATCTCTTTTTACTCATTACTAATTTTTATGTAACACATGGTTTAAGGACACGATGTCCTCCAGTGGTTTTGTTCTATCCTCCTCCTGGCTCTGGACTGTCACACAGCAGTACTGAGTAAGCACCTGTTCATCTTGTCACCCAGGGCTGTGGCAGAGGCTGTTAACTGTCTCCGTAGCTGTCCTTGCCCCTTCTTAGCCTGGAAGACAGTTTAGCAGACCACATGGTCGTCCAGCTGCAGACTGCCTCAAGTCTTCCATGGTGGATGGCAGTCCTGTCACTAACTATTGGCATGGAGGTTCATATCCAATCCTCGGACCTTCCAGCCTCCTGCTTTCTGCAATGCAGAATTTGAAGGCCAGGCACTGAGGGTGGTGGAGCAAAAGAGAGGATGACTCTGGGTCTCAAAACTTTGGTGGGGAGTGTGTGTGCGGGGGGGGGGGGGGGGTGTGTGTTCAGCCTAGCAGTAAAATGCAGCTAACACACTCACATCTGGGGCAGGTGTTGTGGCACAGTGGAATAAGCTACTGCTTGAGATACCCACATCCTATATTAGAGTGCAAGTTTGAGCCCTAGCTACTCTGGTCCATATCCAGCTCCCTGACCCTGTGCCTGGGAAGGCAACAAATGGTCGGTCAATACTTGCATCCCTGCCACTCACATGGGAGACCTGGATAGAGTTCTTGGCTCCTGGTTTGGGCCTGGCCCAACTCTGGCTGTTGCAGCCATTTGGGGAATGAACGACCAGATAAAAGATCAATCAATCTGGTTCCCTCCTACCCCCAACCCCTGTTGTTCTCTGTCACTGTCTTTCAAATAAATAAATAATCTTTAAACGGGGGATGGGGGGAAGGGAGGCAATGCTGTGGCATAGAAGGTTAAGTCTCTATCTGCAGCACCGGCATCTCATATGGGCGCCAGTTCAAGTCCTGGCTGCTCCATTTCCCATCCAGCTCTCTGCTAATGGCCCAGGAAAAGCAGTAAAGGATGGCCCAAGTGCTTAGGCCTCTGCTCCCACATGGGAGTCCTGGCTCCTGGCTTTAGCCTGGCCAAGCCCTGGCCATTGCAACCATTTGGGGAGTAAACCAGTGGATGGAAGACCTCTCTCTCTCTCTCTGCCTTTCAAATAAATAAATCTTAAAAAAAAAAAAAAAAAAAAAAAAAAAACAAAACAGATGGCTACATTCCCACAGCAGAGTACCAAGGTTCAAAACCCTGCTCCAGCTCCGGACTCCAGGTTCCTGCTAATGCTGACCCCAGCCCTGGGAGGCAGTGGTGACGGCTCAAGGAACTGGGCTCCTGCCACCCACGTGGGAGATCTGGCTTGAATGAATTCATCCTCTTTCTCTTTTTCTACCTTCCAAATTAACTAATTAACCAATTAAAGATTTAAAAAGAAAGAAAGCATCTTTTATGGGGCGGAGCTACCATGCCAGCTCAAACTTCTACTTGAGAAATAAACGTCCATCTCATTGCATCCACTTTTCCCTTCAGAGGGGGACACAGGGCCAGCTCTTACAGGCGCTATATCTAATCTTCTCACTAAATCAGATCCATGTAATCTCGAAATCTAGAGGCAAAAATCGCCATTTCTGTCTTTTGGAGAGAGGGTTCACAATTTTTAATAGATTCTAAAAGAGTTCTTTGACTCCTAAAAGTCAGTAACCTTTGATCTTGGCAAAGTATTAACTAGCCAAAGATGACAGTGCTAGCATGCTTCGTTTTTAAAGAAGAGAACGTAGTGGTTTTAAACCAACAATTTCTAATTTAAACACTGCTGAAGTTCTTTCTCAGTTACTAGTGTCATGCAGAAATATACGGAAAGACTGGGTTAAAATAAAGTGTGTCACAGTGACAGGATCACCTGGGCACCAGCCCTCCCCCTGCCTTTGCTTTGCCTCAGATCCAGTGAAAATGGCATTAACGGCTACACTTTCCATGTCAGCAAAATACACAAATTAAATCGAAAATCTATTAAAGACAGAGGAAAGGAAGTATTTTCTTACTGCACAGATTTCTTATAAAACTTCTTCATCACTCCACCCTGAAACCTAAGAAAGTGGCCCTTGGTTAAGATGTCAGTTAAGATGGCCACATCCCACAGCAGAAGGCTTGGGTTCGATTCCCACCTGTGGCGCCTGACTCTAGCTTCCCGCTGAAGCAGACTCTGGGAGACAGTGGTAATGGCTTATGTAATTGGGTCCCTGCCATCCACACAGACGACCTGGGCTGAGCTGCCGGCTCCTAGCTCCAGGCCTCTGATGTGGGCATTTGTGGAGCAGCAGTAATTCATGTTAGACTAAGGTAAAGCTCCTGCTTAAGGAGTAAGCTTATATTTCTCTCTAGGAACTGAGTGATGTCTGAGACATTCCACATAACCAAACGTCATGTGAGGCTCTGACTGCTCCATTCAGACTTTGGCTTGGCTTGGCTTGGCTTCCTATATAATGTAGTTCTGTTAAAATAAAATCTTTCAGCTGCAGAGACTCAACTGCACTTGACCATGTGTCACCGTGTTTGTTATGCAGGATGTTACTCATTGTAAATGAACACAGCATGAGAAGGTGACCAGATACCTCCTTTTACGCAAATCACACCCACATGCTGAGGTCTGTCCTGAATGGCACAGGGTCTGGTCTGCTGTGTCAGGCAGCAAGCAGTGTGGCTGGCACTACACTCCAGAGCCCGCACCCTTAACCAGCACACTGTATTGGTCCCGTGTTTCTTCTCAGCCCATAAGAAAAGGTGGACAGCACCTGGCACACCAGGAGACCCAGAGACGGCATATCTGGTCCAATGGCCCCGGAATGCGGGCAGAAAGGGTGCAAGACTGTGAGCAGACAAATTCAAAGCCACCAGAAGGTTTAGCTGTCCCCACAGTGTGTCCTCAGTTCCCCACCTGACATTTCATTACAGAAGCACCCTGAAGGCTGTTCTGCGCTTGGAGTGCTCTGCACTGGAAAAGCACTTTTGGAGGCTTTAACTCCCTGAACCTTAGTTGGGAGATATGAGCAGGGGGGGAGGGATCCAATGGGTCAGGGACAAGGAAATTGCAGGGAAGACGCCGAATAGAGAGACGGGGGAAACTAGAGCAATTCTGTGCCCACTGACAAAGTGAGTGCATGGTGTGCTCTGTCCCCTTGGCCAGCCTGGGGTTCCTGGGAAGGTATTTTCAGCTGTGACTCACAACTATGCTCACCTGATTTGAAGGGAGGCCATCTACCCTCGGTAATACAAGTGCAACTAGTCCAATCAGCTGAAGGGTAAAGACTGAGGTTTCAAGAGGAAGAAGGAATCTGCCTTCAGGCTGAGGTACAGCCTCAAAAGCCTGCTTGGGTCTCTGCCTGCTGGCCTGCCCAGTGGATGCAGGATTCAAGGCATCAATGCAAGTCTAAATTTTCTGCCAGTCAACCTGCCACACAGATTTCAGACTTGCTAGCCAGTAAAATGTCAGTGAATACTTAAATCACTCACTATCTGCTCCCCTCTTGTTATGTACACATGAAAATCCCGTGTCAGTTTTGTGCAGGGCCCTGACTGACACCCTCTTCATGATGGTAAGATCAATTATGCTGCCCATCTGAGAGACTCAAAGGTCAGCAGCAGCTTTCCCATTCTCTGCAAGCAGACAGGCCCCATCTCCAATTCTTGGGAGTGCAACTCACTTACCTGGTACTCACTCTCTTTAGGTATGTCACTGCAAAGTCACTGGCTCTACATTCTGATAGATTTGGCGAATTCTCCTGTATTAAATACTTAAGATTTATTTCTACTCGCCTTTCTATACCTGATGTTTTGCTTTTGCAAAAGCATGCATATTGACTCAAGAAGTGCCTGATCAACATTGTCCTGAGAGTCTCTAAAATCTTTCTGCTACCAAGAAAAGTCTGCCACTTAAGACACACCACCATCTTCCTTTTCTAATGAAGTATTTTCACGTAGACAGAATATGCAGCCGAGGGGTCGGAGCTGTGCTGCAGCACTGGCATCCCATATGGGCACCGGTTCATGTCCTAGCCACTTCTCTTCGGATCCAGCTCTCTGCTGTGGTCTGGGAAAGCAGTAGAAGATGGCCCAAATGCTTGGGCCCCTGCAAATGGTGTAGGTTACTCAGAAGAAGCTCCTGGCTTCGGAGCAGCTCAGCTCAGGCTGTTGTGGCAATTTGGAGAGTGAACCAGCAGATGGAAGACCTTTCTTTCTGTCTTTCTCTCTGTAACCTCTCAAATAAATAAATAAAATAAAATAATGTGCAGCCTAAAGCTTTTGTATGCTTCTTCATCTAGAAGAATATTTTTAAATTCTGTTTCTCATCATCTTCTGTCATGGAGTTCCCCCTTCTTTCTCTAAATCATTTGGCAGTGAAGACCCTGCCTTAAATCATCCCATATAGCTAGCAGTACATCACTGGCACAAGTCAGCTCGGACTAACAGAAATGTTGCCCGCGAAGTACAGAGCAGTGAGGTCATACTGCCCTCTATTTTGCTGCATGATACACACTAAACAGCAGGTGCTGATTTTCTCTGATATTTGAGAACGATAGCTCATCTCATTCTGTTTGACATACATTCATCCACGACACATCACAGCTTGCTGATTTTATAACTATTCTATATGTAAATAAAGTGAGAAAGAAATATAAAAACCCCAAAGTGACAAATTTCTACCTTTCTATAAAATCAAACTTGCTCAACTGCATGCACCTCTCTCTACTAGAGTACGGGTGAAGCCCTACAGTTAGCTCTCAGCTACGCTTGCTGAGCAAGAAAGAGAACGGAAAACTTACTTGCAATTAACAATAACTACACAGTCCATTTCATTACAAATCAGACAAAGCAGTCCAACTATTATAAAGTAAGTCAAAGAGAACAAGGCTTAGAGAAGTTCTGACATGTACATGACAGCTATGTGGCTGACCACTTTCCTCTCTCCCATGAAGCAATACTAAGTACTTAAGACATTTGTAAAAAAAAAAAAAAGACATTTGTAAAGAGACAAATCCATTGTATTCAGCAATTATTTAGTGTCATTTCAAATGTCAGTTTTCTCTTAAATCATTAAATTGACAAGTATTTCATTCAAACATGCAATTATCAGTCACACAGACATGCAGCATGCAGTAAATGGACAGCAGAGGTTAATAACCTGGAAGCATAGGATCTGAGAATGTGAGAGCAAGTTAGAGACAAGAGTTCCTCTCCATTGTCACTGAGTGTCGAGAAGCAATGCTGAAGCGTAGAACAGTGAGAGTGGGGGAAATACAGTTTGTCCAACACATAAACATATCTCCGCAAGTGGCGGCAGGTATAACTGAAAGACAAAGGTAAAAGGAGAGAAACAGAAAGACAGGAGTTTTCCTTTGAAAAAATAAATCATTCTTTATGTCCTCAAAGTTTTCTGCGTAACTTCACTAGATGATGCCCAAGAAAACCACCATTAAAAGAGAATTTAAAAAATATAAATAAAAAAGAAAATGAATACCTCAAATTCTAAAATGGGCATAAGATTTGCCCAGATACCTCACCAGAAAAGATATATGGATAGCAGGTAAGCCCATACCATATGCCACTGGGGAAATGGAAATTAGAACAAGGAGGCACCACCACAGACCCAGCAGAACGGCTAAAACGCAGACACTGATAACACCAAATGCTGGCAAGGATGGGGAGCAGCAGAGGCTTTTCCCTTCCTCACTGGTGGGAATGTAAAATGGCACAGTGACTTGGGAAGACAGTTTGGCAGTTTCTTTACAAAACTAAGTATATTCTTACTGTACAATTAAGCAGCTGTGCACCTTAGAATTTACCCTACAGAGTTGAAAACGCATGTCCACATAAAAACCTGCACATGGGTGTTTTTAGCAGCTTTATTCATAAATGCCGAAACTTGGAAGCAGTCAAGATGTGCTTCAGTGGGTGAACAGGTAAGCAGGCTTTAGTATATCCTAACAGTGGGGTATTCTTCAGCATGAATGAGGAATGAGCTATCAAGTTACAAAAAGACATGGAGGGGCTAAACGTATATTACTAAGTGAAAAAAAGCCAACCTGGAAAGGTCATATGCTGTACACAGGACTCCAATTACGCAGCGTTCCTGAAAAGGCAGAACTATGGCAACAGTAAAAGGTTTGTGGTTGCCAAGGATAATGGGGAAGGATGGATGGATGGGCAAAGCGCAGGGTTTTTAGAGCAGTGACAGTATTTTATGTGACACTACAGAGGCGGCTACACGTCATCACACATTTGTCCAAACCATAGGATGTAATATCAGGATGTATACATTAGGGCTCACAGAGAACAAAGCCTTATGTAAACTGTGGCCTTTGGGTCAATGATGTGTCAATGCAGCCTCATCAGTTGCCACAAATGAACAGGATGTTGATAGTGGGGAAGGTGCAGAGCAAGGGCTCCACAGGAACTCTGTTCTCTCTACTCAGTTTTGCTGTGAACCTAAAAGTGCTCTAATTAATAAAGTTCATTTACTAGCAAAGGAGAAAGATTTGTTTACAGGGGAAAAAGGCCTCAGCGTATGAGGGTGTCATCAGTGAACCATAAGAAATCTGCCTTGGTAAAGCAAAATGACATAAGATATTTTCTCTTCTCAGTCCTGGCAGACAGGAAGTAACACTGTAAGAACATGGAAGTGCTATGGGAGAAGGAATACTGAATTAGGAGTCAGAGGACTTAGACATCCAGATACAATCCAGCAATTGCAAGCTTTAAAATTGTGGGTATTTGATCTCACTAAGCCTCAATCCCACAACATTGAAGCAAAAACTTCAACACTGGTCCAAAATTGTGAAGGGGTATTGTAAACAAAGTAAAACAATAAGAGGAACAATCATCATTGTCATCATTATCATCTTCAGCAACTTCACTGGTGCCACATTTCAGGCCTTTTAAAAAGACCGATTTTGAAACAGGGCAATGCAAGGTTAATCTGACAAGGCGGACGACAAAACGGTGTACACATGAAGCGACACAGCCAGACCACTGATCTTTGAGAAGCAAGTCAGTAACCACGAAAACAGAAGTTTATCAAATTACCACAAGGGTGGTAGGTGATGCTTAAGCTATGCTGAACTCAAAATAGAGCTTACAGTAAGGGGGAAGATTTGAAAATTTCTACAAACGAACAATTCACTTTTCCATCCGGTCACTAACCAACCAAGCAGCCCATCAGCCAGTGGCACTTACTCTACTGCATGTAGGAACAGTTCTGGGCACTGAGCAAAGGGTGAGGAGCAAAATACACACATCCCTAACCTTGTGGAGCTTGCAGCCTAGGGGGAAAGACAAGTTAGACAGGAACAAAATGTACTGAAATGACCAGGTCTCGAGATGCTGATAATGTCCAAAATAAAGCAGTTTGAAAGTCATTTAAAGAAGGCTTACACGTAAATCGGCATTTCTATTGAGTCTTGGGGAAAACTCCAGGACTAATTTCACAAAAGAAGAGCAAAAACAAAAGAAAACACAATAATCATGTTCTTCAAAACTGTGAAATACTGGGGCTGGCATTGTGGTATAGCAGGTAAAGTCACTGTCTGTGAAGCCAGCATCCCCTATGGGCACCAGTTTGTGTCCCAAATGCTCCACTTCCGATCCAGCTCCCTGCTAATGGCTTGGGAAAAGCATCAGAAAATGGCCCAAGCACGTGTGCCCCTGCCTTCCATGTGGGAGACCCAGATGAAGCTTCTGGCTTTGGCCTGGCCCAGCCCTGGCTGTTGCAGCCATTTGGGAAGTGAACTAGCAGATGGAAGATCTCTCTTTCAAATAAATGAAGATCTTTAAAAAAAAAAAAAAAAAAGTGAATTATCACCACCTTAAATAAGTGATCACTGTTAATATTGTCATTAATAACAGGACAAACAGACACCATGTATCTCCCAGTAAAATCACCACATAGCCAAAATCTAACCCAGAGCAATGAGACAAGTCCAAACTGGGGGGCATCCTATTAAGAAAAAATCGTGCCACATTTTTCAGATTTGAGGCCATGAAGGACTGTTCCAGGCTAGAGAAACTGGAAGAGGACAGGACACTGACTATAATGTGGGATTCTGGTACCAGGTCCTTGATAATGGTCCAAAAGAGCACTTTTTTTTTTTTTTTTCCCATAGAAAGGAAATTAGTGGAACAAATTACAAGAGCTGAGTGTCTACAGATTAGACAATAGCACTTTATCAATATTAATTTCCTGATTTGGATAAATGTCCTTGTTTTTAAGAAATGCACACTTTAGGCCGGCGCCGTGGCTCAACAGGCTAATCCTCCGCCTTGCGGCGCCGGCAAACCGGGTTCTAGTCCCGGTCGGGGCACTGATCCTGTCCCGGTTGCCCCTCTTCCAGGCCAGCTCTCTGCTGTGGCCCGGGAGTGCAGTGGAGGATGGCCCAAGTGCTTGGGCTCTGCACCCCATGGGAGACCAGGTTAAGCACCTGGCTCCTGTCATCGGAACAGCGCGGTGCGCCGGCCGCAGCGCGCTACCGCGGCGGCCATTGGAGGGTGAACCAACGGCAAAAGGAAGACCTTTCTCTCTGTCTCTCTCTCACTGTCCACTCTGCCTGTCAAAATAAAAAAAAATAAAATTAAATTAAAAAAAAAAAAAAGAAATGCACACTTTAGTAGGTAGTAGTAAAGGTGCATTGTGTTTATATACTTATTCTCGAACACTGAAGAAACAGATATAGTAATAAAAGTCAAAGTGAAAAATTTTAAAGATTTATTTATATATTTTTAAATATTTATCTATTTATTTGAAAGGCATAGTTAGAGAGAGACAGAGAGAGGGATCTTCCATCCTCTGGTTCACTCCCCAAATGGTCACAACATCAGGGGCTAGGCCAGGCTGAAGCCAGGAGCCAGGAGCCAGGAGCCTCCTCCCAGTCTCCCACATGGGTGTAGGGGCCCAAGCACCTGGCCATCCTTCGATGCCTTCCCAGGCACACTAGCAGGGAGCTGGATCGGAAGTGGAGCAGCAGGAATTTGAATTGGTACCCAATGGGATGCTGGCACTACAGGTAGCGGCTTTACCCACCATGCCACAGCACTGGCCCCATCGATGTGAAATTTAACATTTGGGGAATCTGAATACATATAAATTAAAATTCTTTGTACTATTATTGCAGACTTAGACTTTTTCAGATAAAAGCTTTTTTCAAGAAAAAAATTTTAAAGAGATTTATTTTATTTATTTGAAAAGCAGAGTTACAAAGAGAGTGAGACACACACATATACACACATCCCTCTGGTGGACTCCCCAAATGGCCACAAGTGATCACAATGGCTGGATCTGGGCCGGACCATTGTGAGCCAGGAGCTTCATCCAGGTTTCCCAAATGGATGCAGGGGCCCAAGTGCTTGGGCCATCTTCCATGGCTTTCCCAGGTGCATTAACAGGGAGCTGGAGGGGAAGTGGAACAGTGGGACTCAAGCCGGCATCCATATGGGATGCTGGCATTACAGGCATGGCTTTACACGCTGAGCCACAATGCTGGCCCCAAGACAAAAAGTTTTAAAGAATGAATATAATACTACAATATAAAAAAACTAATTTATTTTTAACTTAAAAAAATAAAATGTCATTTTAATAAACGGAATAATACTCATTTTTAAATTACGGAGTTGAGATTGAGAGCCCTGAAATGTCATTCTGACCTCTATACTTAACACTTGGAACATCAGAAAAACTAGAGCGTGGGAAGTAAGCAAATGTGGTCTGGAGCTACCCCATCAAAAACAGTCACTGTTACTTAAGAGTTGAACTTTCACAAAAAATAAAACCTCTTTAGTGCCTTCTTATATGAAAATGCCCAAGATTATGCAACGTATAGTTCTGAAATGTTACTTGATATGGTTATGCTTCACCAAAAGAAAGTATGAAAATTTTCTGTCCTAGAATAACATTCAAGTCAGTACAAGATTCCAAAAACCACAAGCAGAAGAGAAATGCTTAAAAAAGACCCCAGAGTCAAGTTTTCTAATAATGTATTTTACAGTACTTTACAATAAAATGGGTAACACATTTTCATAGCAAATTCTTACTAACTTGTTTTCTTACTATATGCTTAAAGCGAATTTAAAGAGAAATGAGATTGGCAGGGTAGTTTATAGCCTAACCAGAATATTCTGCACATCCCTTTCTAATCCCCAACTTTCATCCTATTTTGCTTTGTTCTTTACCTTCCTCCTCTCCTTCCCTTTTTTAGAGAAAGCTTGTCAGTAAATCCATTAGTAGATAAAAAATAACAAGAAAGTAAATTAATAATAAGTGTCTAAAACCCATAGGAAGAAAATTATAAAAAATTTAAATGTTGAACGAAAAAGAGATCTTGAAAAAATGAAGAAACACCAGCATGTTTCTGACTGGAAAGACAAAAATATCTTAAATTGATGCCATTATCTTTCACATATTCAAAATCTGGTCTTAGATTTAAATCTAAATTTAACCCATGTTGAGCTGACTTTTGTACATGGTGTACATGTACATGTGGATATCCAGTTTTCCCAACATCACTTATTAGAGACTCCTTTTCCTATTGTGTATTCTTGGCATCTAGGCTGGAAAAATCAACTGACTGCACATATGTGGGTTCATTTCTAGGCTCTCCATTCGGTTCCATTGGTCTTTATTTTATTTATTTATTTATTTTTGCCAGTACCATGATGCTCTAACTACTATAGCTCTGTAGGACAGATTGAAATCAGGATTGCTTGTAATACCTACTACTACTTTTGTTTCAGTTTGCTTTTTGTTTGTTTTTTATTTTTGCACATGATTGCCTTGGCTATTCAGCAACTTCTGTGGTTCCATATAAATTTTAGGATTTTTCTATTTCTATGAAACACATCATTGGAATTCTGAATTCTGCACTGAATATGTAAATTTCTTTGAGTAGTATGAACCTGTGTACAACAGTAATTCTTCCAATCCATGAACATGGGATATCTTTCCATTTATTTGTTTCTTTAATTTCTTTCATCAGCATTTTACAGTTTTCAGCGTATAAATCTTTCACCTCATTGGTTAAATTTATTGCTAGGTATTTTAACTTTTTTTGTAATTATTGTAAATGGGATTGCTTTCCTGATTTCTTTTTCAGATAGTTCGTGGTTAGTATATAAAAATGTCATTGATTTCTGTGTTTTGATTTTGGATCCTACAACTTTACTATATTTATCATTGCAGGTTTTTGGTGAAGTCTGTACATATAAGATCATCTCATCAGCACTTTTTCCTTTCCTATGCTGCCTACAAGAGACTCATCTAACTTTTAAGGACACACATAGGCTGAAAGTGAACGGATGGGTAAAGATACTCCATGCAAATGGAAACCAAAAAGAGCAGGTGTAAACTTATGTTAGACAAAACAGATTATAATTAAACAAGTCTAAAAAGAAAGAAAAGTCATTATATGACAAAAGCACCAATTCATCAAAAGGATACAGGAACAGTAAATACATATGCACCCAATATTGGAGAAGCTAAATATAAAAAACTAATCCTACACAGTACAATAACAGTGGGGGGTGGGGGGGGGGGGGACTTGAATACTCCACTTCTAACAATGGGAAAAAAAATCCTTCAGGCAGAAGTTAACAAGAAAACACTGGACTTGAGCAACACTTTATACAAAATGAACCTAACTGACATATACAAAACATTCCATACAGCAGCAACAGAATACACATTTTTCTCAAGTGTACAAAGAACATTCTCCAGGATGGTTCACATGTTAGGACCCAAAACAAACCTAAGCAAAGAAGACGGAAACTACATCGCATTATCTTTTCTAACCACAATGGAGTGAAACTTGAAATCAATAACCAGGAGGAATTTTGGAAAATATACAAATATTGGAAATTAAAAAGATGCTTCAGAACAACCAGTGGGTCAGTGAAGAAATTAAAAGAGAAATTTAACAATATCTTGAGACAAATAAATGGAAATAAAACATACTATAGGATAAACTTATAGCAAAAGCAGCTCTAAAAAGAGGGTGCACAGCCCATATGAGGATACTTAAAAAAGTCTGTGAAGCGTGGCCATTTGGCCTAGCAGTTAGGACGCCACTTAGAGCACCTGCATCCCATATCAGAGAGCTTGGGTTTGAGTGCAGTTCTGCTCCCAGTTCCAGCTTCCTGCTAATGTGTACCCTGGGAAGAGCAGCTGATGGCTCAAGTAATTGAGTCCTTGCCACCCACACAGGAGACCTGGACCAAATTCCTGGCTCCTGGCTTCAGTCTGACCCAGTCTCAGCTGTTGCAAGCATCTGAGAAGTGAATCAGCAGATGCTATCTGTCTGTTTCTCTCCCTGTCTCCATCTCTCCCTCTCTGACTCTTCGCCTTTCAAATACATTAAATAATTTTTGAAGTTCTTGAAAAAAATTAAAAGACAAGTTTATTTTGGTGTATAAAAGCTTCTAAATCCACGTATAGTGTTTTCATAATACACACTTTCCATGAACCTGTTGAAAACGCCGCCTCAATGTCCCTATCACAAAAGGAAGATCTCGAATATCCTAACATAATACATCAAAGAATGGGGAAAAAAGACCAACTAAGCCTAAAGTTCTAAGAAGGAAGGAAATAATAATGGTTAGAGCAGAAATAAATGAAATAGGGCTGGAAAAACAATACCAAAAAAATCAATGACACTAAGAATTGTTTTTTAGTAAGAACAAAATCAACAAACTTTTAGCTAGAGCAAGGGAGAAGACTCAAATAAATCAAAGCAGAAATGAAAGACGAGATCTTGCAACATCTCACCATAGAAACAAAAGGATCACAGGAGATGATCGTGAACAATTATACACCACAAACTAGATAACCTAGAAGAAATGGATAAATTTCTAGACACATACAGCATTCCAAGACTGAAACATAAGAAATAGAAAACACGAACAGCCCAACAAGAGCAAGAAGACTGAACCAATAATTAAAAAAAAGCAAAGCCCAGGACCTGATGCATCAGGGCTGAATTCTACCCAATGTTTAAAGACCTACTACCAATTCTCATTCTCTTCCCAAAGAATCAGAGGAAGAAACATTTACAAATTCTTTTTGTGAGGCCAACATTACCCTGATAACAAAGCCAGACAAGGACACCACAAGAAAAGAAAATTATAGGCCATTACCCTGGTAAGTATACTGGTAGATAAAAAAAACTCTCAACAAAAGGCTAGCAAATCAAATTCAACAATGCATTGAAAGGATCAGGTGGGATTTATTCCTGGGATACAAGCATTATTCAATATATGGAAACAAAATCACTCAAGGTGACAGATCACAACACGAAAAAGGACAAAATGATCAATCATCTCATTAGACGGAGAGAAAACATGTGACAAAATGCAATGTCTTTTCATGACAAAAACTCCTTTGGCAGTTCTGACATGACATACCAGGTGTGCACTGGTGGGGCCTTCAGCCCACTGTGGGGCCTTCAGCCTCCATTTACACAGGAGTGGCCTTGAAACAGACCACAACACCTGTTCCGGGCCTGACTCCGCCCCGCCTCCATCTTCACAAAGAAGGGCGAGGGTGGGCTGGGCAAACTATGGTTGATTTCCACCAGCCTCTGTGGGGTTCCTTTCTAGCATTATACCCAAACTCTACCCCATGACTCCTTCCCTGCTTGATGGCTGGACTGTAAATGGCTGTGTTAAAAAACAATGAACTGAGTGTTGGCCAAAACTGAGTGCCTTTGCAAGTGCAGGGGTACAAGTCAGGGTGTGAGCCAGGACACTGTGTGTGGAACAAGTAGCCCAGTGGTTCAGCACTTGTCTTTGTCCTCATCTCCTTAGGACTGCGAGGGATTTGGATTAGAAGGTTTCTAGAGACCCAAAAGGTTCTTCCACTCTATACATGAGGACACAGCTAGGGCTGGCGTGAGCCTGGACAAATCTGTTGTGTGCTCAGTGGTCCTACACTTCCTCCAGTGATCAGGAGAGAAGCCTCAAGTCATGCGAATGGAATACACCCAACACCCCCACAAAGCTCCCCTGCATTTTTTGCAAACGTTCCCACTCCTCCATAACCACTGCCACTTTCAGATTGGGTGTCTGTTGCTACAGATTGCTTTGCAATTACTAGAGGTTTGTAATAAATGGAGTCATTCAGTTTGACCTCTTTGGCTTTGTTCAGCATAATTACTTCATAATTTCTGTACAGTGTATCAATACTGTTCCTTTTCATTGTGAGTAGCATTGCACTGTACAGATATTGTATATGTTTTGTATCTATCATTTGTTTATACAATCACCTGATGATGAACATCTGGGTTATTTCCAGCTTGGGACTACTGCAAATAAAGTATATAAAAGTGAAAAAACAAAGACCCTCACCAAATCAGGTATAGAAGAAGCATACCTTGACAACATACAGGCCACGTACAGGAAGCCCACAGCTAACACTGCACCCAGCAGTGAGCGACTGAAAGCTTCTCTCCCAGACCTGCAGCAGGAGAAGAATGCCCACTGCTGCCACTTCTAGGCAACGTGATCTTGGAAGTCCTTGCCAGAGCAATTAGGAAAGTGAAAGCAACAAAAGGCACATTGTCGTTTCTAAATATCGTGCCCACCAAAAGCAAACAGCTCCTTGGAAGACTGGCTGCTTCCAGGCCTGAGAAAGGAAATGTACAAATGAGCCTGAGGTATCCTGTGGCCTAACAGCGAGGAAGCAAGGAAACTGCCAAGGACAAAGGGAACCCTGTCACAAGGATGGAAGAGACAACACAAGGCGTCTCCCTGGCCAAAGATGGAGCAATCAGGAATCCAAAAGGGTTGGGAAAGGTTGACAGAAGGGTGCTAGGTTCTAGCTAGATGGGACTAAGATTCTGGGGCTCTACTGTACAGTAGGGTGACTCTAGATAATGTTAGTTTACTGTATGTCTCTATAAAAAGTGAATATCTCAGATTTTGGACACTTCTATAAAGAAATGTTAAATGCTTGAAGAGATAAGTATATTTACCTGATTGAACACTGCACGAGGTATACACATAAAGAAACATCACCCACTCCTCATAAATATGCACAATTTAAAAAATAAGAAAAAAATAAATAGAATAAGAATAATTATTCTACAAGCAACTGTAACATACAGGGGGTATTATCTCTGAGGATTCATAATCAAATAAAACAAACAAAAGGAAAACTAACAACCAAAAGTATATTGGTTGCTATTGGAGGTAACAAATGCATTTATCTCTATTCCTGAAAATTAAAGACTAAAAAGAAAACAATAAGCTTTAATCCTATATTTCCAACTTACCATAGTTGATGAGAGCAAAGTTTTCTTTACAGAAGAATTCTACTCAACAACTATTCATGTAGTACTACAATCAGAAAACTATCATTTGGCAACTTGTAATGAAACAGCTAATTCATTCAAAGGTCCTTTCCAGATGAGACCATTACATGAAAAGAATCATGGTGAAACACAGAAAGAAGGGATTAAGCTATCAACATGTAAACTCATTAATCACCATAGTATCTCCAGGAAAACTAATGCAATATTAAATAAATAGGAAGACTAAGTATTTTTGCCTGATAAACCAAATCTGAGTGATCCATCCTCTAGAGGGAAATTTCAGCTTACGGGAGAAAAAACTAGTGACAGAGAATAAATTAAAAGACATCAGAAGAAGCAAACCAACCAACCCAGGTGTGGAATATTCCATATCAGACAAGTGAGTTTAACAACTAGTCAGAGAAAAGAAGAATAAAAAAGCAAACAAGAGGTACCACTCTACACTACAAATCAGCCATTCTTTTCTTGAAGGCTTAGATAATAAATATGTGCAGCCCATATTGTCACACTTACCAGCAACTTCACCCAGCAACTGCTGTGGCAAAACAGCCATAGACAAAAACATAAACAAATACTACTGTTTCCTGATAAAACTTCATTTTCAGAAACCCAATGCTGCTAGAAAGAACTGAGATGTGAAACTCTCGGGTGGACAAACTAAATCACCAAACAGCTCATAAAAAAGGGAACAAAGTACCACAAGTGAAATTTGCAGTAGGGGAGAATTCACCTGATCGGCTGGGTAAGCAAAGGTTTCCTATAAAAGCAACAATTTGGGTAAGATGTAAGGATGAGTAAAGGTAAACAGGAAAAGAATTCTAAGTAGAGGGAAGCACACAGGCGAAGGTCTTAGGTTGGAAGGAAACCTGTCTCCTCTGTGGAAGTCAAAGGCCTGTGGCAGGAACTGATCTTGCAGGGAGCCAAGAGGCAGGTGAGGTCAGAGCACAGAAGAGTTGTGTCTTCACCCGGCGGGTCCAGCAGGGGAGTTTCAGGAGATCTGCCTCTGGAAATGACAAGGCTGATGCAGACTGATGACATTACGCGGGTTAAAACACTCTGCAGCGCAGCAGGAAATAAGGTCAAGGTAAAGTTATTGACAAGACTTGGTGATGAAGCAGACATGGTGGACGGGAGGAAGGAAGTTCAAAAAATGAATCTTGAGCTTCTGAGCTGCATAAAAGGTGGTGTCATTCCGTGAGCAGGAAGAGAGAGCGGACCAAAGAAGGCTGGGAAAAGGTGAGATTTCATTTTGGATAAGTTGAGTTTGAGATGACTGAGAAACCCAGACATGACGTCAAGTGTTGGCTCCCAGAGGCCTAGCCTGGGGACAGGGCTAACCTGGAGGTGTTTGTGAGCCATCTCTACCTAGGTGGGAGTGGGGGCGATCACCTAGGAAATAGTAAGAGAGAGAAAGGTCTGAGTGTTTGTGTCCCCCACCACTCCAATTCATAGGTTGAAATCCTACCTCTTAAAGTGATAACATTAAGAGATGGAGTCTGAGAAGTGATTAGGATTAGGTACAGTCACCAGGGCAGGGCTTTCACGTAGGGGATTCGTGTTTTTTAAGAGTCCCCAGAGAGCCTGCTTCCTTTCTTCACCGCATGAGGATAGAAGAAACTCCTATCGATGGAGGAAGAAATGGGCTCTTGCTGGCCACCAAGCCTGCTGGTGCTGTCTTCGTCCTGGACTTCCCAGATTCCAGAACTGTGAAATGTCAATGTCTGCTGTTCATAAACCACCCAGTGTATGGTGTCTTGTTACAGCAGCCCGAGCAAGACAGGGTGGCCTTGAGAAATGCCAACATTTAAGAGTGTCACGAGATCACTTTACATCTAGATAGAGGAAGATAAACTTTAAAAGAATTTTGATGAGTGGCCAAGAAAACCATAAGGAAGACCAAGAAACCAAGAAGAGATTGTGGGGAGGAAAGAATGGTTAACAGTGTCCAACACAACTAGGAAGGCAAGTAAGACAGAAAATGCCCCACGGACTTGGCAACACCAAGGCACTGGCGACCAACAGTTCATTTTGTTCATAACATTAAAACTTCCACTCATTAAAACATCCTTTGAATGTAAGATTCTCTGATATTTTAATCCCATTGATTAGCTCATTTACATGCATTAAATATGCATTAAGTTTCTAGGGGAGATTTCTACAAACTAAAAAACATAAAATAGTGCACACACACATAATTTTATACTATTTTACACAGAATAAAACTTCCATATCCAAGAAAATAAGCAAAGGAAAATCTGGAACAAATGTCAGGAAACTACACAACAGTGGTAGAAGCACACCCTTGAAGCATTTAACTCCCTGGCAGCACAAGCCATTTTTCCTGGAGCTGAATCTACTGCCAGCAATGAACATCCTGGGAATCTCTAGTATGAAGGATGAAACGACTGGCCCCGGCACTGGAAAATACATTGAAAGGAACAATCCAGGACTAGCTCAGAGGGATGAAATGACCTAACAATCCCACTACCAGGTCTAGAAAGTAGCAGAGATCCGAATACTAAAAGGGACCTTGCTAACAACTAACACAGCAATTTAAACATGCTTTTTTGAGTTCTCTGATTATCTTAGTTGCTGAAGTGACTCAGAATAAGAAATCCTCATATTTGTAAAATAAAATCTTTAATCAGTTAAAATGCATGCTATCATTGACAAATGATATTTAATCAAATTCTATGATTCAAAAATCTTCCAATAAGTGATTCATCCTAAATTAGCACTTACATTGGGATATAAATGCATCAAAAACACTAAAACAATTTTTAGAAACTTAAAAAGCAACCAAATATGTCAGATACCAATTTTACAACTTTTTTGGTCAAATACTTGTTTCTTGGTTTGAAAATATTTGTTAGATTCAGATATAAATTTGTTAATAACTATGGATTAACCTTGTTACTTCCTAGGGACAACCATTATTTCCAAGAATATTTTGGAACTTGAAATTGTCTTTGAAGACTTCAGTTACAGAATCTCATTGCCCATAAAAACAATGTAGTTAAAAGCAATGATTTTCAAATAATTTTTTAAAAAAAAGTTTTAGGAACAGTAAGAGAGTCACATTACCAGGGCATCTAAAAATGTTAATTAAGTAGATGGACATTTACATGGTACTCATTAAGTATGCCACTGTCCCTTGTTTTAAAGTTGCTTTAATCTGTATTTATATGTGTGGGTAAACAGATAAATTTATTAGCGGCATTCCTTTCTACCTGGCATGTGTTTTTAAAGTCTTTTGGCTCTGGACAAAGCAACTATTCAAAAAGAATGGCATCATGGTTCTCTATTTCAGACATTTACTCTGCAAATGCCCAATATGGACATGCAGCAATGCAAAGCTGGCTTGGCTCCCAGCAACGCACGGTTCTATATGGCTCGACGTTGTATCTCAATGTGTTAATAGTGTGCTGCTGTCCATTTTGCTTGTGATCTAATCAGCAAGTTCTAAAAATCCACAAATGCAAACATTCATTCCAAATCCCTTCCAGCACTTTTTTTTTTCCTAGAACACAGAGTCAGGATAAAGGGGGCGCTGATGGAAATTTTCTAAAGGAAGAACAAAATTTACCTAAAATTATTTTTTGATGAGATTTTCTTGCAATCTATATCTTAAAAGAAGCATTTCAATGTCATTATGTTCCTCCTAGCACCAGGGGAGGTGGTAGATTGACAGCACACATTAAAATGATGACTCCTACAGACGCTAAATTGGTTCCAGTGGGAGTGCAGTTGCTTGAAGGAAAAAAAGACCTAAAGCACAAACTCATTACAGAAATAGGCATCAGAGACACATGACTCACACTGAAATGTTTAAAATTTACCTTTTTCATAGTATCTGGAGAAATTAAGATACTTGTTTTTGGGGACATTAATGATGACGATATACTAGATTCACAAGCGTTCTGGGTAGGCATTCAGCCTAGTGGTTATGCCAGTGGTTAGGACACACTTATCCCACATTGGAGTGCCTGGGTTCTAAACCTGCCTCTGGCTCCTGTCTCTAGAACCTCAGAGGGAACAATGGTGCCTCAAGTATTGGGTCCCAGACATTCCCATGAGAGACCTGAGCTGTGTCCCAGACTCCCAGCTTTAGCCTGGTCCAGCCCTGGCCACTGTGAGCATTTGGGAAGTGAACCAGTAGATGAGAGCGTTTCCTCTCTCCTCCTTGCTCTCTCTCTCACTCCCAGCCTTCTCCCCTCTGGCTCCCTTCCCAAATAAAGGAAAAAACATTAGGAGGGAAAAGTGGTCTTTAACTCCCATACATCTTTCCACATTGAATAATTTGGGTGTAAACACTAAGAAGGTAATAGAAAGACTGGGTTCACAAATACATATAAAACAGCATGTTTAGTACATTTCACGATCATCAAAAATCTTGCTCACTTTTAAAGGCTTTCTATTTTACAAAGTTCCTTTTGCCAAAAATGATTTATAGCCATTGTAAAATTATTCTGAAAAACCTGAGTTCTAAGTTGTGATTCTTCAACACAGATGCCACAAGTATTAGATCAGTGAAGCTGGATAATCTGGAGCCATGAAATGAAGCCAATTCTGCTCAGACTGATTAAAATATTTATGTCCCATCCTTTCTGTAGCAGAGCTGGGAAAATACACACGAGATAAAATGGTATATAATCCTAAGAGCTGAGAATCTATTGGGATGATTAAAAATAAGAACAAGTATTCACACACATATAGGAAGTATGCCAGACATTCATCATCAGAAGACCATCTCAAGAGTCATTTTTCAGTTGTGGTCTTGCATACAACGGAGCAGTCACACTCCGTCACCCTTTCACCCACATGGGTGGGGTGACACACACTAAACCCACATCTGTGAGTTGGCGGGCGAGGAGGACGGGTGCCATGTGTAACAGGAGTGTGGTCATCACGAAGTTCAAGTGCACTGGTGTGAGTGGGTTGGAGATGAAAAGCCTGATCTTGGACTCAGAAGCTTGAGGCTCGTTACAGGCTACCTCCTGATGTCACAGTAACTGAGGGACACACAGGAGCCCCTTTAGGGGAAGGGAATGGGGAAGGGGGAGGGGAAGCAGGCCATGCAACCTCTCACTCCTGGGTCTTTGCATCTGCTCCCAACTATCTGGAGAGGCTCACTCAGTCCCATCCTCTGACTCCTCCATTTTCTAAGTGTGACTTTTCCAGGAGACTCTTCCTGATGGCTTCAGACACATTTTGGTGCCATCCTTTCTGGGTTCCCACTGTGCCTTATGCTTACTATCAACACACAATTATCTCCCCTCAACCATAAGTTCTTTGAGGGAAAATGTTGGATTTTTTTTTTCTAAGATTTATTTATTTATTTGAAAGGCATAGTTACAGAGAGAGAGGGAGAGGGAGGGAGGGAGGTTGGGAGGGAGAGAGAAAGGAATGGAGGGAGGGAGGGGGAGAGAGAAGAGAAGAGAAGAGAAGAGAAGAGAAGAGAAGAGAAGAGAAAGGAAAAGAAAAGAAAAGAGAAAAGAGAAATCTTCCATCTGCTGGTTTACTTCCCAAATGGTTGTGATGGCCAAGACTGGGCTAGGCCAAAGCCAGCAGCCAAGGACTCCATCTAGGTCTCCCACATGGGTATAGGAGTCTAATGACTTGGGCCATCTGCTGCTGCTTTCCCAGGAACATTAGCAGGGAGCTGGACTGGAAGTGGAGCAGCCAAGATTAGAACGGCACTCATATGGGATGCTGACATTACAGGCGGCAGCGTATCCTGATGCGCCACAACACGGGCTCCTGAATTTTCATTTTTGTTTTCCTGGTACCTCACACAGTGCTTGGCATAAAAAAAAAATCACAATATTCACTGGTTCACTAAAGAACAACTGACAAAAGTTTACGTTCCATACTCAATGATCCACGGGTTATCTTACTTACAGGAGTCTCTTCACATCACACTTTCATACCACACTGGCAATCACAGTTTGGGCTGGGCTGGGATTCAGAGTCATAACCATAAACATAAAACTACTTCCTTCCTTAGAAGTGAGCAAAGGTTTATAAATCACTATAACAGGAACTTACACAATAAGTTTTCTCTAAGGCATTAACTACTGATTTTTTTTGAATCTTAAAAAAATTCATGATTTGTCTACTTCACAGAAATGTAAAATGGTCAATGGTTTTATGGCTCCAGGTCCCCAACTAAAGAAAAACTTCCTACTTTCTTCCAACAGAATATAAAACTAGAGAAGACAGGAACAGAACAGATAAAAGCAGGACATGGTTAATCTCACAGCTGGCCAATGTGAAATGGTTAAGAAAGATCTTGCTAGTTATCAATTTATTCATTTTTTGAAGCACTTTGGACTATTCTGAATCCAAATTAACAATACATCTACCAACCTCCAGAACTAGGATGCCTTATGGAAGGCTACGTGTCCTTTTCAATGTAAAAGTTGTAATTGGTAGATGTGTGAAATACACAAGATAGGATGAGACAGTGAAGGAAGCAGGATAGTTTATTGTGGGTAGGAAGACAAGCCGAGTGCTGTTCTGCTGGTGACCATTCATAAAAAGGGAAAACCGGATTCAAGGAAGACGTGTTCTATGACCTATAGCCTACTGTGTCATCTCTCAATAGACAGCTATCAGTTCTTTGAGTATTCCTTATATTTTTGATTAATTTATTCATCAAAAAGTAAGAGTTACACAGAGAGAGGAGAGGTAGAGAGACAGAGAGAGAGGTATTCCATCCACTGGTTCACTCCCCAAATGGCCGCAACAGCCAGGGCTGGACCAGGCCAGAGCCAGGAGCCAGGAGCTTCATTCAGATCTCCCATGTGGGTGCAGGGGCCCATGCACTTCAGCCATCTTCCACTGCTCTCCCAGGCACATTAGCGGAGAGCTGGATCAGAAGTGGAGCAGCCAGGACTTGAATTGGCACCCATATGGGATGCTGGAACCGCAGGCAGTGGCTTTACCCATTATGCCACAGTGCCAGCCACTTCCTTCTATTTTGTATGTGATCTATATGAAAATTAACAGTTACTGATCAAAACACTTAGAATCTAGAGGAAGATTCAAAATATAAACATACTGGGGCTGGTGCTGTGGCGCAGTGGGTTAATGCCCTGACCTGAAGAGCCAGCATCTCATATGTTCCATTTCCAATCCAGCTCTCTGCCATGGCCTAGGAAAGCAGTAGAAGACAGTCCAAGTCCTTGGGCCCCTGCACCTGCATGGGAGACCCGGAAGAAGCTCTTTGCTCCTGGCTTCAGATCAGCACATTTCTGGCCATTGCAACCAACTGAGGAGTAAACCACTGGATGGAAGATCTCTCTCTCTCTCTCTCTCTCTCTCTGCCTTTCCTCTCTCTGTGTAACTCTGACTTTCAAATAAATAAATAAATAAATAAATCTTTAAAAAATATATAAACATATTAAAATTTAAATGACAAGCAAACATAAGACATGCAGCAAGTCTATGTATTTACTACTATTTGAAAAAATGATCGATTGCAAAAAGAGCTATAAGAACAGGAATAGAAGAGAGTATTGTGGAAAATGAAGAATTAAATGTCAGGAGCAAAAAATATTAAATGTGTATTATGGGTTACACTGTTTAGTGAAATGGCAAATCATAGATTCATAGAAATATATTTGCAAAAAGCATACCAAAGGGTTTTCATCCAAAATACATATAAAAAATTCACAAAAATCAGAAATAAAAAATCCAAACTGATAGGAAAAAGACCAAAGGTCTGAATAGACATTTCACCAAAGAAGATAAATGGCTGGCAAAGGAACACATGAAAAGCTGCTCAACATGATTGGTCATTAGGGAAATGCAAATTAAAACCACAAGATAGCACTTTATAACCATTACAATGGTTTCTACAAAAAGACAATATTAATTGCTGGTGAGGATGCGAAGTAACTGGAACTCTAATATATTGTTGGCAGGAATGCAAAAGGGGACAGTCACATTGGGGAATTTTGGCAGTTTCTTATAAAGTTAAACATATACTTACCACATGACCAAGAAACACCACTCCTAGTATTTACTCAAGAGAAATGAGATCTTGGGCTCTCACGAAATCCTCTATTTAATATAAATGCTGAGGGCAGCTTCCTGCATAATTACCCCCCAGTGAAAATAACCCAAGTGTCCTTCACTGGTGAATGGAAAAACTGTGGTATCCACACAATGGAACACGGGTCAGTAATGAAGAGGAATGACACGCACAGAGCAGGGGTCTATCTCCAGATTCAAGACTGCAAGGTGTATGATTCCGTTGGTGGCAGTCTGGAAAAATGAAAGCTAGAGGACAGAAAAGGGCCGGAGTGGGCAGAAAGGCTTGACCACCAAGCAGCACAGGGGAATTTTTAGGGAGAGAAACTCTCTTCATCTTGATTGTGGTGGTGAATATATGACTACACGTGTTGATGTGAACTCAAAGAGCCACACACCGAAAAAAGGGAAAATAGGTTTTGGTATATAATAAGTCCATTAACAATCCCCTCTGGCGAAACATTAGCCTGTGCTAGTCAAATATACCAGACATATTCTAGGGAAGAAGAAAAATAGGTGACAGATTTTGAGCTCAGTCTATGTACAAGCACTGGCCACTAGTCCTTTAGGATCCACACCTAGATAATTCCTCTACACTTTTTATGTTTCTTATTCCATGTTAGCATTCTCAAAACAGAACCACATCCCATCAGGCTTCTGGGAACAAAACCAAGCGCTTCCTGCAATGACAGAAATTTGTGAACATCCTACCAAAAATGAACTACACTGAAATTGGCTGAGTTGTTGAGAAAAGCTTACCACACCCTGTGTACTACAGCAATGGCTCCTTCCACAGCAGTCTGTGGTGTACTGGCCTCAAACAAGAGGCTGATTAGAGAATAATTTCTCCTGGTCTTAATGGAAGTCAAAGGAAATAGTCAATGAAACACTAAATATTTAATTCAGAACACTCAGTATACTGAGTTTGGTAGGCTGAGACATAGGTCTTATAATTAATAAAACAGATTTTCTCCAGAAGATCCACATTCTGTCTTCTAACAGAGAAAATTCTGTAGGAGGTGGAGAACAAAAGAACCAAGTAGAAAAACCCAATACCCTTCACGCAGAAATATATAAAAAGTAAAAAAGAATGTTTCTGCACCAAAATTTTAAAATGCACAATTTCAATAATCAAATAGGTTCATTATTTTTTAAAGTACTGACTTCATAAATGATACTAAAATCATTGTTTTCTAATGTACAGTATCCATCTTTCAGATCAATACAGTAAATCAGACTACATAGTGCTTTCTGAGAAGTCCAAGGAACCTTAAGATCAACTTCACTATCCCATCATTTAGAGAAGTTGCTTTCTAATTTCCATCTTAGCACAAGTATTAAAGCAATAAAACCCTTGCTTCAAACTCAATCTGCTGGGACGGAGCAACGTGCATCAGAGACAAGCAGAGGCAGAGCTGCCCGGGGAAGCAGTAGGTGGTTGGTCTCAGAGCTCTGGCAGCTCACCCTGCCGCCGGGGCAGAGAACAAGAGATCCGTGGGAGAACAAAACACAGGACAAACCCTGAAACCCACTGCTTATAAGTAAAGGTACCAGAAGTGTAAGTCTTGGATGGGGACCTTCCTGCCCTTACCTTTCCACCGTGTCTCCTGTGTCAACGCAGAAGAGACACAGCCCCTGCTGAAGAGCCTGAGCTCTCTTGGTTGCTTCCCAAGAAGCACGCGGAAAAATGCAGGTCAGAGGTACACTGTCCTAAGTGAGACACTGACATACAGGAAGGATGATTGTACCCCTCAGCATCAGGGTGTTCGTGTGGCAAAATAAAGCAGGGTGGAGTAGACTGGGCCATATCTGACTTCTCACAGTCGGTGGCAGTCTGCTGCCAACTCCAGTAAAATAAACAGCCATGAAAATGCTTCACACTGTCCCTGCTCATCTGTAGCCGGAAACAAATGAGTGAAAGGATCCTACTCCAAATCCCAATGCAACCTGCAAGTGCTAACCAGTCTTGAAGAGGGTCCCATGAGCAGGACTCCTCAAACTTTTAACGTCTCTGTCTGAATTTATTTCTGCTGGCAGGAAAAGGAATAGAGGTTGGAGACAAGAACACCTCAGAAGTAAACATGTGTCAATGCGGAACAGAACGAAGGAACTGCTTTATAATCACACGTCTACATACTTTCCAAAATCCCTCTAATCTGCCAGCCCACTCATGTTTTCTAGTTACACCTGTGATTTTCTTGTTCCCTTGCCTTTACCTATGGACATCCTCTTCAGCCTTCACAGTCCCGTGTAAACATCCTGTAGTCACCAAGTCCACCGTTCAACACTAGGTTAGAATTACTACTCGTTCCCAGCCATATTCCATGCACCACCTGTCACTTTCTTACATGAGCTGGCCATACAGAAATTCTGCTGGGTTGAAATGAAACTTCTTATTCCTAAACGGTACTTTCACTAGTTAAGATCCTTAGATGCATTAGATGGATAATGCATTATCCATCTAATGCAAAAATGCCTGGATTGGCGAGACTGTAGGGGTACCTAGCTGAGACACAACACAGTATCTAAGAATGTACCATTCACAAAACAGCTGGATGAAAAAAAAAATTCACTGTAGCTTTACAAAATAGCCAATCTCACTTTAAATGTCACATGAGAAATAATATTTTGATTGTGAAGGTTTACTCTGTAAAGCCCTCTGCCACGTATATAGTAACAGAAATGCAAGTCAAGACTATATGATCATGACCGGTGCTGTGGCATAGTGGGCTAAGCTGCCACCTGTGGTGCCAGCATCCCATTCAGGCGCCGTTCATGTCCCGGATGACGCACTTCTAATCCAGCTCTCTGCTATGGCCTGGGAAAGCACTGGAAGATGGCCCAAGTCCTTGGGTCCCTGTACCCATGGTGGGAGACCTGAAGGAAGCTCCTGGCTCCTGGTTTCAGACTGGCCCAGTTCTGGCTGTTATGGTCATTTGGGAAGTAAACCAGCAGATGGAAGACCCTTCTCTTTGTCTCCTCCTCTATCTGTAATTCTATCTCTCAAGTAAACAAATAAAATCTTTAAAAAAAAAAAATCCACATTGTGGCCGGTGCCGTGGCTCAATAGGCTAATCCTCCGCCTTGCGGCACTGGCACACCGGGTTCTAGTCCCGGTCGGGGTGCCAGATTCTGTCCCGGTTGCCCCTCTTCCAGGCCAGCTCTCTGCTATGGCCCAGGAGTGTAGTGGAGGATGGCCCAAGTCCTTGGGCCCTGCACCCCATGGGAGACCAGGAGAAGCACCTGGCTCCTGGCTTCAGATCAGCACGGTGCGCCGGCCGTAGTTGCCATTGGAGGGTGAACCAACGGCAAAGAAAGACCTTTCTCTCTGTCTTTCTCTCACTGTCCACTCTGCCTGTCAAAAAAAAAAAAAAAAACATTGTTTAAAAGAAAAAAAGACTATACATGATCAAGACAAGGCATGAAAACCTGGTGCCCAGTTGTCCAGTTGCGCTGCTTCCTTAAGGATTCCTTTTTTTATTTATTTGAAAGAGTCACACAGAGAGAGGGGAGGCAGAGAGAGAGAGAGAGAGAGAGAGAGAGAGAGAATGAATGAATGAATCAATCTTCCATCCGATGATTCACTCCCCATTTGGCCACAACGGCTGGAGCTGTGTTGACCCGAAGCCAGGAGCCAGGAGCCACTTCCATGTCTCCCACATTGGGTGCAGGGGTCCAAGGACTTGGGCCATCTTCTACTGCTTTCCCAGGCCATAGCAGAGAGCTGGATCAGAAGAGGAGCAGCTAGGTCTAGAACCGGCGCCCGTATGGGATGCCGGCGCTTCAGGCCAGGGCATTAACCTGCTGTAGCACAGCACCGGCCCCAAGGATTCCTTTTCAACTTGTCGCCCCACTCCCACAATATGGTGCTTATGCCAGTGTAATTCCCTGTAGATTCTTGGTTTCCAAAGGTTAGAAAAATGCACATGGTGGGGCTGAGGCTGTTGGCTGTCCATCGTGATCCACTTCTCCCTTCTTCTATGACAGATTACTCTAGTAGGGCGCGTGGCTTCAGTGAATAAAGATCCTACTTCCCAGCTGCTAGGTAGGGTCACATGACTAATATCTGGCTTATCAGGGCTAAGTCTCCTGTGGCAGCTTCAGGGAACTTTCTTTCTTTCTTTCTTTCTTTTTTTTTTTTTTTTTTTTTTTTCTGACAGGCAGAGCTAGACAGTGAGAGAGAAAGACAGAGAGAAAGGTCTTCCTTCCATTGGTTCACCCCCAAAATGGCCGCTACAGCTGGTGTGCTGCGCCAATCTGAAGCCAGGAGCCAGGTGCTTCCTCCTGGTCTCCCATGCGGGTGCAGGGCCCAAGCACTTGGGCCATCCTCCACTACACTCCCAGGCCATAGCAGAGAGCTGTACTGGAAGAGAAGCAACCGGGACAGAACTGGCGCCCCAACCGGGACTAGAACCTGGGGTGCCGGCGCTGCAGGTGGAGGATCAGCCTAGTGAGCTGCGGCACCATCAACTTCAGGGAGCTTTCTTGAGAGTCACCTAGTGCCTCACCTGCTACAGCTTTTATTCTTTGTCTCTTTCTCTACCCTGAGGCTTGAATTCCAATGCAGACTGAGAGCTAAGCAGGAAGGCCAGATAGTGGGGGCACACTCAAGGGAGGCGAGTCTCTGAGAGGTCTGTGCCAGGCAGCATGCCCCCACTCAACGTCTGCACCCCAATGCCGGGGCCAGTGCATACGCTACACTGCAGGTCAAGAGGGAATTTGCAGATATGATTCAAATCATAATGGGAAATTCAAAATGGGAAAATTATCCTGCCTATCCAGATGTGTGCAGTCTAATCACATGAACCCTTAAGAGCAGAGAACTTCCTCTGGCTGGAGTCATGAAGACACAGCAGCAGAAGTCAGACGGACAGCATTTGATGCACCACTGGGCTCTGAGATGTGGGAGCCATGTGCGAGAACAAGAAAGAGGCTTCTAGAAGCTAAAAGTACCCCAAGGTGAATGTCAGCAAGGCAAAGAGGACCAAAGTCCTACAATCACAAGGAACTGCATTGTACCAACAACCTGAGTGAACCTGGGGGGAGAGTCGTCCCAGAGGCCCAGTAGGAGCACAGCAAGCAAGCGACTTGATTTCAGCTTGTGAAACTGGGGCAGAGAGAGAAGCTGAGCCAAGCCAGGTTTCTGATCTGAACTGTGGCCCCAAGGAGCTGTGCTGTTTGGGGCAGTTCCGTCTGAGGTGGTTTGTAACCGCAGCAAGTAGAAACCAGCAGACTTCCGGCAGCAGGGTCTCCTTATCAGCCCAAGGAGGACCGCTTTGGACTTTTCCTTATAAATGAAACCCTCCTTTAACATGCTCGTATTTCCTACTTTCCTGTTGCGCACTGTTGACTCTAATTCTGCCTGACACATTTGATGAAATCTTTTCAACACATTACAGTATCAACAGCCACAGAGTAACAGAGGTTTAAGTGAAACATTACTTCAAGTTATGAAGAATTCTTTTAAAATACAAGTAATGATAATAGGTACACACTATTTCACTTTTCCAGTGGCAACAAGAGACCGTGTGATGCTGCAAGTGTAATAACACTTACTCCATGGCCCAATTTTAACAAAGTCTTTGAAAAATGGCAGAATCTGGAGCAGTAAGGGTTAGTATGGGATACAATAAGGCCAATCGATACACATCAGCAAAGCAGGTGCAAGTGGCATGGTAGAAAAGAAAGACAATTTCAAGCAAGTACCATATATCACCGTGAAAGAAAAAAATATTTACAGCTTGGAAAAATGCCTGAATTACTTAATTATCAAATGGTCACTCCATTCCAAAAGTATAATTTAAAAACCTAACACTATAGAACCTGTTCTTTTCTTAAAGAATCAAAGACTCTGCAAATAAAATTTGTTTAGACAAATATAGTCTTCCTTTTAATCTGAGACATTTGGTTTCTAAATATACAAGTAATAAAAACTTGTATAAAATGCTACAATTTAGCGACAACATTCTTTGTTGTTCTGGAATGTTTTATTCACATTTTAGGTGTAACCTGGATGCTCTAAAAGTGAAAACCTTCTTCTAGGGTTTCCAGGTCCTCCTTCCTGTGAGGGCAGTCTGTGGAACACCCGTTAACAAAGGAAGAAAAATGTTAACAGCCATTCTCAGTCGTGTTGCTGGTATTTCAGAACTGTTTCAACTTGATCAAATATATCACATTAAAACACACACACACACACACATTATGTGAAATTGCTATAGAGAGGGAGGCAAGCAGAGATGACTTTTAAAAACTAATTAACAATTAATGAGAAATAAAACTAAGGCCTTTAAACATAATACTGTTGAGAACATGCGAAGACTGTCCCAAGAGGCAACGGCCAAAGGCTGGGCGTGAGGAGCTCCCTGAGTGAGAGGAGGCCTGGCTGAGCAGGGCCAGCCTCGTCCCCATGGGTCGCCTCTTTGTTACCGTCACTCAGCAACCCTGAACTTGCTCTCCTAGGCTCAGCAGCTCTCCTTGCTGCTTAAGGAAGCTTTCAGCTCCTAAAGAAGGGAGTCCCAGGGCCATCTCCGTACTTCTATGCCACGTTTTATCATGCAAATTGACCAGGGTCTCCTACTTGAGACCCCAGGGCTCACCACAGGGAACAGTGCCTAAAGGACATGCCACAAGTGAGTGCTTTTGAGGACCTGAGGGGCTGGCTGACGCCCAAATGCCTAAACATGGTTCTGAACGATTTTCCTATTTCTTACTGATTAGTCCTCACAATAACCCCACACAGCAGGTACTGTCATTATGGAAGGACAGTGCACATGGAAAGGTGAGGTGGCTTCCCAAAGTCACCCAGCCAGCAAAAGCTCAGGTAGGTGGGTCTCCTTCCCATGGCTGTCTCCAATGCAGGCACAAAACCTTTTATGTCCAGAGCTGCATGTATGTGTGTGTGCATGCAAATATACAAACAATATGTCCAAATATATGGCATTATTATGTTTGGCTAAAATTAATGATATTTAGAGTCCATTATGTTACAGAAATATATCATTCAGCATAGATGACACATATTACGGAAAATATATACAAAACTCCATATATGGTACATTCTTGTTATAGAAAAATACATACGGTAGGGGCCGGCACCATGGTGTAGTGGGCTAAAGCCTCTGCCTGCGGCACCAGCAACTAATATTGGCACTGGTTCGTGTCCCGGCTGCTCCTCATCCAATCCAGTTCTCTGCTGTGGCTTGGGAAAGCAGAAGAAGATGGCCCAAGTTTCTGGGCCCCTGCACCCACATGGGAGACCCAGAAGCAGCTCCTGGCTCCTGGCTCGGATTGGTTCAGCTCTGGATGTTGCAGCCATTTGGGGAGTGAACCAGAGGATGGAAGACCTCTGTCTCTGTCTCTCTCTCTCTCTAACTCTACCTCTCAAATAAATATTAAAAAATACATATGATATGGTATTTTTATAAAAATATACATATATGAATAGGAAATTAGAATTATATACAAAGGCATTACTTTAAGGATTACTTGAAAGTAGACATTATGGTTGTCTTCAAATTTGTATTTTCTGTAAAAAGCCTATGTTACTTTTTTTTTAAAAAAAGATTTATTTATTTATTTGAAAGGTAGAGTTACAGAGAGGCAGAGGCAGAGAGAGAGACAAGTCTTCTATCTGCTGGTTCATTCCCCATACGGTCACAACAGCCAGAGCTGCATGGATCCGAAGCCAGGAGCTTCTTCTGGGTCTCCCAAGCAGGCGCAGGGGCCCAAGCACTTGGGCCATCCTCCACTGCTTTCCCAGATCATAGCAGAGAGCTGAATCAGAAGTAGAGCAGCCGGGACTTGAATCGGCGCCCATATGGGATGCCAGCACTGCAGGTGGCAGCTGTACCCACTATGCCACAGCACTGGCCCTCTAGTCTATGTTAGTCTTTAAAACTGAGTTGTTTTCGAATAATCACTACTCTAAAAATTATTTATATGCCATATATTATTAATATGTACTCAGGACACATTAGTGAACAAAACAAAAATTGCTGTTCCTTTGGTGCTTACATGCTAAGAGAGGTACACATAGTGAGAAGTCTTCCTTTCCCCCCACCTTGTAACTTTATCAGTTTCTTTTGTATCCTTGCAAAGTTTCTGCATATAAAGACAAAGGCAAATACATATTAATTTTCCCAATGTACACTAATCACATCCTTCATGTATTGTTTCATGCCTTGCTTATTTTCACATGATATGTACTGGGGATCATTCCATCAGTACCCTTACTCCTTTTTTTCTAGCTACACACTATTACATCAGTGTTACCCTTAAGTAAGTCTCTATTGATGGATGTTTGAGTCATTTCTAACCTTTTGCTATTATCCAAAAATACTCCCAAAATAAACTTGTACATTGTTATTCTGCATGAAGGCAGATATGACTGTTGGATCAAAAGGTAATAAATTTGGAATGTGGACAGATATTGCCACATTGTTCTTGTAGGAGCTGCATGAATTTTCACTCCCACCAGCAAAGACAGAGAGGGTCTGCTTCCACAGAACCTGGCTTACAGATTTTTCTAATCTCATGGGGAAAAATGGCACATCAGTGAAGTCTCAAATTCAAGTCTTCTTATTAAGATCATGCGTTCTGGGCCGGCGCCATGGCTCACTTAGTTAATCCTCCAGCTGTGGCGCCAGCATCCCATATGAGCACCAAGTTCTAGTCCCGGTTGCTCCTCTTCCAGTCCAGCTCTCTGCTGTGGCCCAGGAGTGCAGTGGAGGATGGCCCAAGTGCTTGGGCCCTGCACCCACATGGGAGACCAGGAGGAAGCACCTGGCTCCTGGCTTTGGATTGGCACAGTGCGCTGGCCATAGCGGCCATTTGGGGAGTGAACCAATGGAAGGAAGACCTCTCTCTCTCTCTCTGTCTATAACTCTGTCAAAAAAAAAAAAAAAAAAAAGTCATGTGTTATAAAATCTTTTTTAAGGACTATGTGATACCCTTTCAAGTAACTTTTAAAAACTGTGAGCTTTGTGAATACAGTGTCCTTAGGCAAATTGGATACTGCTTCCAATGTGTCTATAAGCGACAATGGATCTGGCTGGAATTCAATGAACCAAATTGGCACTACTTTCTCACTTTTGAGAAAATTTCAAGAAAATGAACACCAAGATTAGGTCACGAGGGCAATAACTTCTTCTTAGCTCCCCAAACCTAGGTTCATGGCCTGGGGCATGTTAGTGTCCCATACACATCCCCTGGGGGAAAAGGGTATCAAAAACATGTTTTCCTTGGATGTTACAGTGCAACAGCACCACCAAGAGGAGCTTTGCCTGAAGCAGCCCCTAGCCTATCTCCTCCAGCCACACCTGCAAGCCACAGTGGACCCCCAGGCACACTGGACACGGTGTACAGGCTGTATACAGGCCACTTCCAAGCAACCCTGCCCTCACTTTCTGCAATCAATGCCGCTCCTCGGCCTCTCATGTGCAGAGTGTTTAAAGCTGCCCCTGCCAGAGGGAGGCCAGCCAGGCAGCCCCAGTGCCGCAGGGTTCAGTCAGTCAGCTACCCAGGGGCCCACAGACAGCCACGGGAACACGCAGAGCAGAGCACTCTGCAGACCTGCTGCTTCTCCATTTTGGCTGTCAGTAAAGACAGCTCTTCTGGGGAGCGAGCGTTTCCTCTTCAACAACAAAAACTGAACACGGGCTGAAGTCAGGGGCCGAGAATGCTTGTCACTTGCAAATTAAGCAAAGGAAAGAAAAATGCGATGAAATTCATTTGAGCAGACTCAGCTTAATTTTCTATCTTGAACAGAAATTTAGGTACCTGCCCTAGACCCAGGATTTAACAATGAAAGTAGTCTTTCCTTTATTCTCACAACACTGATAGCAGCTGCTATCTGAAGATGGTCACACATGAGCCACCCTTCTCAGCATTTTGCCATTCTGTGACCCTCTCCTCTGGAAGCAGAACTGATCCTTTTTTTTTTAAACAGGCAGAGTGGACAGTGAGAGAGGGAGACAGAGAGAAAGGTCTTCCTTTACCGTTGGTTCACCCTCCAGTGGCCACCGCGGCCAGCGCACTGCAGCCGGCGTACCGTGCTGATCCAAAGGCAGGAGCCAGGTGCTTATCCTGGTCTCCCATGCGGGTGCAGGGCCCAAGGACTTGGGCCATCCTCCACTGCACTCCCTGGCCACAGCAGAGAGCTGGCCTGGAAGAGGGGCAACCAGGACAGAATCCGGTGCCCCGACCGGGACTAGAACCTGGTGTGCCGGCGCCGCTAGGCGGAGGATTAGCCTATTGAGCCGAGGCGCCAGCTTGGAACTGATCCTATGAGCTGCTTTTGAGCTGTAAGATGTGGGACAAGGGACTCTGGAATAGCTGGACCAGGGTGTAGGAAACCTCACCATTGCTGTCTGTTTGCGCCCGTCCCTCTTGGGGACCTGGCTGCACTGTTGTGAGCAGCCACGCTTCAGGGTGAGCTCACCTGGAGATGTTCTGGGCAAAGCCTTAGCCGACCTCCCAGCTGTCACCAAGCAGCACTGCCAGCCAGGAGCTGCAGTCACACTGGACATTCAAGCTCACAGTGCGGACACAGAGGAGACCAACAAGATGCACTCGACCAGTCAGCCCACGGCACTGAGAGAGTTCACTGCAAATCGTTTGAAGTCGCTAAATTTGGGGGTGGTTTGTTACACAGCAATAGGCAATCCGCAGAAATTTGTTTTCAGCCACAGCTAGGGAACATGAGCAACAAACTCCACCGATGTAGTAGAAAACACTGCCATCTTATGACTTTTAAGCTAGAGACATGAACTCTTACAAAGAATAATGGCCATGTTCTATATATCCCCTTCTCTTCCAGCTCCTGACAAATACATTCTCAATAAATATTTATTAAATGAAAGCATGAATAATACACACACAGCTAACTATCGATTATATTGATGGAAGGAAGCAAGGACATAATTAATTCAGAAATGGTAGACAGTTAAAGGTTTATACAATGGGCTTTCTCATAGAGACACACTCACACTCCTTGCCTACACAGGCCTCTGAAAAGAAGGGTGGTTCTGAAACTTTCTCTCAGGGCCCCTGCAGGCTCCCAAAGCACTGAGGACCCCAAAGAAATTTTTTTAGATATAGTTATACCAACAGATCTTAAAACTGAGAAAAATCTAAACTATTCACAATTCATCTAAATATAATAATGAACAAATTACAGGCAAACACAAATAATAAAGTTAGGGAAAAAGAACCTTGGTCATTTAAAAAATAATGGTTCGCTGAGTTATGCCAATCTTTCAAATGTTGACACATTTCATCACAAAGCATCTTTAAAAGAACACATTACCATCATCGCTGACCTCAACACAAACATCTTTAAATTATTGGGGAGCTGTCAAACTGACGGTGCCAGGTACCAGTTTTTCAAAATTCTAATTTCTGCTTGAAAGTTCTAATTTTGTTATTGGCAACCCACACTGGCAGTTGTTTTCTCTGAAGTAACAGGCTCTTTATTCATGTGCAGGGAAATGCCTGCCAAGTCGAAATAATGAAAGATTGTCACTCATTCTTTCATGTAAAAATGGTATTCCAACAAGAACGCGGCTGGTTCCACTCACAGCTCAGCCACACACATACTTTTCCTGAAGGCGATCACTGGTGTTCAATACACAAAAGCACTTCATGCGAACTCCAATTTTTATCACACGAAATGTTACAAAGACATATACTCAAGGGTCAAGATTTACTCCACATGATTAATTTCATTGTTTCATCAAGGACACTTTTAAATGAAAATGACTGGGTTTTTTTTCTTTTTTTTTTTTTACTGCAAGTGTGTGGTTATGGAAACTACAGTGAGTCTCAGAATAGTCTGGTGCACTCACTCACAAATGAGAATCTAAGGATAAGGTAGATGACACCTGTCTGTCCTTTTCTGTATCTACCAGTGTCACATCTGCCAGAAAGAGCACTGCCAGGCTAGGGCCAACTGGATTTTTTTTTTTTTAAGATTTATTTATTTGAAAGGCAGAGAGAGAGAGAGAGAGAGGGAGAGAGGGAGGGAGGGAGGGAGAGGGAGAGGAAGAGGGAGAGCGAGGGAGAGAGAGAAAGAAAGAGAGAAAAAGAGAAAAAGAGAGAGAGGGGGAGGGAGGGAAGGAGGGAAGGAGGGAAGGAGGGAAGGAGGGAGGGAGGGAGGGAGGGAAGGAGGGAAGGAGGGAGGGAGGGAGGGAGGAAGGAAGGAAGGATTTGTTAATTCATCCAGCAAATGACCGAAGAGCTAGGCAATGGTCAGGACAAAGCCAGGAGCCAGGGACTCCAGCATGGTCTTCCACATGGGTTGCAGGGGCGCTAGCACCTGGACCATCTTCCATTGCTTTCCCAGGTGCATTCGCAGGGAGCTGGATCAGAAGCAGGGCAGCCAGAACTCGAACCGGCACTCTGATGTGGGATGCGGCAACACCAGTGGTAGTTTAACCCGCTGTGCCGTGATGCTAGCCCCAGACTGGATTTTAATATCAGCTTCACCCTATATGAGCTGAAGAGCCACACTAGGAGCCTGAATAAGTGTCACAGCCTCTGAGTCTCATCTATAGAACACAAATTTCCTGCCTCCTAGAGGGTCGCCACCACAGGTAAGGCAGTCTCCACGTAGAAGCAACTGGCATACGAGTGGCCCATGCGCCCTGAACTGGGCAGCAGCCGCGGCCGACAAGCACAGTTTGGAGCGCGACAGTAGCGGTGACTCTTTTCTGCCCACTGGCTGGGGACCGAGCCATAATCAGGTGTCATCCCTTTACCAAATGCAACTCTGAAGGAAGAAACGGTGTCGCAAGCTGCTCCGAAGTAACTCCGAGTCGGGAGGAAAACGAAATAAAGTTGGTGACAAATAGATCTTTGTTGGAGCTAAGTAACGGGACCTCAAAGTTTCCTAATACAAATGTCTTTACATATATTTTGGGTTTTTCAAATTAAAAAGCGGGGGCAGGGGGGAAGCCCACTCACTCACTGGAAGCCTTCTCAATGATCAGGCATTGACTCCAGATAAATTAATAATGTACCAACTCACAGACTCCATCATAAGTCACCTTCTATCCTCGCCGTGATCGACGGTCCTCGCCTCCCCCCCCCCCCTCAACCTGTTTTCCATAGAACTTCTGCTGCAGAGAGCCGGGGGCTGCCTGCTAACACCTCACCTCCAGGAAAACTGCTCATCTCATCAAGTTAAATTATAAAGCAATTCAAATACTCCAGTCATCTGATAACTGCAACACAAATTACAGGTCAGCTTGGCGGGCAGTATCTGCATAAATAATCTTTATGTTAATGGATTTCTCACTTACTTTTACACCTTGGTGTAGGAGTCAAGGTAGATGGAGCAAGCTTTGCAAGTTTTTCTGTAGCAGGCAAAAGGGTATTGACAGAAGTCAAACTATATGTGGTGTTTCTTTTTTTTCTTTTTCTTTCTTTCTTTCTTTCTTTCTTTTTTTTTTTTTTTTTTTTTTTTTTTTTGACAGGCAGAGTGGACAGTGAGAGAGAGAGACACCCCCCAAATGGCTGCTACAGCCGGCACACTGTGCTGATCCGAAGCCAGGAGCCAGGTGCTTCTCCTGGTCTCCCATGTGGGTGCTTGGGCCCAAGGACCTGGGCCATTCTCTACTGCACTCTTGGGCCACAGCAGAGAGCTGGACTGGAAGAGGAGCAACCGGGACAGAATCCGGCACCCCGACAGGGACTAGAACCCAGGGTGCCGGCGCTGCAGGTGGAGGGTTAACCTAGTGAGCCGCGGTGCCGGCCAACCTGGTGTTTCTAAAGGAAGTTTGGGGAAGGTGCAAGAAGCAGCCAGTTGGAGAAAGGAGCTGCCTCCCTTCCTGCCATTGTCAAAGAGGGAAACCACTCATCTTTCAAGACACACGTCAAGCGCCGACTCACTGGGAAGGCCTGAGCGACACTCAGGTGTGCTGCCTGCTTCCGTGTCCCACCTCATCGGAACACTGCCCACGGGGCTCCAGCTGCTGCTGCTGCGCTTGGAGCTCTCTGCAGGCAGTGCAGGAGGCTACCACATGACTCTCCAGTGCCTGAAGACTACACGGCAGACGTACACAAAGTATCTGATAGATGATTAAATGATACCTAACAATATACTCCGGCTAGAAAGAAATCACAATTATGTTATGAAATACCCCGTGACGAAAACTTTATGAGAACCTGTTACTCTGGTTTCCCAGAGAGCGTACTTAGAATCTCGGTGATTTATCTAAGAGCGAGTCTAAATGGACACGTGTATGAAGGCCTCTGATGATCTACTAAGCACTTCTCACTAAGGTGCCATTATGATGCTCACACTAGGCAGTAAGTGACAAGGTTTGTACACTTCTGAATTTCCAGGACTAAAGGGTTCATGAAAGTTGACAAGTAAAAATGCACAAATGCTCTCGCACTTTAATACGACCTCCATGTTTCACTAACGAAGGTAAGAACACAGGCACATTTTAGATAGGAAAACATCACCAACAAGGTTTTATACAAAGCACTTGGCTATAATTCTGTCTATAATTCTGCACTTGGCAATGAAAGACATAACAATATTGTGGATGGAGTACAAATGTAGTTATCCCAGCGCTGTGGCTTTCTCTAGACTTTTTTAGTGTCTTCATTGTGAAATGGGAATAGTCATACCCATATATTGGATAACACAAATAACATCCGGTAGAGTGCCCAATATGCAGTGTGTGTAACCAGCTATGTGAAATAAAAGACAGTCAATATGGCACGCTGGCCAGAAGATTAAGCCATTTATCTTAGCCCAATTAAGGTATCAGAACTTCATTATTGTGCAAATACCTACTGGGTGATCACAAAAAGCTTCTGTATCCTCTCCCAGGGAAGTTTGTTTTCCTTGGAGAATCACTGTGTGACTGCTATTCAGCAGATACATTCTCCACAGCAGCCCTGGGGGACAGGGTGTATTAAACAAATAAACAACCACTAAGTGCTTAGAAAACTCAGTGTTTATGAAGGGAAGTACCCACCTACCATTTTAGAGCTGCTTCTCTCAACTCTGTCCTCCTCTCTCTGCGAAGCAGTACTCCCTCCTCCCTTGCTTATCCTGTCCCTGGCACCGTGATTCAGTGTTTACCCTACCCTGGACACATCAGTCATTTTAAGCCTCTTTACCTTTCTGCTTACTTTCACTTGTCTTTTTTTTAAGATTTTATTTATTTATTTGAGAGGTAGAGTTACAGACAGTGAGAGAGAGAAAGGGCTTCCATCAGCTGTTCACTCCCCAGTTGTCTGTGATGGCTGGAATTGAGCTGATCCGAAGCCAGGATCAAGGGTCTCCCACACAGGTGCAGGGGCCCAAGCACTTGGGCCATCTTCTACTGCTTTCCCAGGCCACAGCAGAGCTGGATCGGAAGTGGAGCAGTTGGGCCTAGAACCTGCTGCACCCGTGTGGGATGTCGGCGCTGCAGGTGGAGGATTAACCTACCGCGCCCCAGCACCGGCCCCACTTGTCTTGTTAACACAACATGTTTCTCTGTCTTGGAAAAGGTGCTTCCTACAAAGGCCATGAAACATGTAATCACGAAGAAGGAACGTGCTTCAAGCTCCTTCATTTAGCTGCCCTCAGCACTTTGTAACATATCAGATCCCACAATTATGGGAGCACACACCTCTTCTCTTGTTCTGGGAAGAAAATGAGGCTAGGAGCTGGATGACTTGCTATCTACATCTGCTTCTACACTAGAGTCAGATGGACACATCACAGAATAACTCTAGGGGTCAATAGGTCCCCATGTAAAATATGCAAATTTGCCTTGGCTGAGTTTTAAAGCTTCTTCTAAATCTGTAATTATATGAGACCATAAAATTTTACAAAAATATTTTCCCTAATGTAATAAATTACAGTGACAGTATTCTACCAAAAGCATTCAGTTCTGGTAAAGCCACCCAGCAACAAGGCTTGAGGGGCTGTGTTAATGACACTGACACCTGAGCTGGAGACTCATTCTGACACACGTGCAAAGCAAAGACTTATGAGGCTGTTCAGCCCCTTCTTCTAAGATCTCCAAACCCAACACATGAGCAACCGAGAAATGGAACTGAGAGCACCATCAACTAATTACCCTACTGACACAGCAACAAGCTTTTCCGGCTGGCACTAGAAATCCATAACGAGGTACAGATTGTGGGAGACGCTTCTCCACAGGTCTCTCCTATTCCTGTATGTGTTAACAGCAGAAGCATCAGCAGCCTTGTGTTCTGGACTCTCTGTTTATGGATGGTTGCAGACTGAACAGACGTGGAAGACAGAGACAACACCTCTCTCTATAGTAGACAGCAGGTTGGTGTCTTCCTCCAAAACAACAGTTAGGCAGGTTTGCTTAAAATCTATCACAAAAGATAAAAGTTGGGGCCGGCACTGTGGCATAGTAGGTCATGCCTCTGCTTGTCGCGCTGGCATCCCATATAGGCACTGGTTCAAGTCCCAGCTACTCCACTTTCAATCCAGTTTCCTGCTGGTGGCCTGGGAAAGTGGTGGATGGCCTGAGTGCTTGGGCCCCTGCACCTAAATGGGGGTACTGGAAGAAGCTCCTGGCTCCTGGCTTCGGATCAGCCCAGCTCCAACCTATGCAGCCATTTGGGGAGTGAACCAGTAGATGTGAGACCTTTCTCTCTGTCTCTCCCTCTCTCTGTCTATAACTCTGCCTTTGAAATAAATATTAGTTATTAAAAAAAGGTAAGAGTTTCCTAAGCTTAAAGTTCCTCTCCTATAATGCAACCTACTGTACTTGCCAATGTCATCTGGCCCTGGTGGTGTCATCCTGTGAACATGGGGCACCACACAGGAGAATGATGATACTCTGGCTCCTGCTATTGCTGTGAATAATAATTTGTAAAATGTATATAAAATTTTAAAAAGTAATCAGCTGTCTGTGTCTTTTCCCCAAGAAGACTGAATCTTCTAGGAAGCATCTATAAAACCATAGTGGGTTAACTTGTTAGCATCTAGATTCTTCACAGTAGTACACAGGATCAGAGGCTTAATTTGTGTCTAAGTTACCTCTACAATGTGATGGTGACATTCTATAAAGTGCTCTGCAAGTTATTTTAATGTTTAATTTCCCACATGGCAATTTTGTCCACAAAGGTCTTGTAAGAAATCAAAATTCTGATAAATGTATGATATGCTTCTTAAAAAGCTGACATTTTGAATGTGCCAGCAGTCTAAACCGAAATTAAATCAATTATGAAGTTTTCATATGTCCCATCAAGTCTGCCAAGATACCCTGTTGTATAATACCAGCAATCCTCTGAATAGTTAGAAATTTTCAATCGAAAACTTAGAAATTTTCAGCTGGGAGCTGTCTAAATGCTCTCAGTTTTAAGTTGTTAAGATAGAGCTAAACTAAAAAGCAAACCACGCCAGACATCCCTGAAAAACTTAGCTGCCTTCAAAGCACCACTGGCTATAGGAAGTGCAGGAAGCCAGAAATTTAAGGCAAACATTCCTCCTTCCTTTCTGTCTAATGCTATGCCAAGATTAAACAAGGATCAGCAAAGACCAAAGCAATGGCAAAACTGTGACCTTTTTAATAGGTAGGCCTTGGGCAAGAACAAGTTAATTCTGTCTTTTTAAAAATGAAATCACACTTTTCAAAAATATACTGAAAGGCCATTCATCAGACCCCCTACCAATCTAAAATAAAACACATGATTATTAAAAATATCTATGGACATTCAATGAGATCATCATTTTTCTCCCTTTAGAGATACACAGGCAGTCAGATGATCTCTTGGGCAAAGAATCAGAATCTAGGAATTTTAACAGAGACCAGAAAATTCTTGCATAGGGCTGCTTTCCAGATTTTTAGATTCAAAATATTCCAAAAATGTTATAATACTATCACAGAGAAAAGAGAGAGGCAAAAGATTTTATAAACCATTATTAACTCTCACAACACTCACAAGAAGTAAATACAGAAGTCAAATAACCAAGATTTTGGAAAGAGAACTCAACTATTTGTTATAACTCTTAATATCAGATAATTCTGTTCCTAAAGAAACAACTCCCTAACTACAATGATAAAAGATAATATAAGGTTAAAACTAAGAATTTTTAGGAATAAAACCAAACATAACTAACACGTAATTTCTAGATGGAACAAATGGCAGGAGTCTCAAATGAAAATGTAAGAGATCTCCATTTAAAGAGGATTTCAGCAGTGGTGGGCATACAGGAGAAGCGCAATAAGTATTTATTGAACTAAAAATAGCACAATGTTAAAGATTAGACAGAGGTATACAAGAGAGACACAGATCTCGTCCTCTTTCCCATGTTGACTTCCCAGGATGACTTGCTCATACCGTGCACAGGAATACCTGAACACGGGCTCAAGGAGCTTCCATACATTTCTAAAGCCTGTCCTGTACTGCCTCTGTAACCAGGGTACTCAGCTCTCTTGGGTGGAGGCTGCAATGAGGAGTGGGGAGCAGCCACGGAACAACCAAGGCCTGGTTGGCCTCATCTGGTCATAGAGCACCATCTGCCTGAGACAACGCTCAGGAGTTTGAATACATCGTCCCGGCAGGTGAGAGCCCCCCGGGAGGGACGTTCCACCAGCCTGGTTGTGGCAGTACGCGCAATGGTGCCCAGCCTCTTTCCAGCTGTGTAGAGCCAATACCCTCAGCCGCACAGCCTCCAGACTTGTTCTAGTCTTACACGTTAACAGAAGACAGACGGCTACTGAGATATTGAAAGTGACAGGTATGACTGTATCATTAAACAGACTATGTTTTACAAATGAGACAGTATTCCTAAAATAACCAAGAGAAACGACCAGATGTCATGTTGCCATGTAATGTATTTGAATTTTTATGTGTGTGTAATCAAATTTACCCTACAACCAACAAGCCGATATATTTATTAATATTCCTTTGGGGGCAGGCATTTGGGGCAGCAGCTAAGTCGCCGCTCAGGGCATCCACATCCCATATCTCAGAGTTTCTCACACAAGCTCTGCTAGATTCCAACTTCCTGTCAGTGCACACCCCAAGAGGCAGCAGATGACAGCTCAAGTACTTGCGCCCCTGCCACCCATGTGGGAGACCTGGATTGAGTTCCTAGCTCCTGGCTTTGGCCTGGCCTGGCCCTGGATGTTGTAAGGGCATGTGGGGGTGAGCCAGCCGATGAGAGACGTCTGTGTCTCTTCCTTTCTGCCTTTCAAATAAAAATGAAAATAAAATTTTTGAAAGTATGACCTCATGTAGGTCTTCAGTTTAATGTATGGTTTGACTCAGAAAAAAAAATCAACTCATGAAAACTTAATTCAATGTGGACAGAAGTGAAGAAACTTGATGGGGTAAGTTCATACTACAGAGTATTAACAACAAATTGTCTATCTTTCTTCGACTCCATGGGAATGAAAACTCTGAAAGGCCTATGTGAGCATGTGCCAAAATTCAGGAGCTAACTGCCCCGAGTTCAATAAGCAATTTACGTTTTTGTAGTCTTCCCCAAAATGCTGGGTGACTAAAAGGTGTAGTGTTCATGTCGAGAGCAGGAAGAGGCACCTTACGGAAAAGGCCAGCCTGTGACCAGAGAGAGGCGGCACAGCAGGAAGCATGGTTAGAGTTCACTGCTAAGAGCTGTTAACCACGAGAAAAGGCTAAAGTAGAAAGCATGGACTTAAGAATTTTTAATTTTTTAAATTAATGATCAGACTGAACTAAACAACTGCACTACTCTTATAAAATAGTTTTAATTAAAACCTATCCCATGTTTGAACATCAATTCATTTTCACGAAGGTTGCGAAGCTAGAAACCTTTCGATAATGTCTTACACTAAAGCATCACATGGACATCACCAACACTGCCAACTTCACCAGCCTCCAGCAGCAGCAGGCATCCATAAAATGCAAGCAGAGACGGGTCACCTGACGTGAAGGCTCAGGATGGCAGGTGCCAGAACCAAGCTTGAACTCCCAGATGCCGCCCGCCTTCCAGGAATCAGTCACTAAGGAATTACCAGAAGTCTGTTTAGTGTGTCTACTGAGAGCTATTCTCTGTAAAGTAACACAAAGAAATATAAGACAAACCTTTTACCCCAGTAAACATTCACCTTCCCCTGCTTAAGCAAAAAGACTCGCAACTTCGGGCCGCAGCGCATGTCCTAGGGACCTACGCCCAGCAGATCAAGACTGAGGTTCTGTTTCTCCCACGCCCAGTGCTGAGAGAAGCTGGGGAGCCCCAGCCTTTCTGCATTTCAAATAAAAATGAAAATATTTTTTAAAGAATATTCTCATTTAGGGTTTCAATTTAATGTATGGTTTGACTCAGAACAAAGAAAAACTTAATTCAATGCAGACAGAAGTGCAGAAACTTGATGGGTACGTTAATATTACAGAGTATTACAAACTGTCTGTCACACAGCTCTGTCCTCCCCGGGTCTGGCACACCAGGGTCAGAAACTGACGTCGACCCATGGGCTGCAGGAAGAGGGAACAGCACCCATCGGGTTCTTTGCTTTTGAAATCAGAGCGGGGAGATGTCAAGCGACTGTGCCAGCAGCAGCTGGGTCCAAAGCAACAAGGTCCAGGCACCGAGGCGCGTCTGCGAAAGCAGGGGAGCGTGACAAGCTGAGGAGGACACTGCCGGCTCACGGGGAAGCAAGCAGAATTAGCGGGGCAAGAGGGTGGTCGTGAAAGAAAGGCCTACAGAAAGAGCAGGCACGGGCCGGCGCTGTGGCGGAGCAGGTAAAGCCACTGCCTGCAGCGCCGGCATCCCATGGGTGCGCTGTTTAGAGTCCCAGCTGTTGCACTTCCGATCCAGCTCCCTGCTAATGCGCCTGGGAAAGCAGCGGAGGATGGCCCAAGTCCTTGTGCCCCAGCCGCCCACACGGGAAACCTGGAAGAAGCTCTTGGCTCCCGACTTGGGCCTGGCCCAGCCCTGGTCATTGCAGCCAGCTGGGAAGTGAACCAGCAGACAGATCTCTCTCTCTCTTTCTGTAACTCTGCCTTTCAAATAAATAAATAAATAAATAGGAAGGAAGGAAGGAAGGAGGGAGGGAGGGAGGGAGGCAGGGGTTGGGGGGAGGGGAAGGGAGGGGAGGGGAGGGGAGGGAGTGAATGAAAGAAAGATTAAGCAGGCAACCCCAGGCCTTGCTTCTCCCTTTTCCTGGTTCTGGACGCCATTCATCCAGATGATGGGGGAGTGGCTGTGAAACAGCAGGGAAGGGTACTGAATCGGTCAGGCTCACATCTGTCACATAGAAATCGGAGGTTCAGCACAGAGGGGAGGACCGGCCGCGTGGCTCCGAGGCAGGCTTTCTCGGGGTCACCACTGCTGACACTTGGGGCCGGGGGAGTCTCTGCGCTGGGGGCTGTGCTGGGCACTGCAGGGAGTTTAGCAGCATGTCCACATCGCTGCTCTCTTCCCACTAGAGGTCAGCAGCCACCTCCTCTCCAGTGGCAACCACAACAAACAACTCCAAATATTGTCCAGTGTCCCCACCCCAGCATTTTAACCTGCTGGCCAAGGAAGCAATACAATCAGATTTGCTTTTCAAAAGGATGGGGCAGTGTGGAGGGCGAAAAGGGAGGCGCAAAGACCAGGCCACCCGTGACATAGTCTGGGTGAAGATGGCGAATGTGGGCCCTGAGGCAGCAGCAATGGGTTCAGGAGAGAGGGGACAAATTACTGTGACAGAATCAGACAGAAGTCAGCACCCAAAAAGACAGAGAATTTGCAGTGAAGGGAGAAATGTCATAGAGTTACTCGCAGGTTTCCAGCTTGACAATTAGGGGGCCACTGGTAGCGGCCATTGCCCAGGCTAGGCCATGGAAGAGCATCCTTAAAGATGAGTTCTGTGCGGTAGCCAGCACTGGCGTCCAGTCGAGTTGGTGCTGGGCCACCTAATGTGTGGTGCGTGTTATGTGCCAGGCCCGAACAGGTACAGCTCCCCTGATGCTCACCCTGATCCTCTGAGATAACGACTGCTGAGGGGAGACTGCTGCACAGAGACGCTACGTAAGTTCTCAAGACCACCCAGCCGGTAAGTGTGGGAGCTGGGCTCCAGAGTGCGCTCCTACCCACTGCGTCACACCTTTTGCTAGTACATGAAGGAGGATAGGGTCCTAAATTTACATTTGAGTGGTTTTTGGTACACGGATGGGGAGTAAACAAAGCCATAGGCCTAGGTGGGGGGGGGGGGGGGGCAGGAAATCTGCTCAGCGAACGGTAAAGGCCAGAGAAAGGAGCTGGGAGGCAGCAGGGGAAGTGAACAGCTGCATCGGCATCACAGTCCTTTGCAGCCTGTGCTGTATCAAATATTCTTCAACTGAATTAAAATCCCATAATCGTAAATAATACACTTAGAGCATACCCACAAGACTCAACCCCTGTGTCTGTAATTCTTCGAGGACATCAAGAGTGTGGAGAAGACACATTGTCATTAAGTCTGAAGAAAAGCCTGGGTACCACAAGACATCATTCCTTATCCTATGGCCAGATAAAAAGAAACCAATCTTTCATCGGGAGGAAGCACGTCACCGTGTTGCATGTCCTTGAGGAGCACATGGCACAGTGGCTCTTCTGAGTTTAGCAACTGACAGGTCTAAGGCTGTGCAATCTTGTCTTAAAAGGAGATTTAGCAGACAGGTGTATGAAAACTGGTTCCTCCTCACTGGAAGGAGTCCCTGGAGCACCTGCTGAATCTGCCGAACGACTCGTCCGGGGGTCTCCGCAGGCTTTGTCGCGCATGCCTCTTCGCAGGGACAATTCTACACCCTGACACGAACGGCAGAAAATGAGTTCCCTCATGAGGAAGAAAAGCTGGGACCCCACTTGCAGCTCAAGACAAGTGTTTTTTCACAAAATAAGTTGATTTCTGGGCCCAAACTCAAAGCGCTCTCCGACCTTCAATGTGAGTATAACTCTTGTGGGGCTCTTGTTCAAGAGAAGATTTGGAGCCAGTAGGTTCAAAGCTGAGCTGTCACTCCACATGTCTAACAAGCCCCCTCCTGGATGACACAGATGCTCCGGGCTACTCAAATGCGGTCCCTGGACAAGAGACACTGGCAGCACTCAGGGTGACAAACAGAACACACTAACATCATCCGCCTAAACACATCACTCTGGGAACTTTCCTTAAATTCCTTCCTTTAAAATTCATGCACAGCCCCTTCATTCACAATTTATTTTTGCCATTAATAAAAGATCAGGCTTTCTTTTTTCTCTATTCTTCCCATTATCCTAAGCTGCATGTCTAATATTTAAACTCCGCCACCACAAGACTTCAGCTGGCTCTTGCTGGTCTCTTGCCTGTCATTCCAATACAGATGCCAATCAAATGGGCTGGTGATGTTCCACACAGGAGCCGTCCTCTCACCACAGGTTCTCTTGCTGTTGTGACTGCTGGCGTGGGTGCTTTCCCTAGCTGGCCAGTCTCTAACCCATCCCTCTCCAAGTCACTTTGCCTCATCTCTCTGAGAGGGGAACTCGCCATACTCTGAACCAACCACTCCTCCCTCACAACACTTTTACTTTCGTTAGAATATTTACCACAGTCTGCTCTAGATCGGTGATGTGGGAGTAATCTAAATTCTCCAATCACAAGTTGAAATTCTGTTTCTTATTTAATGATTGGTTGGTTTTCTACTTCTGCCATCACAGACAGAAAATTAGGAATAGTGCTTTCTGTGCATTTTTCCCAACTCTTACATCTGAAAGATTTTTATTTAAACTTTCTTTATACATTTCATCAGGACTCAAATTCTGAACCAATTCACTTGGCATTTCCATTCAACAAGCCAACTGTCCATTTGTCAGTTGAGGAAAATGATCTTCCAATGAAATCTTCATGAAACCACTCTAAGGCTACACAGACACACACAGAACGCTAGCACAGCAGCCCAGAAATCACTGACTCTGCCGGCTGCGGTGAGACACGGGCAGCAAGGTTAGCTTTGGGGATGGAAAAGCTCTTCGGTACACTTGGAAGACTCTACAGTATGAGGTGACTGCTATGTTCAGTTTTCAGTCATCAAGCTTGTCTGTGTCCAGATTCAGCCAACGGGACAACCTCTCAAGCACAAATCCAAAAATGAATGCAAAAGACCAGACAGAACTTAAATGGTTAGTCACTGCAAAATATTCTCTACTAAATTCTGAAGATAAATAAGTCAATTTTTGGTAACGTTTTAAAATGAACCGAAGTCAATCAATGTCTAGCCAATGGGCAGAATGAGAGATCAGGGCTTTAAAAGGAGATGTGGAGCAGTGATGGCCCTCGGTAACTGGGGAACAAGAACAGTTGGTCAAAACTGCACTGCCCAAAAAGCAAGAATTAAAGCAATATGACCTCACTGTCTCATGTAAGAAATATTCTCATTGCAAGCTGCTAGGACAATATCAAGCACTCTACTGAAAGACAAAGCATACTCACATAGGTCAAAAAATTCCTGCAAATGAAATTCTTTCACGGTCAGTTAATCAGCTGCCCTGTCACATCTTTCTTTGACAAATGGTAGGGGAAGAGACAGCGGTTTCTGGTGATGGTGGCTGCAGCACACAGAATAATGGCTCCCTTGAAAATGTCTACCTCCTAATTCCCTGAACTTGGAAACATTACATGGCAAGAGGAGTTTGCAGTCATGACTCTGTTAAGGATCTAGAAATGGAGAGATCATCCTGGATGAGTCAGGGGGGACCCAGGCAATAGCAAGGGTTCCCCAAGTGGAACAGGAGGTCAGAGTGATGAGGACTCAACAGTCTCTTGTTGCTGGCTTTGAAAATGGAAGAAGGGACAATGAGCTAAGGGAGGAGGCGGCCTCTCGTAGCAGGAAAGGCCAGGGAACACATCCTCCTCTGGGGTCTCCAGAAAGGAACAGAGCCCTGCTGACATCTGAGTTCAGCTCAGGTAGACTCACCTCGAACTGTTAACTGAAAGAAAACAGATTTGTATTGTTTTAAGCCACCGCTTTGTAGCCATTTGTTCCAGCAGTGGAAGGAAACTAATACAAGTGTAAACTGCTATGGAAAGAACTCCCTCCTACAAAGCTAACTCCTTACAAATGCAGGCTGATGCTCATTCAGCAAAGGCATCAAGATTTAGCTCGCATTCCTAAGAAAGACACTTGCTCCTCTGTAAAAAGCAAACACAACACAACTAGATGTGATCAAAATAGTAAACGCAAATTCAATGAACTTTGATGAAAATGTTAGGCTACAAAACGAAACAAGACATTATCAACCAAATGAGAAGATGATAAAAATTAAGTAGGAAAATCTGGTGTTTCTAGTGGATGGCACCTAAAAAGGGACCGCTCATAGCCTCCCACTCCTTAGGCCAGGCAGGAGGCAGAAAGCAGGCCTGCTCTGGAAGCCGCGTTTACCTGATGATCCTCTGAGCAGCGTACTGGTGGAGAGCTCGGAACTGCGCCGACATGTTTGCCAGTGCTGCCAGACAGTTGGTGTGCAGGTACTTGTCCTGTCAGAAAACAGCACGTGTGAAACAGGCATCAAGTCTCTATGTTTTTCAGGGTTAACTAGAAGCAAATGTGCCCTCAATTGTCCCTGATTCTAAAAAGCCTACGATCTCTTTTCTCTAAATTTCCAAACCTGTAAAGGACTGAAAATTCAAAAGGCTTTCCCAGACTCCTCAGGGAAGCAACACCTGACACAACTAATTGTGATACTACCGATGGTCTTCACTGTTCTCCTCACAGTGAATATTGAAATATTCTCTGCAGAAGCAGTTGTGTTTAATTATCGTGGGTTGCTTCGGACACTTAAAGTAACATACATGCAAGAGGGCTTCAGATAGTTTATTAAAAAATGCACATTATGAAAAAACTGTGCAAAGATTTCAAATTTTTTTGCACCAAATTTATCTTTTGATTCCATTTTTCCATGAACTTTTGGGAGTACTCTCTTATACTATAATTTTCTAAAATTAAAAATTCCCCATCCTAAAACACATCTGGTTCCTAGGGGTGAAATAAAAATACAGGTGTGCAGAAGTGACTGAGCGTCTCCGTGAGCTGCGAAGTCTGTTCATGGCTTTTCTTCCTGATGTATTTCTACTAAAACAATGGAGACTTGCTTGAGGAACTACACTCAGAATCCAGCAGGAATTATCTTACTATTTAAAGTATATTCTCTCTTCTTTCCCATTTGAATTCATACTTTCCTGTGCTCACATCCAATTATTCTTTGTTGTTAGAGCTTTTAAAGGGCCAATCAATGTTAGAAGGGGCTGCAGCTGTGGCACAGAGGGTACAGCTACTGCCTGTGACACCAGCATTCCATTTGAGTGCCAGTTTGTATCCCGGCTGCTCCACTTACGATCCAGCTCCCTGCTAATGACCTGGCAAAAGCAGCAGAAGATGGAAAAAGTACTTGGGCCCTGCCACCCATGTGGGAGACTCAGATGAAGCTCCTGGCTTCAGCCTAGCCCAGCCGTGGCTGCTGCAACCATCTGGGGAATAAACCAGTGGGTGGAAGATATCTCTGTGTCTCTCCTTCTAACTATGACTTTTAAAATAAATAAGTAAACCTTAAGGAAAAATGTGTTAGAAGTCCAGCAAAAATACACGGTAGCTTGCATCTAAATGGCCCACCTTGCCTGGTTTCTGCTCCATGTAAAATATCTTTGATCATACAATCATTAAATATTGAAAGTCAAACGTTATCTTAGGGTCATGTAACACAGTGACTGTACATGCTGATCTGTATTTTTCTACCATATTTAAGAGAATGTTAGCACTCTGAAAGTCAGGATTACTTTCAACTGTGGTGTAAATTGTACTGTATACATAAAGACAGAAAAATAGCTATGGAATACTTACTCTCGTCCTTGTCATGTTGTACTGAATGGTTCTTATCACAACCAGTATCAGGAGACTCCCCAGTGAAATTTCAGTTAAAACCCGTTCTGAATACCAAGTAATATTTTTTAATATCTGTAAGGGGGAAGAAAAGTTTAAGTAAAAAATTATTGCTTTAAGGAGAAAGGAATTATCCCAAGTCCACAATTTTTGACAAGCCAAGGTTTTCCTCCGAAAGTGAGTTAAGCAGTAAGTGAACGTGAATTGTGAGATTTTCAGTTCCAGTAAGCCATCTGTGCTTCTGATGAGTTTACTTCTCCTTTCTTCTTAAATAGAAAAGAAAAAAAAAAAAAAAGTCTGGAAAGAGAGGATACAAATTAGCACACAAAAGGGGATTAGCTCAGACAGATATGGTGCACAGGGTAAAAGTGCCAGAAACCCAGTCAGAGCTCAGCAGCTTAAAACTGAAAATAAGAAGTTAAGTACTACGTGCGGCTGGAAGGGCAAGGAGAGCATCCCCTCCTCCTCCTCCCTTGAGTGCGGATGCTTTCCTGAGGCTGTGGCTAGCTCCCTATGTATCGTACTGCTCAGATGATTTTTTTCCCTATTAAGCCAAGAACTTGCACCATTTCACTTAAAGAACAACTTCACAGCTTCCTCTGGCATATCCAAACTGCCAGCATCGGAGTACCGCGCTCCAGGCTCTGACCTGCCTCCCGCTAGGGCTGAGCTGAGTTCCTGGGTGTCAGTCCAGCCCAACCCTGCCACTGTGAACATATGGGGAGTGAACCAGCCTGTCTCTCTGCCTCTCAAATAAATAAATCTTAGAGTTTGTTTTTTTTTAATGAGATAACAACATATTTCAGATAATTAGGTCCACAGCTACTGACTCCATGTAGAAAAATTTGGTAAAGACATTTTAATTTTACTCATTTTTCTTATTAAATATGGAAAGGCAAGGGATCAAAATAAACAGAACAACAAGAAAACCAGATTCTAGAGAAAAACAAGAGTTTAGACACCTGAATCTGAAACGTGGTAGGCATTAACGAGCATTTCTCCTGCAAACACCCAGGAGTTCTCCTAGTTATTTGTTGAGTGAGTGAGGTTGTTGACTGGGGATTTGGGGATATACATAGTTCTCTCTTGAAGTTAAATATACACCTATCCTAATGACCCAGCAATTGAATTCGAGTTAGGTACCCAAGAGAAAAGAGTACAAATGTCCACCAAAATTCATTCCAAAATATGCACAGAAACTTTTATTTATTTTTTTTTTTTTTGACAGGCAGAGTGGACAGTGAGAGAGAGAGACAGAAAGAAAGGTCTTCCTTTGCTGTTGGTTCACCCTCCAATGGCCGCTGCGGCCAGCACACCGCGCTGATCCGAAGCCGGGAGCCAGGTGCTTCTCCTGGTCTCCCATGCGGGTGCAGGGCCCAAGGACTTGGGCCATCCTCCACTGCCTTCCCCGGGCCATAGCAGAGAGCTGGCCTGGAAGAGGGGCAACCGGGACAGAATCCGGCGCCCCGACCAGGACTAGAACCCGGTGTGCCAGCGCTGCAGGCGGAGGATTAGCCTATTGAGCCGTGGCACTGGCCCAGAAACATTCTTAAAAATAGCACAAAATGAGAAAAAAAGTTCACCAGCACAAGTATGGATAAACATCCAGTGACACAGTCACACAACAGAACAGCATGTAGCAACAAAGAACGAGCTAGTGGTGCACGTGCGGCTGAATCTCAGCAACACTACACTAGGTGAAAGAAGCCAATGGGAGAGAACACGAGAGCACTGTGTCACAAAGGGAACGAGGTGACCACTTTACGATGCAAAGAAAGCACCACGCTGGATACCTTAAATACACAGATTATTTCTTACAGGGAAATGCGTATGTCTTATTCTCTTTCTGCAGTGATCAAGATTCTTTAAATCCTAGTAAAATTGTGGTCACTCTACATAAAAGGTAATAAAAAGGTTTTAATGGAACACTAGAAACTGGAAGAGCCCTCTGAGAACCAATCCACCCAAAGAGGAAAGGCCACAGAGAAAGGGACCACGGGGAGTCAGGAAGCTAAGCAAGCCCTGCCCACACTGCTCGGCGCTGACTCCCACAGATGAGCTCCTCACCAGGGCCAAGCAGCACTGGAAGAAAGCCTGTTATGTGCCATGACAGGATCCCAAGAAGAAAACAAAACGAGTCTGAATATATTTGGAGGGGATTCTCACTTCTGTTGATACACTTGTGGTTGAATTAGTATGTGGTATGTTTAAAAATAAAAAACAAGACACCAGAATTGATATGCTAGATAAATACCAAAATACACAAGAAAGGAAATGCAAGTATCCTGCACCACATAGCTGAACTAAGAATAGGAGCTCAGGGGCTGATATTAAGCAGGTTAAGGCGATGCCTATGATGCCCATGTGAGTGCCAGTTCAAGTCCTGGCTGCTCTACTTCTGATCCAGCTTCCTGCTAATGTGCCTGGGAAGACAGCAGAGGAAGGCCCAAGTGCGTGGGCACCTGCACCCTATGTGGGAGAACCTAAGGGAGTTCAGGCTTCTGGCTTCAATCTGGCCCAGACTCGGCCACTGCAGCCATTTTAGGAGTGAGCCAGTAGAAGGGAGACCTCTCTCTCTCTCTCTGCTTCTCCCTCTTTCTCTGTAACTGTGCCTTTCCAATAAACAATTAAAAAAAAAAAAAAGTGGCCGGCGCCGCGGCTCACTAGGCTAATCCTCCGCCTTGCGGCGCCGGCACACCGGGTTCTAGTCCCGGTCGGGGCACCGGAGTCTGTCCCGGTTGCCCCTCTTCCAGGCCAGCTCTCTGCTGTGGCCAGGGAGTGCAGTGGAGGATGGCCCAAGTGCTTGGGCCCTGCACCCCATGGGAGACCAGGAGAAGCACCTGGCTCCTGCCATCGGATCAGCGCGGTGCGCAGGCCGCAGCGCGCCTACCGCGGCGGCCATTGGAGGGTGAACCAACGGCAAAAGGAAGACCTTTCTCTCTGTCTCTCTCTCACTGTCCACTCTGCCTGTTTAAAAAAAAAAAAAAGTAATAGTTAAGATGATCACAATAACGTAAAAGCTGATAAGAAAGAACGAAAGAAAATGTAGGTGAGGCAAGTGCTCTGGGAACCAAGAGGGAACACACATGGTGTACGGCAAGGAGAGTGAATGACTTATTTCCCATCTTAGGAAGACAACGTCCACATCTGAATGAACTCAAGAAATAAAAATGTATGCATGTTATTAGAAGCACGGACAATGCTGACAGCATTTGTCTTAGGAGGGAAGGAATCAGATATATATGTGTCTGTCACTATTCCATTAAAATCACATAATTCAAGGCAAACTTTAGAACTAGGTACATGCATTACTTTGACAGAAAGAAAATGTCAAAGCAGAAAATAAAGCCAGTTTGGTTCTGGAACTTTCCAACAGGACCAAAGCCTAGAGCTAAATCATGCTACATTCTTTTTTTAAAATGCAAAACAATTTCTCATTCTTCTCCCCTTTGTTCCCTGTTCCTTTTCTCATTCTGTATGCAAGGAGCAAACCTTTTCTTGACAATTTCTGCCACAACAAAAAAATGGAAATGAAATGGAGAAGACAAATGAGTCCAGTATTGGCATCAATTACTAAAGAACTATTTCATGAGAGTTGTTAACAGTGGCTAATAGCATTTTTGTAAAAGGCATCACTGCGTACATCTGAAGCCACGGTATTTCTAATCCAGGTTTCACAGAGACATCTAGCAGAAGGGAAAGCCAGAGAGGAATGCTAAGACTACAGGAAATCTTAGGGTGGGGTGGGGGTGGGGGTTGGGGTGGGGCAGGGCACATCAGTTCCACAGCACTCCCCTCTCTTCAGGTCCTGGCAACTTACCACTTCATGAATAGATCTATTGAAGCCATCATCTTCCGTAAGGATCAACAATATTATAAGGGCCATATACACATGGTGTGAATTTCTCTCTTCGACATGATACAGAATCTCAAGAATTGGTAAAACCTAAGGAATAAAAATTAGTACTCACTTTTTCATTCTTATGCATGAAATTCAAACTTTTAATAGTGTAGTACAAGACCAGATGTTCTAAACTTTTACACGTTTACTTTGAGTGTCCTGCTTTAATATCATAGTTATAATTTTCTTTGGAAAAAAAATATAAGCCCTCTTTCGACTGAATGTACTTCCAGATGTGTAGCTAAGACAAAACTATAGCGAAGGGAAAACTGCTGTGTTGTCTCAGACGAAAGAGACATAAAGCCTACTGCAGGCTCGTGCTTGGCCTGACGTTTTAAGAGGTCACATCACTTCCGCCAGTGATGAAAGGGAGGAGAGTGTATAGCAAATCCAAAACTAAGGAACACTTCATCTGTGTGCTTAGCATCACTTATATTTTAATGCTAATAAATTAAAAATATATTGTAAGTAAGCATATAATTCAGACTATTATAACTCAAGGTACATGGTTCGTTCTATCTATCTGCCTATCTATCCTTCCACCCACCCACCTACCCATCCATCCATCCATCCATCTTTCTATCTATTTAGAAAGGCAAAGAAACAGAGAGATCTTCCACCTGCTAGTTCACTCCCAAAAACCTCAACAGTAGGGGCTGCGTCTAGTGAACATCTGGAGCCTGGGATTCAAGCTGGGTGTCCCACCCTGGGAGGCAGGGATCCAAGCACTCAGGGTATGTGTTAGAAGAAGCTGGAGGCAGGACTTGCACCCAGGCCCTCCCATACAGGATGCTGGCATCTTAACTGCTGCACCAGATGTCTTCTGAATACGGAGACTGAGATGCACTCTTCAGTGAATCCACACAGATCAATCTATTTCAAATCATTACGGTGACAATTTCAGTTTGGTCATTCTTCATTCTTCACTAATTAAGGTAAGCGGTTTCTAAAGTTTCTACTGAGCTTCAAGTCCACACAACCAGAGACAGGAGAGAGCTTGCTTCTTCCCTGTCTGGCCTCTGCACGTGAGGACACAGCAAGCAGACAGCAATCTACACAGCAGGAAGTGGGCCCTCACCAGAGGCTGAAGCGGCCAGCTCTTTGACCCTGGAATTGCTCTCCTCAAGAACAGTGAGAGAGAAACTTCTGTGGTTTACACAACTGGTCTACAGTACTTCTGTTACAGCTGTCAGCGCTGACCAAGGCGTGGGGCTTGAGCAGTTTAAAGGACAGAGAGGTGGGCAGCACAGTGGTCTCCAATGAACCTGCCCAGGGGGTCCCTCACAAGGAGCTGCTGCTGAGGGAATTTTGGGAATGGAAACTGGGTCACAAGAGGTAGAAAAGTAAATGGTAAAGAAGCGGAGGCAGAAAATGAGGTGCAAGGCCTTTAAGAAACTTGACCAAGAAAAGGAAAACAGAAAAGAGTTAAAAAACAAAAGTAAATTTTAAAAAAATTTATATAAAAACCATACTGAGGGGGCCGGAGCTGTGGTGCAGCAGGTTAACGCCCTAGCCTGAAGCGCCGGCATCCCATATGGGTGCTGGCTCTAGTCCCAGCTGCTCCTCTTCTGACCCAGCTCTCTGCTGTGGCCTGGGATAGCAGTGGAGGATGGCCCAAGTCCTTGGACTCCTGCACCCATGTGGGAGACCCGGAGGAAGCCCCTGGCTCCTGGCTTCAGATTGGCACAGCTCCAGCCGCTGCAGCCAATTGGGGAGTGGACCAGCGGATGGAAGACCTCTCTCTATCTCTGCCTCTCTCTGTAACTCTTTCAAGTAAAATAAAATAAATCTTTAAAAAAAACATACTGAGGAACTAAGGGACTACTAGTCTGCCTAAAAGAGGGGTGCGCACTGTGGGACAGTGGGTGAAGCCACTGCTTGGGATGCCCACATCCCATATCAGAGTGCCTTCTTTGAGTCCTGGCTACTCTGCCACTCTTAAGCTCCCTGCTAATGCACCTGGGGAGGCAGCAGATGATGGTCCAAGTATTTGGGTTCCTGCCACCCACCTGAGAGACCCAGATGGAGTTTCTGGCCCCTGGCTTTAGCCTGGCCCAGCCTCAGCTGTTGTGGGCATTTAGGGAATGAACCAGAGATGGAAGATCTCTCTTTCTCTCTCCCTATGACCCAACGTTTCACAAATTAACCTTTTAAAAAATCTTATGTAACAGCTTTTGATAATTATGTTAATCACAGACTTCATGTCACTGTAAATATTAATCATATTTTCTAAGTGTCACTTCCGTGAAGTTTTAAATCAGGAAAGAAACGTCAGCATGACTTGAGTTGCGTGCCGATCTGTAATATCCATGTGGGCTTAGGGCCTGACCCAAGGGCAGGAGACTGGTGGAGCCTGAGGGAAACCCCAGCCAGGTCTCCGCTCGACGAGTAACACAGACAGACTTCAGTGCCAACGAGCTCCTAACTCTCTGGTTAAAAGAGCTGCAGAGAGCGTGATGTTATGTGACTAGTTATCACTCATCCAGAATCCTCTGCCTTCAGGAGCTCCCTTTACCACCATGGCCGCGGTGGGTTATCAGGAAGAGGGCCCCTTCCGGTAGGGAATGGCCCAAGAAGTAGGCAGACAGCTCAACAAGAGACTCCAGGAGCCTGTCGGGAATGTGTGCGGACGATGGGCAGTCGCCTGATTCTTCCCGCTTCGGCTTACCAGCCGGGAGAAGGGCACGTGCCAGAGCCACAGAAAGCCACCTCTCCATCTGGGAACCGGGAACCTGGGAGTAAGGTCAAGGCTGTGGAAAGCTGAGACGAAGGATGGAGAGACAGAGTGGGAACAGCATCATTCAACCCCTAGAACAAGCCAGGACTGAAGCCAAAAATACTCACATAGCTTTCATTTGTGCAAACATATTCCTGTTTGTTTAAGCTAGCCATAAAAGGGTTGTTACTTACAACTACGCGCATCATGACCATTCCAAACATCTAGCTATTTTTTTTATTTTTTGCTAAGCGATTTTGCTTGTGATAATAAAATTAGAAAAATGAGTTCATTATAGGCTTTTCTAAAAAGCATACCCTCTTAAAACCTGTTCTGAACATTCAGGCATTTGGAATCTATCCTAGACCCCACGCAGAAACTCACAAAGAAATTCAGGTGTCATTGTGTTATTTTACTACTACCCGCTCATTAAAAATGCAGAAGGTATATCAAATTAATGAGTAGTCTTGAGCTAAAGCACATCAAACAGCTGTGAGTCAGAGCATCAGTGGAAAAGACCAAGTCAGTCAGAATCTGACAAGGAAGAGAGCCAAGTCTGCTTCTAGCCTACGAGGTCAGGTACTCTCAGAAGCACTGTCAAACCTCGTGTTCTCCCTACAGAGGCTGTAGAATAAAAGAACTGCTAACAACAACAAAATTGGGGCCGGCGTGGTAGCACAGAGGGTAGAGTGTTGCCTGCAACGTTGGCATCCCATGTGGATACCAGTTCGTGTCCTGGCTGCACCACTTCCAATCCAGCTGCCTGCTAGTGGCCTGGGAAGAGCAGTGAAGGATGGCCCAAGTGCTTGGGCCCCTGCCACCCAAGTGGGAGACCTGGAGGAGCTCCTGGCTTCTACCAGGCCCAGTGCTGGCCACTGTGACCATCTGGGATGTGGACCAGCAGAAGGAAGTGCGTGCTTGCGCGCTCGCTCGCTCTCTTTCAGATAAACAAATAAATCTATAAAAATAAAAATCACATCAGTGCAATACTTTTCCTACCAATAACATTTTCTAATTATAACCTCAACAAATATTTACTACAAAAGAAAGGCAAGATTAGACCTTTCTAAAGAGGTGGCGTTGCAGACTTTCTGCTCACCGCCAGCACTGCCTGAGAAATTCACCACACTCAAATTGCCTTTGTGCTTTTACTCACCCATAAGGAAACGAGCCCTGTCTCTACAAGGGTTTGCCCACATGGGCAGTCCACATGTATACCTAACTTTACTGTTGAAGCCAAGGCCTTCCCTGAACAGCTGGAGTGGGGACAGGTTCTTTCACTGCAGTTTTTGTACTCAGTGTCACATTGCTATAGAATGTGCTCAATCACTTATAATATTTCCTGTGTCTTCAGTATTGACACATGATTTCATCGTTAATGCTGAAGAAAGTGGCTACCAGGTATCTGGTGCGTCCCACCCTCAACCTGGTACAGAGGGGACAGTCAGTGCTGTCAGTCCCCTGCTGGCTAGTTCCGGAATGTTCAAGTTTCCATGAATGTATTAACACTATACAGCTATCAGTACACTACACATTTCAAAGATAAACAAGCACCTTAGAAAGGTAGCTGACTTTTTTCCTTCACCCAGCAGTTATAATATAAATCAGAGACTGTTTATAACAGCTTTTGTCTATGAGCAGGAATTGTAAAGCCAATTTCACATACACAGGGCAGGACAGTGTACAGTGAGGTGATGCCCGGCAAAGCTATGCTAAAACAAATACAGCACTGTAAACACTGAGTTAGGACAGCCCTAGGGTCTGCATCCACAAACAGAGGGACGGGACATTTGGGAATCTAGGTTGAAAAATCACCCTTCTTTCCGCCACTCCCATCTGGATATGCCGCCATTGTGATGAGATCCGTGAACCTGGGGGCAGGCACCAGTGTCCTGAGGACTGTAGAAGGTATTTCTCGGAGAACTCAGTCAGGATCAGGCTGACTGCAGGCCCCGGGGGGCTGCGGCAGACTTCAAGGCCAGGGAGGCCCGGCAAGCTGGCCGGGACTGCTGCTGCACAGCGCCGCTGCTGCACGGCGCCCTGCAAGGCCACCTCCGCGCGAGCCATCTCATACTCTGAAGGCAGTGGTTTGCCTGTGTCTAGTGACATCTTCCCATCAGTCTTTCAACCAGCACCTCTGTGGCAAACATACTGACCTTCTCGGGAAAAGAAGTTCCTCTTCAAAATGTTACAAAGTCCAAGACACATGGAATGATGAGCAGGACACTTACCAGGTTTTCCATATCTGTGCGAGCCAACATGTATGTTCTAATATTACTGTTCTGGTGCAGCAACGTGTACAAGAGGAGAGTGGCTTGGCCCGACCTCTGCTGCTCACAGAGAGCTGTGTACAAACTGTTAAAATTGATCTGGAAAGCATGTGGGATCGTTGAGGGGAAAGGACTGTTATCTGAAACAAACCACAAACACAAAATGAAAACAACAGTCCATCAGATTTTTGGAACTGTGCTCTGTATAAAGAGTAAAGGAGCATGGCCATCCGGGTCTTACAGTTAAGACACAGGTTGAGATGCCCACGCCCCACGCTGGGGTGCCTGGGTTTGAATTCCAGCTCCACTCCCAAGTCCAGCTTCCTGCTAAGGCACACCCCGGGAGGCAGTGGTAAGCTCTCACCCACATGGAGACATGGATTGGATTCCGGACTCCTGGCTTCTGCCTGGTCCAGCCCTAGCTGTTGTGGGCATCTGGAGAGTGAACCAATGGATGGGAGCACTCTCTTTTTCTCTCTCTCAAACAAAATAAATACATATTTTTAAAAGAATAAAGATACTATTAAAGTAATACCTGCAATTCAATTCCCATTAATTTTATACCTAAAGTCGTAACATTTCAGATTCAGATTTTCAATATGTATTTTAAACTTTACTTATAAAAAGAACTAAGTCACACAGTTTGACTCTGTTGCTATTTTCCCATTATTATAGGTTGAAATTGATCAAGATTGTGACCTTGAATAGAAAAAGCAATGATGTTTAGCAAAAGGGCCCCCAACAGATACAGCTTAGGCAAGACACTGAGATGCTTTGTTTCCAAAGCGGCATGGACCACCAGTCCTAAACGGAAAGCTAGACACAAAGAACACAGCCCCCATATAAAACAGAGAAGCCTCCCGTAACTCAGGGTTCAAAAGAAAACACTGCCTTGAAGCTAGGTTAATTTTCTTCAAATGAACAAATCATGGCTGAAGTGCTAATGTTATCAATGTATTATGAATTAAAATTTTTCTATTTATTTGACATAATGCCTAGAATGACAATAAATAAATCAGCTAGTTTAGAAAACACCAAAACCAATATATACCCCACATTAGCTGTTATAACAGGCAGACAGACACACCAAGCCCAGGACAACCTCTCTTTGTCTTTTTGTTTAAAGGAAGACACAAACCTACTCTGCTGCAGCTGCTCCTCACCAGGATGAAAGGGAGCGTGCACACCACACACTGTGAACGCCTCCGTACCCCCAAGCCCACAGCTCACGGGATGTAGCCACAAACTGAAGCCAGCAATGGGAGGAAGTGAAAAAGCAGATAAAGACGAGTTCAGTGACCCAGAGGAAGTCATCATCTATCATCAAATCAAACACTGGAACACAACCACACAAGGAGCTGGGTTTTTAGGTATTTTCAAAAATAAGCACCAAGATTTTTATAAAAGACTTTAAAACACAAAAGCACTGCCAAAACAAACCCCAATACCCTGCTGTGACATTTCCAGACATAATGTGTGCCAGCTCCGCCCTGCGCCTTGCCACCTCCTCTCTAAGCTATCCCTCTGCCAGACGGATGTACCTAAAAACGCCTTCAATTTCACAACCTGGTGCCTTCACTTTTCCAGTCACATTTGAAACAAACGTTATTTTTTCAATCCTAACACCGTATTTTTGACATTAACAAAAATAATCCTTTTGGGGGCCAGCATTGTGGCATAGCAGGTAAAGCTGCCATCTGTGACACCGGCATCCCATATGGGCACTGGTTCAAGATCTGGCTGTCCACTTCTGATCCAGCTCCCTGCTAATGGCCTGGGAAGAGATGAGGAAGACGATCCAAGTGTTTGGGCCTCTGCCACCCACATAGGAGCCCAGATGAAACTCCTGGCTATTGGCCCAAGCCTGGCCCAGTCCTGGCCATCATGGCCATTTGGGAAGTAAATGAGTGGATGGAAGACCTCTCTCTCCTTCTCCCTCTGTCTCTGTAACTCTTTCAAATAAATAAATAAATCTTTAAAAATAATGATGATAATAATAATCATCCTTTTGTATGATTGACTTCCTATTTTTGCAAGGGATGGCAAAAGTAGTGTTGCCATGTACTCTGAACATGCGATTATTACAGAATCTGCAGAGACTGAGGGAACATTCTGGATACCCCATGCTTTGCTTTATAGTGAAAGAAAGTAATGTATTCACCAATTCCTATCGTACCCGGATGTGAATGCGTGGTGTATGTGTGTATCCACAACATCCACATATTACCAGCTAGTCAGTGCTAGGCCCCATCCAACTCACCGATCACTTTATCTACTATTTACTTACTATTTACAGTTCATTTATTTATTAGAGAGGCAGGCAGTCAAGCCATACACTTCCATGTCATTATTCTGACCACTTCTACATAGGATAATATAGAGGCTTAGAGCAATTAAGTGAGTGTCCCCCCAGTTGGCCTGGAGTAACACTAAGATTGGCCTCTGCAGTTGCCGCTACATTAAATTGCATCCGACAATAACAACAGTAATGTGGTGAGTCTGTACTACAGCGAATGCGCATCTGATTCCCATACACCCACTATAATGCTTGCATTACAGATAACAAAACTGGTGTCTACAGAATAAAAACTGGGACATGAACACAGGTCAGTCTAACCTGTAAGTCAATATTTTGAACCACTGTACTACATGATCCCCCAAAAGATGGCTATCCCAAGGAGTTCAACCCTAAATACTAACATTTGGTTTGAGCAGCAGAAGTCACAAATGGGAGATACCATATAATAAATACTTGCTATATTGCAAAATCTGAGCTAATCATTTTTTTTTTTGGGGGGACATGCAGAGTTAGACAGTGAGAGAGAGAGAGACAGAGAAAGGTCTTCCTTCCGTTGGTTCACTCCCCAAATGGCTGCTATGGCCTGCACACTGCGCTGATCCAAAGCCAGGAGCCAGGTGCTTCCTCCTGGTCTCCCATGCGGGTGCAGGGCTCAAGCACCGGGCCACAGCAGAGAGCTGGACTGGAAGAGGAGCAACTGGGACAGAATCCAGCACCCCGATCAGGACTAGAACCTGAGGTGCAGGCGCTGTAGGCAGAGGATTAGCCTAGTAAGCCGCGGTGCCGGCCTAAGCTAATCATTTTAAAGTCTTAATTTGCTTGGTATTTTTACCAATACTATTAAGGAGCGTTATCTCCATTTCACAAACAAAGCCAAGGAGGTTCACGGAGATTAAGCAAACTGTCGGGGTGGCGCTGTAGCATAGCAGGTAAAGCAGCCACCAGCAGTGCCGGCATCCCATATGGGCACCAGTTTGAGCCCCTGCTGCTCCATTTTTGATCCAGTTCTCTGCTATGGCCTGGGAAAGCAGTAGAAGATGGCCTAAGTCCTTAGGCCCTTGCACCCACGTGGAAGACCCAGAAGAAGCTCCCGGCTCCTGGCTTCAGATCGGCACAGCTCCGGCCCTTGTGGCCAATTGGGGAGTGAACCAGTGGATGGAAGGCTTCTTTCTCTGCCTCTCCTTCTCTATGTAACTCTGACTTTCAAATAAAATCATTAAAAAAAAAAAAAAAAAAAAGGCAAACTGTCACTGCAGTGTGACAGAGGTGTCCAGAGAACCCAGATCTATTTACTCCAAAACTTTCTTTCTTAACTGTTTAAGATGAGCTACACCAAGAACAGAGCATGGTAATGAAAAAAGGAAAAATACTACCTACACATTTTCATTTTTAAAAAAAGATTTATTTTATTTATTTGAAAGACAGTTACAGAGAGAGGTAGAGCCAGAGAGAGAGAGAGGTCTTCATTTTGCTGGTTCACTCCCCAAATGACTACAATGGGCAGAGCTGAGCTGATCTGAAGCCAGGAGCCAGGAGCTTCTTCTGGGTCTCCCAAGTGGGTACAGGGGCCCAAGCACATGGGCCATCTTCTACTGCTTTCCCAGGCCATATCAGAGACTTGGATGGGAAGTGGAGCAGCCGAGACTTGAACCACCGCCCATATGGGATGTGGGTGCTGCAGGCCAGAGCTTTAACCCACTGCACCACAGCGCCAGTCCCTATGATTTTCATGTTTTTATCCAACACGTTGTTATTGAATCCTATTTCCCTGTGCTTTGGTGTGAATGTCCACGTCCCCTCCAAAATTCATGAAACTTAGCATACAATGCAATCGTGTTAACAGGTGAAGCCTTTAGGAGGTGACTGGGTCATGAGGGCTCTCCCTTGTGAATGGGGTCAAGGCCCTTTGAAAAGAAGCTTCCCACACAGCGCTTGGCCCTTTCTGCTCTGCCATGCCTTGTACCAAGAGAGTGAGAACACGGCACTCAAGGCACCAACTAGAAGCAGAGAATCAGACACTGAATTTGCTAGTTCCTTAATCTAATTTTCTGCTAATTATAAATTATACAGTTCCAGGTACTTTGCTGTCACAGAAAGTCACCTAGCAAGTGACAATACAGACCCCTCAAAGGAACAGTCAGGTGGCATGCTACACCACCATCTGTAAGAAGCCTGTATTAGAACAGGTCTGGAAAGGGACATGGCCACGAGCTTCAGAAGTCTTACAAATGTTGCTTTCATAGTGCACCTCTCACTCATCTTAATTATGTTAGTGTGGGAAACATCTTGATCATCTAACTGCCTACCACAGTAACCTTCTTTATATATATGTATACATATATACATATATATACACATATATATATATCTATAGAGTTTATTTTATTTGAGAGTCAGAGTTATACAGAGAGAGGAGAGGCAGAGAGAGAAAGAGGTCTTCCATCCGATGGTTCACTCCCCAATTGGCCACAATGGCTGGTGCCGATCTGAAGCCAGGAGCTTCCTCCGGGTCTCCCACATGGGTGCAGGGGCCCAAAGACTTGGGCCATCTTCTGCTGCTTTCCCAGGCCATAGCAGAGAGCTGGATTGGAAGTGGAGCAGCCAGAACTCGAATTGGCACCTATATAGGATGCCAGCGCTTCAGGCCAGGGTCTCCTACATTAACCCACTGCTCCACAGCACCGGCCCCTGTATGTATTTTTAAAAAGATTTATTTATTTACTTGAAAGGCAGAGTTAGTGAGACAGAGGGAGAGACAGAGAGATCTCCCATCTGCTAGTTCACTCCCCAAATTGGGCTAGTCTGAAGCCAGGAGCCACGAGCTCCTTCTGGGTCTCCCATGTGGGTGCAAGGGCCCAAGCAGGGGCCCAAGCACTTGGGCCATCCTCTGCTGGTTTCCCAGGCACATTAGCAGAGATCTGGATCAGAAGTGGAATAGGCACAGGCAGTGGCTTTACCTGCTATGCCACAGCACCAGCCCCTCTTTCATATTTTTTAAAGACAGGGTTATGTATTTATTCACAACAGAGTGACACAGAGAGACAGGCAGACAGACAGACAGAGATCTTTCATCCACTGGTTCATTCCCCAAATAGCCAGGTTTGGACCAGACCAAAGTCAGGAGCCACCAAGGTCTTCCCCCTGGGTGGCAGGGACCCAAGTACATGGGCCATCGTCCACTGCCTCCTCAGGTGCATCTGCAGGAAGCCGGCTCTGCAGCAGAGCAGCGGAACTCAAACCAGTGCTCTGGTGGGTGCAGGTAGCCCAGGCAAAGGCATACACTGTGCTACAACACCCACCCTGATCTTTTTTTAAGAATGCAATGGCTTTAGTAAGAGATTACTGTTTGAACCTGGACCTAGCTCCTTGCGTTCTACTTTCAGGCTTAGCGAGCACAGCACATAGGCAGCCCGCGCCTATTCTGGAAATAAGAGACTGGACAGAACAGAGCCTTTCTCGGTCATTTCCACGTTCGCTGTGGCTGCTTGTGTGCTGCAATGCAGGGCGGGAGGCTGCAGCAGAGGCCACACGGCCTGCGCAGACACTGCCCCTTACAGAAGACGCCTGCTGAGTCCTGCCCGAATGTTTCGTTCCACCAAACTCTTAAGTGGAACACCGATTTTATGAGAAAATTTAAAGCAACCTGCTATTTGGGGTTTTCCAGGTTACTTTCTATCCCTACAGGTAGGATGGCCTGGTCCAGATGAAGCATGAAGCTGGTTGGGTTATTTTTGAGAGAAGTACAAATTTAAATGGATGTAAAGGACCACAGACCTCTTCCAAGCTATACTGGACCTCCTGAGAATACTGACAGGAAAACCCAAGTGTTTCTGATTTGTAACCAGCAGGAAAATAGGCAGATGGACCCCATCTCCAAAACCGTCAGGTGCCACAAAATCTGCAGTAAACAGTACTTGTGTCGTTCAAAGAAGTGCTACAAACCTTGCGTGTTCTTGAAGGACAGAATGGCCTGTCTGTAGGGGTTGGGTGCGTCCGGAGCGTCGGTCAGGTTGGCCAACACCAGCAGCAGCAGGAGACTCTGGTTGGCCAGAGGGGAGGAAAGCTCTGGAGTGGTGGCTGCTTTGCTGCCCACGCCGCCCAGGGTGAAGACAGTCCAGAGCCCGGCTGGAGGAGAAAGCCCACAGTGAGTCTGCACGGCCGGCAGCGAGGCCATGCACTTCTAACATTCAGGAATCACGTGTTCTGCTCTTTGTTGTTGTTGTTGATGACACAATAAGCTCATCATTTGAAATTCTTATATGAAATAAGTAAATAAAAATGTCAGATTACCATTCCCCAACCCCATAATTCCACTTCCACTTCCCATAGAAGCTAATCTTATTTATCTTTGTAAATTTCTCTTTACCAATGGAAAATACACATAATTATAAGGAAACTTCAGACACAACTTTTTATACAAAAAATATTTGAAATTTTAAACAAAGTATTAAAATATCTAGGAAAAAAACAAAATTCCAAAATTGGTCACAGAAGAAGAAAGCCTAAGAATGGAAAACAGAGTTAAGAAGCTAACATTAAAAACAAACCAGGTCCAGACTGCTTTACAAAATAAATCTACCGAACTCTCAGAGAACAGAAAATCCTCATGTATTATATAAGTGCTCCAAAGAACAGAACAAGCATATCTATAAGACACATTTGACAAGGCCAGAAAACTCCTCTTTGAAACTGAACAAAGATTGCATTTAAGTGAAGAAAGATGTTTAGATCGTCTAAATCCAACAGAAGCAAATGAAATCCAGTAGAACTATTTGTTAGAATAAAAGCATTATCAAGAGGCTTTGTTTCAAAACATAAGAATTGTTCACCATTAAAATGAACTCATTTATCTATCTTCATTTCCTTAAAACTGGGGGAAATGTGATTACATCAATAAATGTAGAGTTATATTCTGATAAAACTTAAGATAGATTCCTAATTTAAAGAGCCAAAGTTCTTACAGAGCAGGAATAGAAGGACATTCTGCAGGTTTCTGAAGTCAATCTACCTAGAATACAATGTTGTGATATCATCAACATCAGTACCACACTCCTGCTGCTTCGGGCAAAACTAGCTGGGGGGTGGGGGTATTAAGGTTAGGAAATGAATTTTCACTGTTTGCAGGCAATTTGTCCCTCAGAACTGCACTGTCCAAACACAGCTGCCACTTGTGCTTTGTGAGCATTTGAAATGAAGTCCAGCTTGCACTGCATTGTAAGCATAAAACATATAATGAATTCTGAACATTTAATACAAAAACAAAGGAAGAATGTAAACTATCTTACTAATATTTCCACATTGATTACATGTTGAAATGATAAAATTTGATGTATTGCATTAAAGTAGATCATTATAATCAGTCTCACCATTCCTTTGTACTTTTTAATACAATCATTAGAAAATTTAAAATCACCAATGTGATTTGTATGGTAGTTCTCTTGTACAGACCTGCTCTAGAACATCAGAGAATCAACGGACACTACCAGGAGCAATTTGGTACAGTTCTATGGTTGTAAGAGAAAAAGTACTCAAGAGCCTTTCACAAAGAAAATATACTTAATTCTAATCACAGTACCAATAAATGCAATAAAATAACCAGGACGAAATCTACAGGATTAAAACATGACAGCCACAGAACCTGACCGAAAGCCACCTGAGCCACGGAGGGATAACGTGTTGCTGCCACTGCAAAAATGTCAAATCTGTCCCAACATGAACTAAAGCTCAGTACAGCAACCACCAAAACACCAACAGGCATTTGTGTGGTGTTTTGTAATACAGTGTAGATAAAATATTGCTAGATGGAGAAATACATTAAAGGAAGAAAAAACACCTGAGACAGACTCGGCTGGGGAGGAACCTCTGCTCAGAGAGCAGTGTTTACAGGTGTCAGCATGTCACATGTGACTCCACAACAGAGCTGCGAGAGCCGAACAAAACCACACACACCCGAGGAGTAAGGACGTGGCAAGGCCAGTGTTTGAAATCAATAAGGAAAGGGTAAAATCCCTTAAATGTTGTAGAGAGAACACAACTGAATCACCTCCCAGTGCTTAATTACAAAAACCATACACCTTGAGTTAAGGAAGCCATTTTCTAAGGCAGTATAGAGAAGAGTAATCTATTTAAAACTTACTTTTATTTGATAAGACATAACTTTTACCCCATGAATAATAAGAGGACTTTGTAAAAGTATACAAGTCAGTAAGCATACAAGTAGTTCTCAGTGAGATCTAGAATGCGTATCTCTATCCACCCAGCAACTCCTTTTTTGTATGCTAAGAAACAGTTGAATTGGTACACACAGATGCATGGATAGGAATGTTTAATTGAATATTGCTTACAATGGTAAAATACTGGAAATACAAATGGTCACCAACAATAACATAAATTATGATTAATTACATCTATGTTGTACAATACAATATAAAGAGGTAGATATCGTTACACTATCAAAGAAATTTTTTTTTTTTTTTAAGTATCTTCATTCTAGTCACAGAAATTTTCTCTGGAAAGTGAAATGAGATTGCAAGGAATTCAAGAAGGATTTTTGTTTTAATTGGATGATTAAAATTTTTTTGTAACATTCGTTTTTTTAAAATGTATTTATTTATTTGAAAGCAGAATTACAGAGTGAGAGGAAGAGCAAGAGAGACAGAGGTCTTCCATCTGCTGGTTCACTCCCCAAATCGCCACAATAACTGGGGAAGCCAGGAGCTTCTTCCGTGTCTTCCACATGGGTGCAGGGGTCCAAGCACTTGGGCCATCCTCTGCTGCTTTTCTAGGCACATTAGCAGGGAGCTGGATGGGAAGTGGAGCAATCAGGACTCAAACCAGTGCCCACATGGGATGCCAGTGCAGCAGGCTGTGGCTTAACCTGCTGCATCACAGTGCCAGCCCCTACTGTTAACTAATTTTAATTGATGAAGTATATTTAGATTAGAAGGGGGTGGTAATAACAGTTTTTCATTGTTGGTTGTACACGAGTGTCTTCTGATAACTTAATCAAGTGATGATTTTTTTTTTCCCCCAAGAGACATTTTCTTGTTAAACATCATTAATCTGAGGTTATGACTGACTGTGTTACTTATGTTTCTTTTTCCTTCTGTTCATGTTATGCTTGTAAAAACTTCACCCCTTTAAACATAATTGGCAGGAGAGTGTGATGGAAAAATCCAGGTTGAGATCTTCCATGAACAGCTAGATAGAAGTACTTCTTGAATTCTTCACAGAATTCTTGGTTAGAGACTTGGAGTCCAGTGGAAAATGGAATTTACAGTCATGGTAAAGGGGAGACCACACAGGGAAAGTCTGCAAAGAGAACTACAGAACCCTCGGAATACGAGTATGACATGGACCACCATCGTCTACTGCCAGTTTAAAATGATTTTCCTCTCCTCTACCTTAAAAATGATTCCTCTTTTGAAGTGCAAGCCATCATTCCTGTAACTTCTATTTTCTCAATGCCCTTGGATCTATCTGTAGCAAATATAAATATCCTAAATGCCACATTCTATTGATTTTAAGACCCCATGACTTTATGTGTTAACAAGAAAAACGAAAATGCAAGCAGTTAAAACTATGGTATTGTGGTACAGCAGGCTAAGGAGCCACCCGTGGCATAGGGATCCCATTTGAGTGCTGGTTCCAGTCCCAACTGCTCCACCTCCGATCCAGCTCCTTGCTAACTGTGCCAGGGAGAGCAGCTGAAAATGACCCAAGTCCTTGGGACCCTGCCACCCTTATGGGAGACGCAAATGAAGCTCCTGGCTCCTAGCCCAGACCTGGCAGTTGTAGTCGTTTGGGAAGTGAACTAGTAGATGGAAGATCTCGATCCCGATCTCTCTCTTCCCCCACCTTTCAAATAAATAAATAAATCTAAAAAACAAAAGACTATGGCATGCCATCAATTGTAGAACACAGCTCAATTTCAGAAATATTAAAATGTGAATAAGACTCTAAGTCATAAAATTCAAACAATACAGCTTACAAAATATTACAAAGGCATGTAGTGACAGAAATACTAAGGACATAAATAGATACAACACAAATATGAAATACAAACAAAAAGTTACTTTACAAGCAATATATTCATTTGTTTCTTATAAAATAAATGTCAAAGAATAATATTTAAATATTAAAATAACAGAAAAATACCAATCTCAGTGGTATATTATTATAGGGGAAAAGAGAAAATCTTGTTAGCACATCATTAAGTGGGAAAGGCAAATCACAAAACAGTACATAAATAAATATACTGAGTCCTATTTGTTTAAAAAACTTGTAAAAATGCATCTCCATGCCTGGCAGGATGAGCTGCTGTCCGTGGGAGTCGAGGTTTCAGTATCTCAGTCTTCTGCTTGTGTCTTTTACAACATGAATGTACTGAAGCGTAGCTAACAGAGAGCAGGAAGGAGAGAGAGAGGAGAGAGAGGGAAAGTGGGAAGGGAAGGGAGGGGAGGGGAGGGGAGGGGGAGGGAAGGAGAGAAGAGGGGAGGAGACAAACTCCCAGTCACTAACCCCAGAAAAAACAAAGTAATATGACAATGTTTCAAAAGTTCATGGAAAATTAAAATTAAATCATAATCACTTTGGTGTAAAACATTTTTTAAATCCATGATTTTTTTCATACTACACATTTTTCTAAAAAATTTTAAAGACCTTATGCATGTATGCAATTCAAGGATTTTTTTTTTTTTAACAACAAAAGTACCTTATTTAATTCCACTTTCCATGAAGTTTCTGATGCATACTTTGGAACACACACACACACAACACTCTCCTGATGATTTTGAAGGGAAAAACCATCAATGTGGTAACACTGATTCAAGATGGTAGCAATGGATCTAATATTTTATGTTAATCTTTATAAATGTCCAAGTTTTTATATCAATTACAATAGAAAGACGTCATTTTTATTAAAAAGTTAGAAGAATGAATACTTCTGTAAAGAAATTAAACATAATGTACAGCTAAATTAACAGCTGATAAGTTCTATTTCTCCTGAATTAACATGAGTAGATACTTTTAAATTTGGTATTTATTTATTTTCATTTTATTTGAAAGAAAGAGGGACAGAAGAATAAAGACACATACAGACAGACATCTTCTATCTGTTGGTTCAATCCCCAAATGCCTATGATAGTCAAGGCTGGGCCAGGCAGAAGCCAGGAGCCTGGAATTCCATCTGGGTCTCTCATGCAGGTGGCAGGGACCCAAGTACTTGATTCAGCATCTGCTGCCTCCAGGTTGAGGAAGAGCAGGAAGGTGGAATGAGGAGCAGAGCTGGGATTCGAACCAGGTACTCGGATGTGAGATGTGGCCTCTCAGTAACAACTTACCGGCTATGCCAAATGCCAGCTCCAGATGGAGCTATACACATGAACATTTGTTCACTTCTAGTACTTTGCATTTTTATTGAACATACAATATAAACACCCTCATAAATAGCCCATCAATGCATCATTTCTTATATGATTTACAGCCTACAATTCTCAAACTTTTTCTATGACTCATTAGGATGGGTTTACTACTAACTTTTAAGAACTTGTTAAGGGGGAGGATAGTCCCTACCCCCCTCCATATTTTAGAGATCCCCAGGAGAGAATTAAGGGACCCTCAAACCGCATGTCTGGTATAAACCTTCAGTGTCGGGACAAGCAAACTGGAGGCTCCAGAAGAAAGATATTTTTTTTGCAGGAAGGATTTTATGACAACTAAGGAAGACAGTAACGTTCCTGCCAAGCAGTGTGCTCCTCCCACCCTTTCATGGGGAAAATTTGTCAAGAATAATTGATAACAGTATATCACAAATTTAAACTTATTCAAAACAATGCTCATAATGGTTGAAAAACATGAATCATTTAATAAGAAAATCAAAATTATATGAGAAAGTACAGCCAATAGTCAAATATTACTTACTTGCCTTGGGGTTTATTTGATGTTTAACTGTAACATTTTAAAAAACATTTTTTAAGTCACTTCCTCCCACTCAGGAGTATTCTGACTGTCAACCTCTGTATCCAGCATGTACGTTTCAGGATTGCAAGCAAAGAAAAATAATTGGCAACAAAAATAATCAGAAGATGCTTTCCAAGCTGAAACTGAATTGGATTTTGGATTCTCTTCACAGTTGCTCATCTTCGTCACTGAGAGAAGAGTTGACTGTCCCTGGACACATTTCACAGACAGAACTGCGATACTCCTTCAACTCAAGCTTCTGTAAGAGTGCTGAGAGCTACTTAGAGTGTCAGGTGAACTCACATGTTATGGGGAGGCGGCTCTCGCACTGCCCCCAACCGCCATCACCACTCAGGTAAATGCACGTGTTATGGACAAACTCCTCTCCCCCCTTTTCCCTTCTCTCTCTCTTTCTCTTTCTCTCTCTCTTCTGGGAAGCAGTCCCGCAGCACTGCCTTCCCTTATAGGGAGAAACAAGGCCGCCTGCCATTACCTACATTATCGTTTAAACTGGCCCGTAATCCTGGACCTGAATTCTTCCAAAAGTTCATTTCTTTTTGCTGATCCAAGCCTCTGATCTATGACCCAAGAATCTTAGTGGAACTGCATTTTCCTGTTGGCAAAAATAAATTTTCTCTCTACCAGAAAAATAAGGGAAAGTTACAGTATATTTCCTTCTGTTTCAAAACCCAAATTAAAGAGGATTCCCAAAGACTTTTAATGATATCCCTCAGGTCCTCCAAACAAACTCTGAAAATAAAATTCATCCAGCTAACACTAAAATTAAAAGCACAAATTAAAAAGCACAAATCTGGTGTTGATTCAATGTTTTTAAAGTACTGACTTAGGAACATTAATCTTTAGCCATCAAAGTGGGATGAAGATACAAAATATCATTAACTAAAACATCAATAAATATAATAACCATCCAGGGGAAAGGCTCTCATTGTTAGAAAATCTGAACAAATTAGTCCTACTTCATTAAGATTGAAAGAAATGATTAATTTTTTTCTTATTAATAATCATGTTACTTGCTACACTATCATTGGCTTCACATATTTAACAAGTATATTATAAAATGCTAATCATTCAAGCAAAACTACATAAAAATAAATGATAGTAATGATAGTATACCACTATTAATCACAGTCATAAAAATCTGGTAAAAGTGCCATCATCTATTCCAAATCTGGAATACTGTAACTGGATATCATGAGAGAATTAAGGGGAAGGTAGGCTAGCTACAGACATGTATGAAAATTCTAGACATGTTCTAATCAACACCTATAGAAGGCCAATTCATCAAAAAATATGTTGGGGTTATACCCTGCCTCTGAGGAAGCTGACAGAATAATAAGCACTCCCACAATTACAAATCAAGTTTAATTGCTACAATGATCCAAACATAACTCTTACAACATTCACGTCTTTCCCATACAAATGCAGTAAAATTGTAAGGAAAGACAAGTAAGATAATAGCTTACTGCCTTTCTTCTTTATGATAAATAAGACACAATGGGAGTTAGCCGTGTGAGACTACCTTTCCCATCATTTCTGCATATGACTAGGTTCCAACCCACGGGACGTAACCAGGAGTGGCTCATGCAAGTTTTAGGTCCCATCCACAACAAGTCGGTACTTCTTCACATCCGCACCTTCCCCATGCTGGAAACCAGGTGTGCGGTGAGGAGCCAGACTCGACCTCCTGCAGGAGGCCACAGCTTGAAGGGATGACAAAACAACACAAGGAGTTCTGGTCCTATAGGAAACAGCCTGCCTGCCAGCCTGGACTAGCTTAGCATTAGTGAGGGGAGTGGAAGCCTCCGTGTTGCTCAGGGCACTGGTGCCTAGCGTCTACTAAAAGCCAAACCAGTATCTAAACTAACTCAATTATGTATCAGAAAGTTCCAGAAATTATTGCTTAGAGACTTATTTTAACAAGTAATTTTAAGAATTCTTTATGCATCATTTCTTAAAACTATTTCAAGGTAATGTACATTCACATGCTCTTGAAAGAAACAATATCCTTTACCCAGTTTGTACCCTTTACCTTGTTCCTTATACCCTTTGCCCAATTTGCTCCAATGGTAACAACTTAAAAACCTGTACCACTATACCACAAGCAGGATATTGACATGGACATAGCCAAAACACAGACCAATTCCATCACCAGCCAGGGTGATCACTTAACCTCTCTCAAGTTGGTTTCTCTCAAAGGTGCCCACCAAACTACTCCACCACTAAAGCTTGCTGTCCCCCACGTGTGCCCTGTCTGCCTGTGCAGCTTTCTACCCTCAACTCTTCCTTAATTAAGGCCTTGCTATCGATCGTGCGAAGTTCAAGGAACTCGATTAGAACTGATGAGCCAAAAAGACATCATTCACTCCCTACCAATGGAACTTATAATCTAAAAGGCAGAAATGGCATGAAACAGAGACAAGCACATAAATAAACTTCAGTTCAGCTTCTTGGGGGAAAAAAAGAACGTTACCTAAATGGCATGGCCTTTGCAGAAAGAATTCTTGAGTCTATCAATGAATAGAACCTACCACTGGGCTACGGACTTAAAAAGATTTTTTTATTTGTCCATTTTATTTGTTTACAAGGCAGAGAGACAGAGCTCCCATCCACTGGATGCCATTCCACCTCCTTTTAAAAATCTTCTTTTCTTGCCTGGAAAATCCTTCAGGGTCCAAAGCACACTCCTGCCAATGACTGTAATACAAGCACAGGAAGCAAGAAAATCTACTGCTTCCTCTCGGCTCTCAGAGCACCTTGTTTACTGTGGCGCCACCACCGTCCAAAGGTGCCCATGCCTACGTGTGCGACGCACGCCCAAGGCTTCCGGTGCACCCTGAAGGAAAGAGCCACGCATTTTTCACGTTTTGTATCTCTTAGCAGGCTACAACTCACAAACCTGATATGCTCCTTTATAAGAGAGCTACTGAAGGTTTGAAATGTATAAGGAACACAGGTTTTCTATTTGCTGTTGAAGGAGAAAGCATGGTGTGCTTAGATTCTCAAGGGCGAGATCAAATGGCCTGTCTACCTACTGCTGCTGAGGGGCGGGGAGACAGGTGGTGAGACCGTTGCCAGGATCATCTTCACGGGGGACAACCTGGCAATGTATATGCGAAGCACTTAAAAATACAGATTATTTGGCCCAGCCAGTACAATTTTACAATTACCCTAAAGAATAAATACAAAGATCAAATTAAAAGGCTGATTATTTTAAGTCACAGGGAAAATGTGTACTTAAAATACTGAGTAAGAGGCAATTGGGTTGGATTAACAGCGATATATTCATCAACACAGCAGAAAACCATGCCCAAGCTTAGTAATCCAGACTCATCACCCAAGCTATCAAAAGGTTCACACCTTCCCAGGAGAATGTCACCTACATTTTATATCCAAATTTCCTAGAATGTATATCATTTAGTGTAATGCATTTCAAGCAATACTTATAAAACAATATTTTATACTTACATCCCTACAATTCAATAAACCATTATAAACAAAATAATGCTTGGGGGAAATCAAGTTTCACAGAATAAAATTGGTAAGACAGAACTGCTTACATTTTGAAAACTGAGCTGAGTATAAACAAAATGGCTGTACATTTCAGAAGCTGCTGGTACCCTGCGGACACGGCAGAGCCACGGCCAGTGTTAGCTGTTCTCTACCACTGCGTACACACGCTAAGTCGTTTCCACAAGGCCTTCATGCTGAGCCCTTAATTTTGTTGAGTATTACACACTAAGAGACAAAAGCTGAGAAAGTAGTAAAGAAAATTCTGGTAAGACTAACAGAACCATATACTAAAAAGCATAAAATTACCATATGCAAATTATGCCTCAGTAAACAGGATTCCAGTGGCAGGTGTTTGGTGCAGAGGTTAAGATTCTGCTCGGAGGCCAGCACTATGGCATAGCAGGCTAATGCCTCTGCCTGCAGCGCCAGCATCCCGTATGGGTGCCCGTTCTAGCCCTGACTGCTCCTCTTGCAATCCAGCTCTCTGCTATGGCTTGGGAAGGCAGTGGAAGATGGCCCAAATACTTGGGCCCCTGCGCCCTTGTGGGAGACCAAAAGAGGCTCCAGGCTCCTGATTCCTGGCTTCAGATCAGCTGTTGCGGCCATCTGGAGAGTAAGCCAGTGAATGGAAGACCTTTCTCTCTCTCTCTTTCTCTAACTCTACCTCTTAAATGAATAAATAAAAATCTTTTTTTTTTTTTTAAGATTTATTTATTTGAAAGGCAGAGTTACAGAGAGGCAGAGAGGTCTTCCATCCACTGGTTCACTCCCCAAATGACTACAACGGCTAGAGCTAGGACAATCCGAAGCCAGGAGCCTTTTTGAGGTCTCCCACGTGGGTGCAGGGACCCAAGGACAATGGGTCATCTTCTAATGCTTTCCCAGGCCACAGCAGAGAGCTGGATAGGAAGTGGAGCAGCTGGGAACCAGTACCAAGATGCTGGCACTGCAGGAGGCGGTTTTACCCACAAAGACAGAGCTTTGGCCCCTAAAAATCTTTTTAAAAAAGATTCTGCTTGGATGTCCACATCCCACACTGCAATACCAGGGTTTGAGTCCCGAGTCCACTCCTAGCTTTCTGATAATGTTCACCCTGGGAGAAGGTAATTCTTCTGGGAGAAGACGGCTCAAGTAGTCGGGTCTCTGCCACCCGCATATGAGACCTGAACTGAGTTCTTGTTTCCCAGCTTTGACCTGGTCCAGCACACCTGTTGCCAGCATTTAGAGAACAAACAGGAATATGGAAGATCTTTCTCTTTCTCCCTCCCTCCCTCTCCCCGCCTTCCCTCTCCATGTGTGTGTGTGCATGTACACACATGTGTATCTGTGCATGCACGCCTTTTGGTAAAATCCTGCTGCTGCTGACAGTGCTAACGAGCACCATGATGACAGGTGTACACCATAAAGCTCAAAGTGCTGAGGCTTGTACACTACGAGAGAGGTGATTTTTAAAAATCGCATTTGAAAGTTTTAGTTTCTAAAATTAATGAATAGCAAAGAAATAATAAAATTTAATTTGAAAAAAAAATTAATAGGATATCATCAGAATAGTATTTTTAAAACAAACAAACAAAAAAAGTGTTGGTTTAATCAGAAAGAGAAAACCTCCCGTAGGAAAGGGCACAGCCCTCAGAGGCTGCCTTTGCTCTGTGGCTAACTTACACGCTAAGAGAACACCAACTCCAGCAACGACTCCTGCCACTTTAAAATGAATGTAAAACAGTAACATACACAATCTTGAACTGCGGCCAACCATGCTATAATACTGAGAAAGGGGAAAAAAAGGTCACTAATAGTTTCACTTTTTCACATGTGTTTACATTTAAAGCTCTCATGAAGTATCTGGTGACTGCTAGTTCCTAAAACAGTTCTGAGTCAAATTCAATTTTCCTAACACAAAACAACACGATATTACTACCCCCATCCTGTCTCCCAAAAGGAATGCTTTGACCATCTCAAAAAGGAGAAAAAAATACATCACAGGGAACAAAGGAAAATGTTTTTAAAAACGCACAGCACAATAAAGCATGTTGTCCACCTCTGCAGGCTGAGATCTGTCAGAATCTCTGACTTATAATCTGGCATAATGCAAACCATATGGAACTTTTTCTTAAGTTTAATTCCTTTAAGAACAGAAAATGGAACAACTGTTAGCGCAAAGTTGAAAACATCCACTGAAATACTTCAGTAATTGTGAAGACTGGTACCTGTTCTCAAAATTAGCACTCATTTGTCTTGGTAAAGCTCCAGATTCACACATCCCTGAAATAAGCATTTATGAGAACTTGGGATGAGCCAGACACCATATTAAAATGTAAAACATAAAGGAAACAAAATATAAAAGAAACCTGTGTCCTGAGATAAATCCTACCTGACACACACACAACAGTAACACACAAATTCACTGACTGATTACACAGGAAAGGGAACTGTGAGTTCAGAGGACACACAGACCTTCCTTTATTTTTTTTTTAATGTTTATGTATTCATTTTTATTTGTTTGAAAAGCAAAATGACAGAGAGATCTCCCACTGACTGGTAAACACTCACAACAGCTGAGGCTGGGCCAGGCCAAAGCCAGCAGTCACGATCTCTCTCCGTGTCTTCAGGTCTCCAGGTCTCTGGGTGGCGGGGGAGCAAGTACTTGAACCACGGCCTGCTGCCTCTCAGGATGCAAATTAGCAAGAAGCTGGATCAGAAGCAGAGGCAGGACTTGATCCCAGGCACTCTGATATGGGATGTGGGTGTTCCAAGTTGCAACTTAACCCACTATGCCACAACGCCAGTTACAGCCCGTCCCTTAAACAGACCCAAACCTGGTTCCCAGGGACCTGTCTTCCTAAGTCCCACTGTCATTCCCTGATGTACTGTGTCCCCAAATGGTACGTGGACCTCTGATGATATGAACAATGGTTATGTGGTGTAGAAAAACTTTTTAAAAAATCTTTAATAATTATGTATGTTAGAAACATATACAACTGGTGCTGGTGCTGTGGCCTAGAGGGTAAAGCAGCCGCTTGCAGTGCTGGAATCCCATATGGGCACCAGTTCGAGTCCTGGCTGTTCCGCTTCTTTTTTTTTTTTTTTTTTTTTTGACAGGCAGAGTGGACAGTGAGAGAGAGAGAGAGAGAAAGGTCTTCCTTTGCCGTTGGTTCACCCTCCAATGGCCGCCGCAGCTGGCGCGCTGCGACCGGCGCACCGCGCTGATCCGATGGCAGGAGCCAGGTGCTTCTCCTGGTCTCCCATGTGGGTGCAGGGCCCAAGCACTTGGGCCATCCTCCACTGCACTCCCTGGCCACAGCAGAGAGCTGGCCTGGAAGAGGGGCAACTGGGACAGAATCCGGTGCCCCGACCGGGACTAGAACCTGGTGTGCCGGCGCCACAAGGCGGAGGATTAGCCTAGTGAGCCGCGGTGCCGGCTGTTCCACTTCTTATCCAGCTCTCTGCTATGGCCTGGGAAAGCAGTGAAGGATGGCCCAAGTCCCTGGGCCCCTGCACCCACGTGGGAGAACCCAGAAGAAGCTCCTGGCTCCTGGCTTTGGATTGGCGCAGCTCCAGCCATTGCAGACAACTTCGGAGTGAACCAGCAGATGGAAGGCCTTCCCCACCCCGGCTCTGTCTCTGCCTCTCCTCTATGTAACTCTTTCAAATAAATAATAATAAATCTTTTAAAAAATTTTAGGCCGGCGCCATGGCTTAACAGGCTAATCCTCCGCCTTGCGGCGCCGGCACACCAGGTTCTAGTCCCGGTTGGGGCACCGGATTCTATCCCAGTTGCCCCTCTTCCAGGCCAGCTCTCTGCTATGGCCCGGGAAGGCAGTGGAGGATGGCCCAAGTCCTTGGGCCCTGCACCCGCACGGGAGACCAGGAGAAGCACCTGGCTCCTGGCTTCGGATCAGCGAGATGTGCCGGCCACAGCGGCCATTGGAGGGTGAACCAACGGCAAAAAGGAAGACCTTTCTCTCTATCTCTCTCTGTCTCACTATCCACTCTGCCTGTCAAAAAAAAAAAAAAAAGAATTTAAATGAATGGATAAAAATATTTAAAAAAATTTTTAAAAAGAAGTATATATAATATTAATAAATCTCAGATTTTTTCAATGACTTTACCATTTAATAAAAGGATAAAGTAAATAATTTGCATAAAACTTTTAAATAAGTAAATCATTCTAAAGTAAAATATATGGTAACTCAAGTTCTACTCAAATATGACAAAATTACAGTAATTGTATGGAGGTCGCAAAGAAGTTTAGGAAATTCCGTCCTATAGGAACATAAGCAAGTCTCTAAGCATGTGCAGTGTATAAGTCTCCCACACTGGGGGGGGGGGATTCCAGGATCCTTTCAAATGCCTGAACCTGGGAACAGCATTGAATCCTATATAGACTATGGGTTTCTTCCTTATACAGGCATACCTATGTTAAAGTTAAATTTATAAATTAGGCACAAAATTATTAACCACAATAACTAATAATAAAATAGGATAATTAAAACAATATACAAGGGAGCATTAAAAATTCATGGAAAATGCAACTAAAAGATAATACAAGTGAAGATGTTTGGCCTGGTGGTCTGTTTACATCAGGATACCTGACTTCAATTCCCAGCTCTGGCTCCTGACTCCAGCTTTCTGATAGCAGAGACCCTGGAAGATAGTGACAGTTCAGGTAACTGGGTTTTTGCCAATTGGTTTTTGCCAAAGCATTTGATCTAGTGATTAAGATACCATTAAGATGCCCACATCCCATATGAGAGTCCCTAGATTCAATATATGGCTCCACTTTTGACTCCGGTTTCTGGCTAATGTAAACCCTAGGAAACAGCAGTGACTGCTCAAGTGACTGGGTTCCTGCCATCCACGTGGGAGACCTGGCCTGAGTTCCTGGCTCTCGGCTTGTCTAGAATCATTGTAGTTACTACAACCTCTCTTTCCTGTGGCTGTCGTACGGGCCAGCCTCAGCTCACGCTGCTGCCTTCCCCACTAGACTGGTTCTCTGAGTGCATGCCTTCCTTTCATCACCATAGCATCTAGCACAAGTTAAACAGGAAAACAGAGAGTGTTTTTATTTTAATTTGGCATCTCTGCAATGTTTTGTCTTTAAAAAAAAAAAAAACCTGAATTCCTTTCTTTTTTTTTCCTTTTATTTAGTAAATATTAATTTCCAAAGTACAGTTTATGGATTACAATGGCATCCCCCCCCATAACTTCCCTTCCACTCGCACCCCTCCCATCTCCCGCTCCCTCTCCCCTTCCATTCACATCAAGATTCATTTTCAATTATCTTTATATACAGAAGATCAATTTAGTATATATTAAGTAAAGATTGCATCAGTTTGCACCCACACAGAAACACAAAGTGTAAAATACTGTTTCAGTACTAGTTATAGCATTACTTCACATTGGACAACACATTAAGGGCAGATCCCACATGAGGAGTAAGTACGCAGTGACTCCTGTTGTTGACTTAACAATTTGACACTCTTGTTTAAGGCGTCAGTAATCTCCCTAGGCTCTAGTCATGAGTTGCCAAGGCTATGGAAGCCTTTTGAGTTCGTTGACTTCGATCTTATTCCGACAGGGTCATAGTCAAAGTGGAAGTTCTCTCCTCCCTTTGGAGAAAGGTACCTCCTTCTTTGATGGCCCCGTTCTTTCTACTGGGATCTCACTCGCAGAGATCTTTCATTTAGGTCTTCTTTTTTTTTTTTTTTCCAGAGTGTCTTGGCTTTCCATGCCTAAAATACTCTCATGGGCTCGTCAGCCAGATCTGAATGCCTTAAAGGCTGATTCTGAGGCCAGAGTGCTACTTAGGACATCTGACATTCTATGAGTGCAATGTTTTATCTTGCATAAAAATACTAATACAAAATTCTTGATTTTTCCAAATAAAAATCAAAATTAAAGTCTGAATTATTTGAGATTTTGTCAGAAACAAACTACATTGACATCCTATTTTCATAGACTCCAAAACATAAAGAGTAAATGCATTAACTTTAACAACACTGATGGCCAAAATGAATAAATTTGTATATACAAATAAAAAGTTTCTACCTAGGAAAATCTAAGATTGGTTATGCTAGCATTTAAGTTCCACTTGTGAAGGAATAAATATAATCCAATGATTATAGATATAATAAAGTACATAGTTTAGGTTTATTTCTGCCACAGCAACAGTCAGTTTTTCCACAGAGGTCTCCAGCTGCTACCTTCCTCTAAATTAGGAACTGGTTCCACGCAAGCTCACCAAAGGCTAAAGGTAAGGGAATCCGTGAGGAATCACTGCTCCTCTGCTGACAGTGACATTTAAGGAAAGACACTAAGAATTTCTTCCCCAAACTCTAACCATTTCAGTATCATTGAAAATCGCCACGAAGCAAGCCGTGGGTGTGGGGGATGGTATCCCAGGGCTTGCAAACGACAAGGGCAATGTCATCTACCATCAGAGGACTCGAAAAAGATGGGAGGTTGGGAGGCACTGGGACACCAGGATCTTCGAGATGAAAGGACAGACACAAATACTTGATACAGAGGATGAATCCCGAAGGCTCCCAAGACCTAAAAACTCAGCACATGAAAGGTACATCCAGTAAATGTGCAATGTGCAAATAAGAGAACACTGTAGATATAAATGGTCTAAACTTATTTGTGAGACTGAAAAAACATCCCCATAGCATTTCACTGAATTCAACAAGCACTTAATAAACAGACACAGACACCAGTAGCCTCCAAAGGGAGTAAGGAAAACCAACATTAGAGCTCTGTTCTTCATCAAAGAAATGTGCAAAAGCTAGGCTCTAGCAGCATGCACCATCTCTAGATGAACACAGGTGCCTCTGTATGTCAGGAACTCAGGGTAACATGTGGGACCCCAGATATGTGGAGGGAAGAGTGGGAATCCTGCATGCAATGGGGCAAGAGGCACCAGCTCCTTCCATCCATCTCAGAGCAATGAGACAAGTCTTATATTAGTGTGTTATATTGTTAGCTCGATTTAGCTACTGAGACTCTCATAAAATTCACTTTAAAAATAATGGAACCATACACCACAGCCACTGTATAAACTAAAAACAAAGACAGTATTAATTAGGTCTCCAAAAATAATTGCTCTTCCATCCATCTCCAAGACACTCTGATTTACAACCAGTGTTATCAACAATGAACATGGCTCTAATAGACACTGTGCCTTGAGACACTAAGAAATGATAATATAAAGCCACTTTGATCAGTGAAACACCTAAAAACTCATCTAGATGGTTATTAATAATTTCTGTAATATCACAAGGACTTGGGGGGGGGGGCAGGTATTTGACCTAGGGGTTAAATGCCTGGGTACCATATATGAGTGCCTAGATTGAAGCACTGGTTCTGCTTCTGATTCCAGTTTCCTACTAATGGAAGACATATGATGCTGGCTCAGATAGCTGAGGTCCCTGCCACCTCTGTGAGATACGTATCTATGAGATAGGTGGGTTGAGTTCCTGGCTCTCAGCGTTGTGGCCTTTTTCAGGGTGAATCAATTTCACAGGCTCTCTCTCTCTCTCTTTGTATGTGTTTCTCCCTGTCTCTCTGCCTCTCAAATATATAAATGTACTCAATATAAATAAAATATAAGTCAAATATATACATTTTTAAAATAAAATTCTTGTTAATCTCAATAAACATAATTTTAAATACTTTAAGATTTTTATTTAATCTTCCCTTTTGAAGTATGTCGATCGGTAGATATGTGATAATAAATATTAGTATAGCATGCATTATGTAATTTATAAATCAATTTACTTAAATAGTACTAATAGGATACACAATTAATACAGCTTAAAGACTGCCATATTCAAGGGGCTATGGAAGGAAAAGCACAGCTCCTGTCAGTTAATGCTGAGCCACACCAATCCACACATGTAAATCACACTTTTCCAGATACGGAAATTAGAGCTCAGCGGAGCAGCAGAGCCACGCAGGTCTGCATCGTGCTGCTCTACTCCACAGCGCAGGCTCTCACCGTCCTCTTCTGCTCCACGATAACACAGGGGCTCGCACCTCAGCTGGGAATCCCAACAAGCTTAAAACTGGCCATCGACTTGATCTTCAGCATCTGGAATTTAACAGGCCTAAATTCCCCCTATGTACTACAGGGGGTAGCATGGTGTGGTTGACTATGAGTCCAGCCCCAAATTATCTTTCCAGACTTCCCGCTCTTCGTCCTCAACCACAGAACCCCATATTCAAAAAAAAAAAAAAAAAAAAAAAAAAACAAGTTGCTGGCTTTTGCTTTGCTTTGTTGCTTCTTCCTCCCTGTGTTCACCCCAGAGCTGCACCTGCAGTTCCCATCTTCCCCCAGGCATCGTGTCCTTTCTTTGCGGTTCACTCCTTCAACACACAACATCATGCCTTCGATTCCTCAATGAATAAATTGTTGTCACTACATACATTTTAAGAAAGGAAACAGGCAGGAACTACTAAACAAGACGAGAGGTTTGTAAAGCCCTGTGGGAACAGAGGCCCAGCTTTGCCAAGGCCCTCCAGGAGAGATTCCCAAGAAGTGCAGGTGTGCGGTAGATCCACAGGTGGAGAGGAGCAAGGCCTTCCAGCATATAGAATGGCACTGGACAAAGCCAGTCAGCTGTGCCCTCATTGGACCCAGAGTTTCAGCTGCAGACTTGGCAGGGGTGGGGAGGGGTGAGACACGAAGGAGAGGGAAGGCTGAGAGGGACAGCAGGAACTTGCTCAGCACAGGATGCTCTGTGCCCTGCTGACTGATCACAAATTCCAGGCCCTTCTTAGATTCTTACAAATGAATGACACACAAGTACGTAACTTTCATCTTCACTCTTATCTATCATTATCACAAACCTAGTGTTAATTTTCTAAGCAAGTTATGGGACATTGTATATCTAAGTCAATCTCTGACCAAAATGCCCGCCTGCTCCATGATGCCTGTTGGTACTGCCAAGCTCTGGTGCACACACATGCGCGTGTACACACACACATACTCACACACACTCACACACACACACTCACACACATCATGATGTCTAGGATTCCTGAAGATGGGAGAACCATGTTCCGGCACTGACGTACTACCCAACTGTTTTTGCTTTGATCATAGTCTTCGCCTGATGCATTCCTGGCTTTTTAAATGTTTCTGCTAAATTAGCTTCAAAAACTACCAAATCAAATAGATGTGGGTTCTCTGGTTAGCTCCACAGAATTCAGGGATACAACTCACCAGACCACACTACCAAGATGTCCTTCCTTCCCCTGCTAGGACAGGTGCAGTGGCAGAGGATGATTTGAGAGCTCCCAAGCTGGGAATCCTTCGTGTAAGACACTTCCTCCCTGGCCGGGTTGCCAACACGTGCTCAAAGGGCCTGCTGGAACACTCATCCACCTTCCCCTGGAAGAGCACCAGGAACCTCAGCTGCATCAGACTGGGTTTGAAGCCCCCAGTTATGTGCATTCCCTAAGATCCACCCCCACAGCAATTTCCAGCCCAGTCCTTCACCAGCCCTCAGTGCCTCCCATCTTTCATCAGAAAAAAACCCTCTGTGTCTGTGAAGCCCTTGATCTCTCCGAAACCTGGTGTCTCCTGAGAAAGGCTCTTTCTCAGAAGCCTTTGCACGTGGTGACTGGTTTATTCTCCCTCTACGACTTCTGTACCACAGAGACCACTCATTCCTGCTTCCCCCACTGCTCCTCAAACACCCCATCCAGCTGCTGCCCCCACCCACCAGCATGCCTTGCCACCGTCACCCACAAACATCACCATCATCTGCTCAGTTTCTGATCCTTTGAGTGCCTGGCTCACCGTCTGGCTCGCCGTCTCCCCCCAGCCCCCGCCCCAGCACTGTTCTGTCTGCACTTGTCCAATCCCAACATGCCCACAGATGAGCCACCCAACCAGGCAGCCTCCAGCTCCTTGGCCAGCTTGCTCACATCTGTTCACCTCAACAGCCACTCCCATGGGCACACCACACCTGGATTCTTCCCCTCAACCTTTTTTTTTTTTTTTAAGATTTACTTATTTATTTGAAAGTCAGAGTAACACAGAGAGAGAGGGAGAGGGAGAGGGAGGGAGGGAGAGAGGGAGAGAGGAAGAGAGGGGGAGAGAGAGAGAGAGAGAGAGAGAGAGAGAGAAAGAGAGGTCTTCCATCAGCTGGTTCACTCCCCAATTGGCCACAATGGCCAGAGCTGCGCCAATCTGAAGCCAGGAGCTTCTTCTAGGTCTCCCACACAGGTGCAGGGGCCCAAAGACTTGGGCCACCTTCTACTGCTTTCCCAGGCCATAGGAGAGAGCCGGATACGAAGTAGAGCAGATAGGACTTGAACTGGCGCCCATATGGGATGCCGGCACTGCAGGCAGCGGCTTTACCAAATACTCCACAGTACTGGCCCCATGAATTCTTCTTCTAACAACTATACTGCCACTACCAGTTTCAACTCATGCATGCTTCTCTCTGACCACCACCTGCCAGCTTTCAGTTCACATCCTCTAGTACCTGACTCAAACCATTTCTGACCAATTGGTTATCTCCACTGCATTTGTCACAGTCCATCATTACCGTCACATCCTGCTTTCTCTCCTCACCCTGCCAAGATTCTGAGGCTCAGTCTGAATGCTCTCCTGTGTTTCCTTCCCAACTCCCCTCTCCACTCTTCCTCCATCACAGTTCCCTAGCAAAATCCCCATCTGGATTAAATACCACTCTCCACTGATCCATGTCCTGAAACAGCTCCACATAGCTGAACAACAACCCAACAACCACTCCACTTGCTGTGACTTGAAGTTCATCATCACAGATCTTAAGTGTGTCCCCAATTCTGTCCAGCAATCCTACTGCATTTCTCTAGTGCCCCAGAGAAACTGGCTCTCCCCTGTTCTCTTTAGACTTCCAACAGCACTTCACAATCTTCATGCTCAGCTGACTTGCCCTTCGTTTTTATAACTGGACAATGGAATCAAGAGAACTACCTTGTCGTTCCACCTTAAAATCTACACACCTGCATCGATATGCACATCCTCTGCCTTCACCCCGTTATAAAACGGGTAAAATATCCCCCTTTCTCCTTGTTTGAGAATATCAATTTATGAGGTTCTAATAAAATGTTAGCTCTACAAAATACAACATTTAATACATATTTATTGAGTTAAACTGAGTAACTCGAGTAGCTCTTATCATAGAATATAAACATGCTATGCCATTTTCCAGCCCAAACCAAAAGACCAAAGAACAACACTTCCCAGAATGAATGTCCCCTTCCAGTTGCTGGCATAGTTTTCCTGGCCTATCCAGTGACCCCCATTCTCTCCTCAACCCACTCTGATTTGCGTCCTAAACACACTCCAACTCATGACAAAGTAAGCTACGGCTCTATCTTCCCAGGTCCAACAGTCTGACTCCTCAGCTTACATCTGTACCAACCTATGCAGCCGCAGTGTGGCAAAGCACCAGTCCATGTCCTGGAGCCTCCATTTCCGGTCCAGCTCCCTGCTAATGGCCTGGGGAAATCAGCAGAGGACGGCCCAAGTGTTTGGGCCCCTGCCACCCACATGGGAGACTGGGAAAAAGCTTCTTCCTCCAGCCTGGTGCAGCTGTAACCACTGTGGCCATCTGGGGAGTGAATCAATGGGTGAAAGATTTCTCTTTCTCTCTGTAACTCTTTCCAAAAAAAAAAAAAGATTTGTGATTTGTACTTTACTGCATATACATTATAGCTCAAATGTTAAAATACCTCAATTTAAGTATCTCATAGATTACATACAGTTGAAAGGAATATTGGTAGACTTAAAGATAAATCTGAGGAAATCATCCAGAACAGAAAAATCAAAATTCTAAACCATATTAACAGACATGAAAAATAGAACGAGAAGTCTAACATGTCTAATAGGAACTTCGGAAGTAAAGAGACAAGCAAAAATGTAACACAACAAATTAAACAAAATCTGCAGATCACAAAAGTTACCAGGATGTAGAGATTTATTATTTTTTTTTCCCTTCGAAAAACTAGCACTCTTATATCTACTGTTCAGGCTTTTTACAGTTTATCACATCACTCAGAAAGGAAAAAACCAGTTGACTCAGAAACTCCAGTAGGCTCCAATCACACACTGCCAGGTTCTTGAACTGGGATGTGTGAACTCAGATAATGCATGATACTAGGAACAAGCAAAGCCACAGAACCAATGTTTCTATTTTCCTAAACCATTAATTGTATACAAAGAGTTCAAGGAAGTTAATTAAGAAATTGAACTAGCACGGGGTTACATCTTTTTAGAAATACTTGAAACACAGATGTATTTACCAAAGCAGAAATTACAGTGTGCTTTAACACATAAGAAAAAATATGAAACCTGAGCAGGTGCTAAGGACAAACTCCTGAATCCTTCAAGTTATGCTATCATTTGCCTCGCTCAGTTCTGCGAAGTTTAAAAAGCACTGTTAAGGGCTCTAACAGCTCTCTCAGCAATGGGTGAATCATTGCTCTTCTCAGAATTCGAGTTTCAAAAACAAAAAGAATTCTCTGAGTTAATTCATTATGTTTTCAATGTTATGTCCTTTATTCTGAATTTACATGTTTTATTTTGTAAAGCATATGACAAAAATGTTGGCAGACTGAGGACAAAAACTGGTACCCAGGGAGGAAGAAGTGCAAGGTTTCCTCTCATTCTATTCTCTTCTGCTTGCAACGAGGTTCTGATGGTAACTTCTACAAATAACCCAACCCAGACAGCCGTTTACTATGCCACGGTCCCATGTTCATCTACTGTATGTTTTCACCCAAGCATACAAGTGTAATTTAGCATTACGCAGAATAACGAGCAACAGACCTACGGAACAGTGGCTTCAAAGAAGTCCACAAGGAGGTGCACAGAGCTTACTCTGTAGCCTCAGGAGGTTCAAGAGCCAGGCTGCTTTGCTCCTGCTGCCAACAGCTCCCACCACCACATTTCCATTCGAGTCAGCTGCAGGGACAGAACACGTGCACTCTAAGAATTCTGCCAGTCTGCTGAGGCCCCCTCCACTGGCCAAAACACAGACCTACCTGCTTAACAATGGGGACTGAGCAATGAGACCTATGCTCGACGCCCCTGGAGTCGGCCGCAATGGGGGAACGGGGCAGTCACTGCCACATCGTATTTGAGAAAAACCTTCCAGTGGCCCAGAGCTAAGTCCTTTCTGCTTGAGATGATGCAACAGCTTGTTTGCTTACCATACCCTGTCCTTCAGAGGAAGCAAGTGCCCAGATAAACCAGCGAGCGTCATTAACAACATGAGAGCTGGCAGGCAGGCGAGTCTGACCATAACATCCTCCCTTGGAATCCGAGCAACAGATGCCTCAGAGCATGTGTTAGTAATCACAAAGCCAGAGGGAGGAAAATAACTTTGGCTGCTTTATGGCAAGAATTTGCCTGCTTGCCTGATGTGACCAAGTCAGAAACTAAAATAAAAAGCAAGTAACAGCTTGGATTTACTACACCTTACTTTATTAGGATTCCAAGTTGTAATGGGCTATTTTATTTTCACAATATAGCCTTCGTATGCTCTAACAAGAAAAAAATGACATCAGTTAACATTTTACTTGCGCCTATTATAATATTTAGCTTACTAAAATATACTTACATATATATAAGAACAAAAACTGAAAACAACTGAGGAAAAAAATGGTGCTTTACACTTTACACGGGTAGAATGATAGCTAGTCTTACTTCTAATGCGCTTTATGGAATGTTTTCAGACTGTAGAAACATGCACGCACACACACAGTACATAGTCTGGAGACAGAGACTGATCGTGCCAGGAAAACATTCTTGGCTCTCAAGCCACACATGATTTTCAAGTCCAAGTCCTAGCCTCTGCTGATTGTATGACTTCATGAAAATCGCCTAACTTGTGCACAGCGCAGATCACAGGACTAGCCATTTAATGTCTGCCTTCGTCTGCAGATCTTATCATGGGAGGGAGGAACAAACTTGCAAATTACATTCTCCGAGCTTCTATGCCTGCTGACTTCAGGATAGGGCCTGAAAATGGAAGACCCTGCTAGGACACCGGGAGAAAAAGGAATGGAGAAACCAATTTTCTTTCCGCTTCTAGTGGGCAGTTGCAGCCATTGTTCCAGTGGCTTCTGCCGAGGTAGTCAGGCTCTCTTGGTAGTGGAGACAGCAAGATTTCTTGCAATGTGGTTATAGAAAGACGCTGACCACGGTGCTATCTGGAATAGCAACGTACTAGAATCCACCACAGTGAACAACTAGAGGCTGAAGGATGGATAAGTTTGGGTAGGTCCACATGATGCACCATTAAAATTGCACGTATGGGTACCGGGGTTGTGGCGCAGCACGTTAGGCTACTGTTGTGATACCTGCATCCCACAACACAATGTCGGTTCAAGTCCCCGGTTGTTCCGCTTCCTATCCAGCTCCCTGCTAACTTGCCTGGGGAAAGCAGGAGAAGATGCCTCAAGTGCCTCAGCCCTTGCCACCCATGCGGGAGACCCTGGTGTAGTTATAGGCTCCTGGTTTCAGACTGGATCAGCCCTGGCCATTGGGGCCATTTGGGGAGTGAACCAACAATGGAATATCTCCCTTTCTTCCCTTTCTTCCTTTTCTCTCAGTCACTTTTCCTTTCACACAAATAAGTAAAAAAATCTTTTTAAAAAACTGAAAGGGTTCAAAAATACTACACTGATTTTTTTAAAGAAAATACCAAATAGCAATTAAAATATAAAAGAGAATGAGAATGGGGTCATAAATTAATTTCAACAACATTCTGGTAGAAAGATAATAGTGAACACAATGGAAAGAGACAGATAAATTCCCATAGAAGGGGCTGTAATAAAAGGAGGGCAACCATCTGTCCCAGCAGAATCTTTGGCCAGAGTCTAATTCAGAGAAGGCATACAGAATGGGGCAGAGTGAGGTAGGCTGGAAATGGCAATTTATCAAACACCTTTGGGTGAACCAGTTAGCCATCTCTTATATATTCATCAGTTTCCACAAATATTTAGCACCTCCCACAATGCAAGCTCTCAGCTAATGTGCTGAGGGTGTAGGCACGAGCAATGGCAATTCCTGTTCACACAGCTCTCCTTCCAGTCCGGCAGGGGATAGTGGTTGCGTAACACAGGGCACTAGACTAGTTCAAAATCCCAGGGCTCCCCAGCAAAACAGAGGGTTTTAACACTGATCCCACCTTGCTCCTGTGTAAACTAATCTCCCACTCCATCTGCCCCTGGCCCAAGCCCAGCCTGCCATGCCACACCCCTGCTCCAAGGGCCAATAACTCATGACCGTGGTGCTCCTCTTGAGCCACCATGAAGGCATGGTGGCAACCCAGAGATGGGAGCCTCTGTTCATGGCAGAAGCACACACAGCAGCCAATAGGTCAAGCTACTGAGCCAAGAGCAGCAGAGGGTCAGAACGATGTAGGGGCAGGAAAGATGAAACAATAGGAAACAGAACAAACTGCCAACAGGTCTAAAAGTGACCTTAAAAATAAATCCCATATGGGCACTGGTTCAAGTCCTGGCTGCTCCACTTCCGATCCAGCTCTCTGCTATGGCTGGGAAAGCAGTGGAAGATGGCCCAAGTCCTTGGGCCCCTGCAACCACATGGGAGACCCGGAAGAAGCTCTTGGTTCCTGGCTTTGGATCACCACAGCTCTGGCTGTTGCAGCCATCTTGTGAGTGAACCAGCGGATGGAAGACCTCTCTCTCTCTCTTTCTCTCTCTCTTGCTCTTGCTCTCTCTCGCTCTGCCTCAGCATCTCTAACTCTGCCTTTTAAATAAAATAAATAAATCTTTAAAAAAAATAGCAAATGGAAGGTTATCATTTCCTCTTGGTTTAAAAATAAATAAAAAATAAATAGGAAGGTAATCCTGCCCATTTGTACCTCCTCACACGGCAGCATCTCTAGAGCACACAATTATTTTTAGTATTAGAAATATTCCTGCACAACTTTGTTTTGGACAAATTGCTGTCAAAAAGATCTCCTTACACTCTCAGTGTTACTGTTAGTCTGTCTACACTTCAGAATAGAAACAAACTAAATCTAATATACCAGGCAAGGACTGAAAAATGCTAATAGGCTTGGGGTCAGTGCTGTAGCATGATGGGTAAAGCCATTGCCTGTAACACCGGCATCTTGTGTGGGTGCCAGTTTGAGTCCCAGCCGCTCTACTTCCCAACCCAGCTCCCTGCTAATGTGCCTGGGAAAGCAGTGGAAGATGGCCTAAGTCCTTGGGCCCTTGCATCCATGTGGGAGACCCGAAGGAAGCTCCTGGCTACTGCAGCCATTTGGGGAATGAACTAGCAGATGCAGAATGGGTCTTTTTCTCTTTCTCTCTCTCTGCCTCTGCCTCTCCTTCTCTGTAACTCTTTCAAAAAAAACAACAAATCTTAAAAAAAGAAAAAAAAAAAAAGCTAATAGGCCTAAAAATTAGTATTTGACAGCCAGCATGGCTCCCAATTAAATGTCACAGTGAGGTGGCCGGTGCCATGGTGCAGTAGATTAACCCTTCACCTGCAGCGCTGGCATCCCATATGGGCACCAGTTTTAGTCGGGCTGCTCCTCTTCCAATCCAGTTCTCTGGTGTGGCCTGGGAAAGCAGTAGAAGATGGCCCAAGTGCTTGGGCCCCTGCACCCACATGGGAGACCGGGAAGAAGCACCTGGCTCCTGGCTTCGGATCGGTGCAGCTCCGGCTGTAGCAGCCATTTGGAGAGTGAACCTACGGAAGGGAGACCGTTCTCTCTCTCCCTCTCACTGTCTGTAACTCTACCTCTCAAATAAATAAATAAAATCTTTAAACAAAAAAAAGTCACAGTGAAGTGTGCTATAGAGGTTGCTCTTGAATCTGTCTTTACCATCATTTCAATAATCTAGAGGAGAAAATGATCGTAATTTGTAGATAATTTGGCAAGGACAAAGGCTGAAGGATCATGAAACAGGAAAGGGAAAAATATTTAAGGCATTTGGAAAGCTAAAGAAACTGACCCAGATGAGGAAAAGCAAGAAAGGCAGGTCGAGGGTGATTAGTATGCATTTTCAGCATTCATCACGTTCTAGACACTACTCACCGTATGTGAATTTTTTTTTAAGATTTATTTATTTGAAAGTCAGAGTTACACAGAGAGGGGAGAGGCGGGGGTGGGAGGGTGTCTTCCATCCACTGGTTCACTCCCCAGTTGGCCACAACGGCCGGAGCTACACCGATCCGAAGCCAGAAGCCAGGAGCTTCTTCTGGGTCTCCCACATGGGTACAGGGGCCCAAGGACTTGAGCCAACTTCCACTACTTTCCCAGGCCACAGCAGAGAGCTGGATCGGAAGTGGAGCAGCCGGGTCTCGCACCGGCGCCTATATGGGATGCAGGTGCTTCAGGCCAGGGCGTTAACCGGCTAAGCCACAGCACCGGCCCCACCGTATGTGATTTAAGAGTAACAAATGCTCACAGATTTTCTAAGTTCCAGTTGTTAAATTGAGGAAATTAGGGTTCAGTGCGGTCACGGTGACTTGTACAAGGTGGGCCAGTTTCCATCCCAGACCTGTCTGGTTCCTAAACGCCTCATTCGCTTCCCGTCCACCACCCCGCTGAGGACAGCCTGCTGCTTCTCCGCCTCGCCTCCATCAACAAGGAGACCCACAGGGGCTGGCGAGCGAAACTTCAAGCTGCTAAGCCCTACGGTGAGGTGAGTGAACCTCACACTCCACCGCTCATCCCATCGGATGCCACGAAGGGGCACAATGTGGCTCACGAGGACAAGAGGAGAAGAACGAAGAGACATTTACCACACTCCGGCGAGGAGTCGGCATCCCATTCCTACGGGGGAGAGGGGGGAGCCCAAGGAGAGAGCTAAGCAGCCTGCAGCCGTTCATCCACAGAAGCTATCTCCCCTAGCACTTCTGGAAGAATTAAGGAAGTTCAAAAAAGCGGCTTTTTTATATCTTTGTTTTTAAAAAGTAACCGAAATTTACAGTGTAATAAATCCTCAGAGTGATTCCAATTTTTTCTCCAACATTTTATCATGAAAATTGTCAAATATAAAGAAAAGTCAAAAGAATTACTAGAGAGAATGCCCATGTACTTGCGGCCTACACTGCACGTTAACACGGCTCTATCTGCGGTGACATCCCTACCCACTAACATCCCCTTTTCATCCACCCATGTGGCTTGTTAACACGTGGCAGAGTACACTGGAGAAACAGAACAAGTCTATTTCAAAAAGAAAGCCTCTGAGTCATTTCTAACATCGGATTTTGTTAAGTACTTGTTGTTGTACAAAGGTGGTCTCAAAACTATACTGGGTTCAGTTTATGAGAGTTCTTACTGCCAGTCACAAATTCTGTCAGGAAGTAACCCTGAGTACATGTAACCTTTGGACTTACTCCAAACAGCCATGCTAAAATTCATGTAAATTAAAACAGCTGCTTAATAAAAGCTACACTCACTTGACTGGGATGGAATGTAACAGTTTTAAAGAAAATCAACTTTAGTTGTTTCATTTTTTCAAGGAAAATGGGTTACATTCTCAAAAAACTATAATTCTCTAATTTTAACATCTTTAATATTCTTATTAAAATACTTTAAAATTCCACAGCAAAGTCATTTATGTTACAGAAGTCTCAAAAACAGACTAAATCATTAGTACTAAATAACAGTGCTTGCAGCAAGTCTTACAAACTGACTCCCAGAGCTATCTGGGGCTGACCTTGTGGCATAGCAGGTTAAGCTGCCACTTGTGAAACTGGCATCCCACATGGGCACCAGTTTGAGTCCCGGCTGCTCCACTTCCAACCCAGCTGCCTGCTAATGTGCCTGGGAAAGCAGCAGAAGATGGCCCAAGCGCTTGGGCCCTTGGACCCATACGAGAGACCTAATGGAGTTTCAGACTCCTGGCTTTGGCCTGACCCAGCCCTGGTTATCGTGGCCATTGGGAGAACTAACCAGATAGAAGATATTCTCTTTCTCTCTCTTTCCTCCCTCTCTTTCTCTTTCACTCTCTTTCAAATAAATAAATAAATCTTTTTAAAAAGAATTTCATCTGAAGCGGATTATTTTTCCTGTCATCTTCAGGATAAACATAAATGAGCCATTCTTCAGCTATCTGTGGCGTGACAAAGGTCATCAATCTTCCTTTCAAGTTTGTAGGGATAGCGGAGGACTGGCACAGTGACTTTCGCTCATTTCTTGGAACTGGTTCACAAGTGGCTGTCAGCAAATTACAGTGACAACAGTTAGGTCAAAATTGTGTTTTCACACCATACATACTCTTTCTGAAGAAAATTACCTAATAAATAACCTTTTAGACAGTCTAAGATCTGAAACAATACTTTTGTTGGACAACAATTAAAAGTAAAATAACTTACATTACTATTCTACTCTTCTAAATCTTCAAAGTAGCCCTACAAGGAACCACTCCAAAAAACCACTAAACTGAAATTAATTATGTTTCATAAGTCACAAAATGAGATCAATTACAAAAAAAGAAAAGAAAGTCATTCTTTTAGTTGGTACCTGAAGTCTACCACACCATTGCAAATAAACATGACACAGAATACAATTACGGTATATAAAGCATATTCTTTTTTGAAAGTTCAGAGTGTTTTAATTAGAAATGTTATTTTCACAACTATGCCTGTTTCGAAGTGTCACATACTTTTTCTCTTACTGTAGTTTTTCTTTCTCTCAATGACTCACCCCAGAAAAAGCCAAAACCAAAGAGAAAAACAACCATAATGTAAAATAAATGACAACGACAGGATATCTTACCTATCATAAGGAATTCAACAACTTTCTCAACAACAGCAACTGGGAAAAGAATGAGTTTAAAGCCTCAAGTTCTATTTATTAATTTCTCTGTTACAGCATTTGCCTAAACAAGTAATCACTGCTTTGGCCTTATAATTTGGCTTGGACATTTACCATTACAAGCAAAGGCAAAAAAAAAATATTTTTTGATGGTTCATTCAAATGGAAAAGCGATACATCAGAAGCTGCTCGTCAGACCTCAGAGCTTGCTGTGGAAAGCACAGTTTGGCAGAACACATTTAATTACAGCTGGCTCTTTAAAACATTAAACACTCAGTTATAATCATATTACAGTTTGGTCTTAAACCTAAAACACAGAAAAAAAATCCCAAGGTCAACCCTTCCTTGCTTCACCTTTATTTTAAGCGTTGGAAGCAATTAAAAACCTTGAAAATATATTAAAATGCAAAGTCAAAGAAGTAAGGATAGATTGAAAAGAAAAGTCAAACAAAAAGTATTATTTTTCTCACAGTATCAAATTTTCAACACAATATTTCTTTCTGGACTATCTTAAGTTTCTATTATAGTTATTATATATACATATATGTATATCGCTGTACAATAATATATATGATGTATATATACCAAATATTCAAAATGTTCATAATTTATTTACATTAAAAATCTGAGTAAACTTGTAAATCATTATAAGGTCATCAGGTTTCTTCCTATTTTTTAGCATTTTAAAACAAAAGGTTTTTTTTTTAAGATTTATTTTCTTGAAAGGCAGAGTGACACAGAGAGAGGGAGACAGGTTTTTCCATCTGCTGGTTCACTCCCCAAATGGCCACAATATCCAGGTGTAGGCCAGGGCAGGGCCAAGAGCAAGGAACTCCATCCTGATCTCCCACAAGGTGACAGGGGCCCAAGTTCTTAGATCATCTTCCATGGCTTTCCTAGGTGCATTAGAAGGGTGCTAGATTGGAAGGGGAGCTGCCGACGATCAAACTGGCACTCTGATACAGGATGCCACTGTCCCAGGAGGCAGTTTAACCCCCGAGCCACAATGCTGGACCCAAAGTTATACTGTAAGTATTACTATGCAATAACTGTTACTAATAGTGACCCTTGGTTGTGTGTGCCAACAAGGCAGCACCATTCTCTCTGCCATACACTTGTTCCTCAGCAGTCCTAAAAAGGAAGGTACAGCAGAGGACATATACCAAGATGCCAGGTGGATGCCTCCAACCGCAGATAATACCAAACCCTATATAGATCATCCCCTAGTTTACAACAGTTCAACTTACAATTTTTTTTTTTTGACAGGCAGAGTGGACAGTGAGAGAGAGAGACAGAGAGAAAGGTCTTCCTTTTGCCGTTGGTTCACCCTCCAATGGCCGCCGCAGCTGGCGCGCTGCGGCCGGCGCACCACGCTGATCCGATGGCAGGAGCCAGGTGCCTATCCTGGTCTCCCATGGGGTGCAGGGCCCGAGCACTTGAGCCATCCTCCCTGGCCTCCCTGCACTCCCTGGCCACAGCAGAGAGCTGGCCTGGAAGAGGGGCAGCCGGGACAGAACCGGCGCCCCGACCGGGACTAGAACCCGGTGTGCCGGTGCCGCAAGGCGGAGGATTAGCCTAGTGAGCCGCGGTGCCGGCCACAACTTATAATTTTTTGACTTAAGTCAAAAACCCCATCATAATTCAAGAAGTACCTGGACTCAAATGGCTCAATTTCTAATTTTTTAACTTTACACTGGATTTACCAAGATATTACATGTATTTTTAGCCCACAATATTTCTTACTTATGATGAGTTTGGGATATGTCCCCAATGTAAGTCAAGGAGCATCTGTATATATCATGTTTTTTTTTCCCCCTGTATATTCTGCAGCATCGACACTTTGTACCAGATTAATCTACCTTCCCATGTTTGATGACCTGAGGCTTCTTTGGCACTACCACTCCTGTGCTTCAAGGCCACTGTTAAGTAGAGTTATGGTTGATGGAACACAAACATCGAGGGGCTAATGGGTGACATATTCAGCGTGGACATCCTAGACAAAGGGATAAGTCACATCCCAGGGAGGACCCATGGGATGGTGTGAGATTTTTGTCAGTTCCTCAGAATGGCACACAATTTAAAACTAATAGTACATTTCTGGGACTTCCCATTCAACATTTTCAGACTGTGGTTGAGGGCAGGAAACTGAAACTGCAGAAAGCAAAACTGTGGCTAAGAGCAGGGGGACTGCTACATTACCCTCATCTCACCATGAGGAATTTAAGTCACTGAGAGGTTAAACAAGTAGCTGAAAAACACAGTTAGCAGATGGTCACAGTGGCAATCAATTCTAGGTCAGCCTAACACCAACACTCAGAGTCTGGAACGTGTACCTCTTGCATAATGTCAGATTAGCATCATCTAGAGCCAGCCCCTCCAAAGGACAATGCCAATGAGGACCCTCAAAATCACAAGACAATGATCTGTTTTAATCACAGAAGACACCTAAGGTCTCTTTATATATTTTGGCATGCTTTTTCTTTTTTTTTTTTTTTTTTTTTAACAAATCAGTGGGGTCAGCATGAGTGATCTACTTTGGCCACAACTCATACCATCACCATTAAGCAGAGTTGTGATTTAAAATTATAAATGACTGGAGTTAAAAAGTGCCTTAGCTATCAACATACAAAAAGAGATCAATGGCCTCCCAAATTGAGAATTTTAGCAAGAGGAATTCCAGCTGATTTGGTGTCATTCCCAAAATTCATACGCTGAGGCCATAACCCTCAAGGAGATAGTATAGGGAAGGAGTCCTTGGGAAGTAAGTAGGTTAGATGAGGTCAGGAGGGTGGCGCCTCCATGCTGGGTTAGTGCCCTTCTAAGAGGAGGAAAAGACACCAGGGAGTCCTCTCTCTGCCACCTGAGGACACAGAGAGAAGATGGCCACGTACAAGCCGGGAACAGAGGCCCCCATCAAAAACCACATGTGCTGTCACCTTGCGCTTGGACCTCCAGGGCTGCAGGACTGGGAGAAATCAATGTTCGCTGTTCAAGACACTCAGTCCATGGTATTTTGTTGTGGGAGTCCGAGTCAACCAAGATAATACCGTACCACCACAGCCTGCCCCATCACAACAAAGCAAGGAGGCAAGAGTCTTTGGTTATTTGCTTTATAAAACATCTTTTAATGGGGTGGGGTGATATGCCGAAAAAGAATTAACCATCAGGGGGCTGGCGCTGTGGTATAGCAGGTAAAGCCGCTGCCTACAGTGCCAGCATCCCATATGGGTGCTGGTTCAAGTCCCAGCTGCTCTACTTCCAGTCTAGCTCTCTGCTATGGCCTAGAAAAGCAGTGGAAGATAGCCCAAGTGCTTGGGCCCCTGCACCCGCGTGGGATACCTGGAAGAAGCTCCTAGGTCCAGATTGGCACAGCTCCGGCCATTGCGGTCAATTGGGGAGTGAACCAGCGGATGGAAGACCTCCCTCCCTCCCTCCCTCCCTCCCTTCCTCTCACTCTCTGTGTGTAACTCTGACTTTCAAATAAACAAGTAAATCTTAAAATAATAATAATAATAATAATTAACTATTGGGGCCATCGCCTGTAGTGTAAGCATCCCATATGGGTGCCAGTTCGGGTCCTGGCTGCTCCACTTTTGATCCAGCTATTTGCTGTGGCCTGGGAAAACAGTGGAAGATAGCCCAAATCCTGGGGCCCCTGTGCCCGCATTGGAGACCCTGGGGAAGCTCCTGGCTCCTGGCTTCAGATTGGTATAGCTCTGGCCATTGTGGCCATTTGGGTAGTGAAGCAGCAGATAGAGGACCTCTCTCTCTCCCTCCCTCTTTCCCTCCCACAGCAGAGCAGCTCCAAGCACCAGAAAGGGAGCCGCACACATTATTGGTGCTCAAGTGGGCCAGCCATGCCAGAATCATCTAGAACATCTACTGGAGATATGTATTACCAGGGTCCCGCCTCATCTCTAATGAACTAGAGATGCCAAGGACTAACTATAATGTACATCTGTGGTTTTTTTTTTAGGTTGCCAGGTAGTTCTGGAATTCTATGAGTCAATGAAATTCATTACAAAATACATTCACTAAAACTGTAGTTTTTTACTGAAAAAAGTGAAATGTCAATTGATTCTCTGTTCATTTCATCAATATATTAGAGGAATGTTTAAACAAACAAACAAAAAGACCATAAAGACCATAAAGGAAGGAAACAATTATTCTGGTACTTTCTCCTGTATGAATACAGATGTGTCTGCATGTATTATAGACATTACAAGATAAAATATGATATATTAATATATAGCTCATGCTTACCATTTCCAGTGGAAAAAATAAATTACACTGTTACATCTGAAAAGCATTTTTCAAAAAAGAACAATGTCTATCCAAGTTAATTTTCATTACTCTCACTAACTGCAACAAACTTAGTACCCAGTGAGCATCCCTAATCTGAAAATCTGAAATCAAAATGCCCTGGAAATCAGAAATATTTTGAGCACCAACATGGTGTCACAAGCAGAAAATTCTACACCTGATCTTACATAACAGTTCACAGTCAAAACACAGGCACATTGAAAATACTGTATACAGTTATCCCCAGGTGTATGTACAAGGTGCCTATGAAATACAAATGAATTTCAGATTTAAACTTGGGTCCCATGCCCAAGATATCTCATGATGGCTAAGGAAAATATTCCAAAATAAACACAAAATCTGAAATCCAAAACACTTCTGGCCCCAAACACTTCAGATAAGGGATAGAAATCCAACCTGTAGTCCTAGTGAAAAGTTTCTGCAATGACTGATGACATTCTGATTGAAGACCACCCAAGGTCTCACTGCACACTGCAGTGACAGTCACAAACACGAAGTTACTTGCTACATCACGGAGCATTTAGTCACAGAAGAGAAACTGATAGCAGCATCATTACAAGAAAACCTAATTGTCAAAATTCAACTTAAGTGCAACACAAATGGTACCATACTTAATAAAGGAGATTTTAAAATACAGAGGAAAGTCTTCATTGCTTTATTTTTATGGAGGTAGAAACAAATTCCTATCTTATTTGCTTTTTATTTATTTATTTATTTGAAGGGTAGAGTGGCAAAGAGGGAGAGACAGACAGACAGAGATCTCCCATGCACTGGTTCACTTCCCAAATGTCTACGACAGTTGGGATGGGGCCAGGCTGAAACAGGAGCCAGAAGTTCCATCCAGGTCCCCCACATAGGTGGCAGGGATCCATGTACCTAGGTCATCATCTGCTGCTTTCCCAGGAGCACCAGCGGGAAGCTGGATCAGAAGCAGAGCAGCCAGGATGCAACTGGTGCTCAGATATAGGATACCTTTGTCACAGGCCGCGGCTTAACCCACTGCGCCACCAGACCAGCCCCTCGTTTGCTTTTAACGGGAGCTGAATGTTAGAAATACTGAAGTTGACACATGCACTGTGGTTGGGTAAGAAATATCCTTTCTTAGAAAACATACATTGAACTATTTAGAAGTAAAGGGCCAGGATATCAGCAGCTTACCATCAAGTGGTTAAAAAAAATTGTGGGTGTGTGTATAATGAGAGGAAAAGAATGACAAAACAACAGCATAAAATATTAACAATCAATCAATCTAGATACCAGTATACATAGTTTCTTATAATGTTTCTATTGTGGGAACATTTCCCTATGTGTGAACTTATTTTCAATTAAAAATGTTTTTTTAAAAAATAGCTGAGGCCAGTGTTGTGGTATGGCGGGTGAAGCCACTGCCTGCGATGCTGGCATCCCATATGGGCAACAGTTCAAATCCTGGCTACTCTACTTCTGATCCAGCTCCCTGTTAACGGTCCGGGAAAAGCAGAAGATGGCCCAAGTCAGGCCCCTGCTACCCACGTGGGAGACCTGAAAGAAGCTCCTGACTCCTTGCTTCAGCCTGGCCTGGTGCTGGCTGCTGCAGACACTTCCAATCCAGCTCCCTGCTACTGAAGATGCGAGAGCAGCAGAAGATGCCTAGAGTCCTGGGGAACTGCTCCTAGGTAGGAGACCCTGACGGAGCTCCTGCCTCCTGGCTTCGGCCTGGCCCAGCCCCAGCCATTGTAGCCATTTGGGGAGGGAAACAGTGGATGAAAGATCTCTTTCTCTTTGTCTCTCCCTCTCTCTTTGTAATTCTTTCAAATAAATAAATTGCTTTTTTAAAAAATAGAATGAGGGAGATAAATGGGTAGAAAAACAGCAAAAATGTTGAACATTCTTGAAGATGGTTATGAGTGCATGTGGGCTCACTCTACCAATTTATCTACTTCTGTATATCTGAAATTTTCCATAATAAAATGTTTAAGAGGAAAAATAATTAAAGGAAATGAAATTATATAAGTGGTTACTACAGTGCATTGGTACTGTAACTGCGCTCACACCCATCTTCAGTGCAGAGTTACGTACTGTGAAATAATGATTATCTTTATACTTTTACACAAATAGTTTTAAAATGACTTAGGAAAGACACTGTGTAAAATGTTTTGTAATGGAGCTAGCATTGTGATGTAGCAAGTTAAGCCACTACCTGCAGCACTGGCATCCCATGTGGGCCCTGGTAAGAGTCCCAACTGCTTTATTTCCAATCCAGCTCCCTGTTAATGTGCCTGGGAAAGCAGTGGAAGATGGCCCCAAGTACTTGAGCCCCAGCCATCCATGTGGGAGACCCAGATGAAGCTCCTGGCTCCTGCCTTCAGCCTGGCCCAGTCCCAGCTGCTGTGGCCATCTGGGGGATAAATTAGTGGATGGAAGACTTCTATCTCTCCCTCTCTTTCTGTAACTGCCTTTCAAATAAATGAAATGAATATTTTTTTAAAAGTCTGTGACAACAGCATGTTAAAAATTATAATTTTTAATGTCCTTAGCTAATCATTAAATTTTTAAATGGTGAGTTAAAAAGACCATAGAATCTTTGAATGTTATATGGAAACCTTATCTTAGAGACTTTTTCAAAAAGGAAACTGAGAGGTAGGAAAATCTTGGGACTTCTTATTTCTCTTACTTGTTTAAGGAAGTTAAGTTTCCTACTTAACAGCTACCTAGTTAAGAAAATGTGATGAGGCCAGTGCTGTGGCATCGCGGGTTAAGCCACCGCCTGCAGTGCTGGCATCCCATATGGGTGCCAGTTTGAGACTCAGCTGCTCCACTTCCTATCCTGCTCTCTGCTATGGTCTGGGAAAACAGTAGAAGATGGCCTAAGAACTTGGGCCCCTGCAATCGCGTGGGAGACCCAGAAGAAGCTCCTGGCTCCTGGCTTCGGATCAGCGCAGCTCCGGCCGTTGAGACCAACTAGGGAGTGAGCTAGCAGATATAAGACCTCTCTCTCTCTGCCTCTCCTCTCTCTGTGTAACTCTGACTTTTGAATAAATAAATAAATCTTTAAAAAAAAAAAAGAAAAGAAAAGAAAATTCTGTCGGTTGCCTCTTCACTTTCCTGACTCTTTCTTTTGAAGTACAGAAACTTCTCAATTTGATGCAATCCCAAATGTTAATTTTGGCTTTGACTGCCTGTGTTTCCGGGATCTTTTCCAAGAAGTCTTTGCCGGTACCTATATCTTGAAGGGTTTCTCCAATGTTTTCTAATAATTTGATGGTGTCGGGTCGTAGATTTAAGTCTTTAATCCATGTTGAGTGGATTTTTGTGTAAGGTGAAAGGTAGGGGTCTTGCTTCACACTTCTGCACATGGAAATCCAATTTTCCCAGCACCATTTGGTTAAGCCACCATGGAAGTCAGTCTGGAGATTCCTCAGAAACCTCAATATAACCCTACCATACAACCCAGCCATACCACTCCTTGGAATTTACCCAAAGGAAATTAAATTGGCAAACAAAAAAGCTGTCTGCACATTAATGTTTACTGCAGCTCAGTTCACAATAGCTAAGACCTGGAACCAACCCAAATGCCCATCAACAGTAGACTGGATAAAGAAATTATGGGACATGTACTCTATAGAATACTATACAGCAGTCAAAAACAATGAAATCTGGTCATCTGCAACAAAATGGAGGAATCTGGAAAACATCATGCTGAGTGAATTAAGCCAGTCCCAAAGGGACAAATATCATATGTTCTCCCTGATCGGTGACAACTAACTGAGCACCAAAGGGGAAACCTGTTGAAGTGAAATGGACACTATGAGAAACAGTGACTTGATCAGCTCTTGTTGTGACTGTTGATGTACAATGTAATACTTTATCCCTTTTAGTATTTTTTTTTTGTTCTAGTACTATTGGTTGAACTCTGTAATTAACACACAATTATTCTTAGGTGTTTAAATTTAACTGAAAAGTGATCCCTGTTAAATATAAGAGTGGGAATAAGAGAAGGAGGAGATGTACAATTTGGGACATGCTCAATCGGACTTGCCCCAAATGGTGAAGTTAGAAACGTGCCAGGGGATTACAGTATCCCATCAAGGTGGCATGTACCAATGCCATCTCACTAGTCCAAGTGATCAATTTCAGTTCACAATTGATCACACTGATAGGTCTAAGAGTCAAAGGAATCACACAAACAAGACTAGTGTCTGCTAATACTAACTGATAGAATCAAAAAGGGAGAGAACGATCCAACATGGGAAGCGGGATACACAGCAGACTCATAGAATGGCAGATGTCCTAAATAGCACTCTGGCCTCAGAATCAGCCCTTAATGCTTTCGGATCTGACTGAAGAGCCCATGAGAGTATTTTAGGCATGGAAAGCCAAGACACTCTGGGAAAAAAAAAAAAAAAAGACCTAAATGAAAGATCTCTGCGAGTGAGATCCCAGTAGAAAGAATGGGGCCATCAAAGAAGGAGGTACCTTTCTCCAAAGGGAGGAGAGAACTTCCACTTTGACTATGACCCTGTCGGAATAAGATCGAAGTCAACGAACTCAAAAGGCTTCCATAGCCTTGGCAACTCATGACTAGAGCCTAGGGAGATTACTGACGCCTTAAACAAGAGTGTCAAATTGTTAAGTCAACAACAGGAGTCACTGCGTACTTACTCCTCATGTGGGATCTGTCCTTAATGTGTTGTCCAATGTGAAGTAATGCTATAACTAGTACTGAAACAGTATTTTACACTTTGTGTTTCTGTGTGGGTGCAAACTGATGCAATCTTTACTTAATATATACTAAATTGATCTTCTGTATATAAAGATAATTGAAAATGAATCTTGATGTGAATGGAAGGGGAGAGGGAGCGGGAGATGGGAGGGGTGCGAGTGGAAGGGAAGTTATGGGTGGGGGGATGCCATTGTAATCCATAAACTGTACTTTGGAAATTTATATTTACTAAATAAAAGTTAAAAAAAAAAGAAGAAGAAAATGTGATACATATACGCTATGGGATACTACTCAGCCATAAAAAAGAATGAAATCCTGTCTTTTGCAACAAAATGGAGGCAACTGGAAACTATCATGCTTAGTGAATAAGCCAGTCCCATAAAGACAAATATCTTATGTTTTCTCTGATATGTAGCAGTTAATATAGAATACAAAAAAATATATAGAAATGAGATGGACATCTTGTGATATGATTATTATTTTTAGCCCTCGTTTATACTCCTGTGGAACTGTGGTCTTGCTACTTTTTTCTTGTTGAACATTGTGGTTAATAACGAATTATACCTGTGATTATAAAGTGGATTAAATGGATGTCTTTGCAAATATTAAAGGCAAGAAAGAAAGGGAGGAAGGAGGAGGATTGAGAGGGGGATGGGAGGTATAGTTATCCTCTATATCCTATACCTATAAAACACATGAAATTTGTTCTCTTTATATTAATAATTAAAAAAATAAAAGAAGGAACTGATTAAAAATATAAAATTCAAGCTTTTTGGCACCAGGAACATTAATGACACTGGGCTTTCTTTTGATATGACACATAACTGAAAGAAAATCCCAAAACTATTATTTGCTTTTAAAAACAAATTTGCCAAGAATCACTGTTATTTTGCAGAAAGTAGTTAATGAACTTCGGTAATCTCCCTGCAAAAGTCTCAAACCATATTGAGTACTGGAAAATATTCAGCTTCTATATACGTATACCAGTTTAATGATTGAAAAAAGACAATGCTAACAGGTTAATTGAGCCTTCTTGTGAAACCCCAAAAGCTTTCCAGTGTTGTTTTCAGAGGTCATGAAAGAGCCATCTATGCTTCTCACCTGAGATAGAGCACTGGACAGGAGGAGCCTACGCAGGCAGGCATTCTACAACAGCTGGCCATCACCAAGGATGAAGGTCTAAGTGATCACAAGTGTAATTCAATTCATAATACCAAATGAATCAAAAGAAAGCAAACCTAGAAAGTCTGTTTTACTGATCAAGTCCTTACATTAGCAGAACAAGTCTATCTGCTTTATTTTTAATCCAAAGAAGCTCCCAACACTTGCTACTAGGAAGTTATCACATGGTACTGCTTTTTCATACCGAACCCCACTTGAGCGCAGCAAGCACGCTGCCGTCCTGGGCCAGCCGCATCTGAGGAGTCCGCTGTGGCTGTGGTAAGCGTCGGAGCCCCAGGCAGACCTTACAAGTGCTGGAGTGCTGCTCTGGCTTTTGTCTCTCCCTCAGAACCAGCAAAAGTTCAGTTTACATAACCTCCCTTTGCCAGGGCCCTCCCCAGTAGCAGCGGGAAGAGCCACAGGCACTCTCGTACCTCGAGGGTCCGAGGCCCCAGCACTGAGAAGTGAGGATTCCCTGCAAGGCAGCACACGGCTTTCCTCACTGAGGAAATCTCCCAGTCTGACAAATGCAACCTTGTGCCACTTGCGAGTACACTACAAAACGCTTTCAACGTGCTAATTTGTCTCAGAACAAAGGAAGCACTGAGTACCACAGGAAAACTATGCTTGATGAGTCATATAAAACCCTAACCAATACAGCTCCTAAAATAGCAGGATTTCCCCTACAGCACGCGCAGGACAAAGCTTCCAAAGCTTTTTACTGTATAATCACAGCTCATCCAACATGCATATTTACGTGTAAACATTCTTCTGGAAAAAGTGGCATTTGGTAGGTAAATAACCTATTCATTTTGTGCATAAAAATAGAAAATCATTGTACGGAATGGAGAAATTAATATTTAATTACTTTCCAGATTTCCCATTTGGCCCACTGCACAGATCCACCATAACCGTTCATGACAGCAGCCAAGTAAACAGAATTTCTTATGCCTGATTAGACAAGATTTATATACATCAGAGAACTGAAAAGAACGTTCAGAGACTTACTTGCTACTCCTGACGCAAGTCCATAGAGCAGTCCCCCGCCTTCCGACTGCTGAGAGAGAACATGGGCTCCTGGGGGAGGGGGCTTTTCTTGTCTGATAAAGTTATACAATAAAGTTTTCACAAGTTTGCTGGTGTATGGAAGACTATACAAAAAGAAAAAAAGAAATCAAACTCATATTTATGAGAGTTACCTGATTCTGTATGATAATATAGAAATAATTCTGCCATTAGCATTATCCATTAATATCAGAGGACTAGCACAATTCAAAGAAACCCAGCGCTATTGCAGTCATTGAAGGCTGTGGCTTTGAGATCAGTCCCGAGTCTTAACTGTGACTTTGTCTCTGACCACACCATAAGAAGTCCATCAAATTACTTCACGTTTTTGTACTTCGGTCACCATGTTTGTTATCTGTATGACACTATGATATATTATAAATTTAGTGCATCACACAGTATCTTGCACTTGAAGGAAGATAATAAAATAGAAGCAACATGGAAAAGAATTTTAAGATAATAATAAAAAGTTACACTTTCTAAGAATGAAAGTATTCAATGTACTCAATTATCCAACTGATCATAAACCAATTCCTATAATCTAGAGTAAAACTCTTATAGAGTCTTAAATGTACTATTGAGTTTTTAAAAGTATGGCTTCCAAGATGAACCACAAAAACCAGCAAAGAACCTATTATAGTTTAAATATTTGGCACCATGATGATACGATAAACACCTTATAACTTAGAAAACAGGAATGCTAACAGTCTCTGTCTGTGAAAACAGCAACTTCAATACTTTCAGCATTGCCAGGAATAAAGTTCACATTCTTGTTTTATTGAACGTGCACGCAGCTCCCACACACCAAGTACAACTTCAAATCAAGGTCATTCCGACCGTTGCTGTCACAGAAGGGCTCATGTGCAAACCTTCCATCTCTAAAACCCAGACCCTTGCAGCACTGAGTGATTTTCAAATATGTTCCAAAGAGTCCCTAGGAACTCTGTAATGTGCCATAGGTTTATCAGGGTAGCAAGAAGGGTGTGATGGAGACAGAGCTCCTCACTACCTGAAACTTTAATCAAAGCTACTTTATTTGGAGTTGTTTTGCATTGTAAATCTTTGTGAAAATTGCATCAATAAAAGGCAGAGCGCATGTGTGTGTTTATTTACTATTTCTCTGTTCCCTTCCCACCCTCTAAGAGATTGTAAACTTGTGTTCAGTGGTACTCATACAGCCCCACAGGCTAACACATGCCTGGCCTGGCACACAGCTAGCGCACGATAGCAACTGTTAACTCAGTGAAAGTGAGAACAGTCAGCGCAGGCCACTGGAGCAGTCTGAACACACGGGGCTGGGACACAGCCTGCGGTAGCTTCACAGGGACCGAACGGTAAGAGGGGGAAGACACCAAAATATCTGTACAAACAAATACAACTTGAAGACTGCTCACACACAGAGAATGGAGTGAAAGAAGAAACAGAAAGATGATCTCAAACTGAATTCTACGAAGCAACCACTAGAGAGAGAGGGCACAGAAGCTGGGGTACCAAAGCGACAGCAAGGATGAGGAGTCTGGCTGGGAAAGCAGAATTCGATCCCTTATGTACTGGTTTGGAAGGGCTCACAGAAGAACCAGAGGAAACGTCTGGCTGCAGACATGACACAACACTAGGGTGAGAGGACAAGACTAGACATACAGATTTATACAATCAAAAATCACATTAATTTAAAATAGAAACATACCATGGACCTCGCATCAAATACTTGTGACTGATGCTGTGTCGCAAGACTTCCTTGTGGAAGAGTTGGCAGGAAAGGAAAACAACCATTGTTGAAATGGCTTCTACTGATATCTCATAGGTAATATCTCTGGAGAAATGGGGGGAAAAAACAGAACAATGGTCACTTTGGAAGTTTTAGGTGTTACTCTTTTCCATATAATCTGTTTATTAAAAAATTCAAATCCAAATATTTAACATGCTTCTAGGTTACTAAAATATGTCAGTATGTTTAACATGAATCAAACAAAATTATCAAATCTTTTCCCAATCATTAGCTCTAGTATTTTTTTTTTTTTTGAGTTTTTTTAATTAGGGCTGGCACTGTGGTGTAATGAACTAAGCCTCTGCCTGTGGTGCCAGAATTCCATATGGGCGCTGGTTCTAGTCCTGGCTCTCCTCTTCTGATCCAGCTCTCTGCTATGGCCTGGGAAAGCAGGAGAAGACGGTCCATGTCCTTGGGCCCCTGCACCCACATGGGAGACAGGAAAAAGTTCCTGACTTTGGATAGGCTCAGCTCTGGCCATTGCGTCCATCTGGGGAGTGAACCGGCAGAGGGAAGATCTTTCTCTCTGCCTCTCTCTGCCTGTAACTCTACCTCTCAAGTAAATGAAATAAAATCTTTCAAACAAACAAAAAAGATATTTTATTTATTTATTTGAGAGGTAGAGTAACAGAGAGAGGGAGAGGCTGGTTCACTCCCCAGATGGCTGCAACGGCCAGGGCTGAGCCAGTCTGGAGCCAGGAGCTTCTTTCAGGTCTCTCACATGGGTGCAGGGGCCCAGGCGCTTGGGCCATCTTCTACTGCTCTCCCAGGTCATCAGCAGAGATGGAAGAGGATCGGAAGAGGAGCAGCCGGGACACCAACCAGCACCCATATGGAATGCTGGTGCCACAGGTGGAGGCTTAGCCTACTATGCCACAGCACTAGATCCCTAACTCTAGTACTTTGATCAAATGTTGTATTATTTCCCTGTTTTATGGTTCCCACCTCTTAGCAATGATAAGTCTATTTGTGTATAAATGTATATTTATGCATAATATGCTACCAGTACTGTTCTGCTTTGAAGATCCATTCTAGACCTCAATGTTCAGCTTTGTTTAGTAATAACACAGAAACAAATACACACTCAGGCTACAAAAGTGAAGAGAACTATCAGAGAAGGGAAGGAAACAAAGCCTTTGGAGCTGACAATCGCTTTACAATTAGAAAATTGGTACATCCTAGACCTTCTGTCTCTAGTCTATACTTTCTCAAGGTCAACTTTGCCTGTTCAACAAACACTCAGAGTAAACACATTTCTCCTGTCTTCTTGGGCATATTCTATCCTATCTTCCCAAGATCATCAATCCCCTTTAGATCAACAAAAAAGGAAAAATTTCAGCTATAGGTAAGGAGCAAAAATAAGAATAAATGCATCAAGAAACCTTCAGTTACTGCAACAGTTTAAACGGGAAAAGTACATGCTAAAACCAGGAAGGTGGACATGTCAGCACAGCAAAAACAGCCACAGCTCCAAAAGAAGATAAAAATATTTTTATAAAATTGAAATCTTTATGGAAAACTGAAATAGAAGTACATAACACCTACTTAAATGAAGGCTGATTGAACAAATGAAAGATTCCTTAACTGTCCAACTGGACAAGCTTAAATCTACTAGATACTCCAAGACATTATTACAGATATAAATATGTTTTTAAAACAAAGTATACATGGGCCAGCACTGTGGCGTGGTGGGTAAGACCACCACCTGCAGTACCAGCATCCCATATGGGAGCCAGTTCGAATCCCAGCTGCTCCACTTCCAACCCAGCTCTCTGCTATGGCCTGGGAAAGCAGTGGAGAATGGCCCAATCCTTGGGCCTCTGCACCCACATGGGCGACTCAGAGGAGGGTCCTGGATCCTGGCTTCGGATCCGCTCAGCTCCGGCAGTTGCGGCCATTTGGAGAGTGAACCAGCAGATGGAGGACCTCTCTTTCTCTTTCTCTCTGCCTGTCTCTCTGTAACTCTTTCAAGTAAATAAATAAATAAATAAAAGTATACAAAGCAACATACAAGAGATTCATGCAACTGAGCTTACTCCATAATGAGCAGATCTCATTTCTACTCAGAAATCTGACTTTTAGATTTCCTTTGAAAAATTTTATTTTCTGGAATTTGCATAATTACTACAGTAAATTTAATTCACATAAAAAGCAATTCTTATATTTATTGTTTGTTGAATTGAATGAAAGGCAAATCTGACATTTCCTGTCATGTTATGATTCATTAATGATGACTCCGGTGCTCAGAACCCAAACTATTTTACACACAACAATCACTCATGGGTACAGTCTGTGTCTGTCAGGAATCCATACTCTCTGTTCACTGGGCTTTTCAGTTGGGTCAGGGTTTAAAGCCAAAGCCTGAAGCTAACAAACACCTTGCACCATGTCACAGGGCAGAGCCTACCTAGATGGACAGTCAGGTGAAGACCTCCAGTACATCTGCAAATTGATTCAGCCACTGCCTCAATAATGAAAAATGGACCACAGTGGTTTACAATGTAACATCTGACTATGTCCCAGATCCAGAAGGAAAATCGTTTTAGTTACCAAGAAGGACTAGGTCTAATAACTCTGGCCAGAAGCTAAATTTAGAACATAGCATTTGTTGTCTTTCATGATTAGCTGGGCAAAACAAAATAGCACTAGAAAAAGTGTTAACCCTTTGTTATGTGTTTTGCTGTGTTATGAGTCCAGTGTATCTAAGAAAATTATATTTTAATTACGATTAATAGAACCAAGCTTTGACCGCACTGACTCCATTTTGAGCATGGCCTGATAACTGAGCCAAGTGGCCAGAAGATCGCAAGGAGGCCGGTCACTTCCCACTGGCTGACTGACAGCTCCTCTGGTGACTGTAAGCTCAAATGCAAATGAGAAACTTTGGGTCCAGGGCTCTTCTCCCCAGATTGACAGCTGGAAGCCAAGCTACCTTCTTGGTGATATATTCTAGTGCCTCCAAACTGCCATTTGAGATGTGGCTCACTGTGACTCCCTCGGTTCACAGCGAGAGGTGCAGGCGGCTGGGGGCTCTGCTGCAGGAAGCAGGCCTCTACCGCACTGCGCCCAGACTGTCCAGCGCCATCCGCAAGGGGACTGTTTCCCAAATCAACTGGAAAATTCCCTTCATGGCCGCATGGTATTTAGATTGGGGCCAACACTATGTGCTCGAGTATTTTTGTTTTACCTATTTTCCCTATCTTGTCATATATCCCTTTTGCCTACTTTGTTTATTCTGCTTTTGTGTGCCTTGCAATAAACCAATTAATTCAGGAATCTCTGCCTCTCTTAACATGTCATTTGATTAAAGAATAAAAGAACTTCACCTTCTTAGCAAAATTCTAATCATGGAGGTTAAAACTGCTCCATGTTGGCCGGCGCCGTGGCTTAACAGGCTAATCCTCCGCCTTGTGGCGCCGGCACACTGGGTTCTAGTCCCGGTTGGGGCACCCGATTCTATCCCGGTTGCCCCTCTTCCAGGCCAGCTCTCTGCTATGGCCCGGGAAGGCAGTGGAGGATGGCCCAAGTGCTTGGGCCCTGCACCCGCATGGGAGACCAGGAGAAGCACCTGGCTCCTGGCTTCGGATCAGCGAGATGCGCCGGCCGCAGCGGCCATTGGAGGGTGAACCAACGGCAAAAAGGAAGACCTTTCTCTCTGTCTCTCTCTCACTATCCACTCTACCTGTAAAAAAAATAAAAAATAAAAATTAAAAAAAAACAAAAACAAAACTGCTCCACGTTTTGGGGGCACCAGGCCATTCTGGCTAGCTTAGCATGACACCTCGACCATTTTCTCTCAGAATTCTCATAGAATTCTGTAAATCTAAAGTAGAGGATTTCATTTGGGAGGTAGGGAAAGCTTATAACACATAAGAATATTAGGGGCTGGTGCTGTGGCACAGTAGGTTAAAGTCCCAGCCTGCAGCGCCGGCATCCCAAATGGGCACCAGTTCTAGTCCCAGCTGCTCCACTTCCAATCCAGCTCTCTGCTATGGCCTGGGAAAGCAGTAGAAGATGGGCCAAATCCTTAGGCCCCTGCACCCACACGGGAGACCCGGAAGAAGCTCCTGGCTCCTGGCAGATCAGCTCAGCTCTGGCCATTGCAGTCATTTGGAGAGTGAACCAGCGGGTGGAAGACCTCTCTCTCTCTCTCTGGCTCTACTTCTCTCTGTAACTCTGTTTTCAAATAAATAAAATTAATCTTAAAAAAAATTAAAATATTTTTTAGGCCGGCGCCGTGGCTCAACAGGCTAATCCTCCGCCTTGCGGCGCCGGCACACCGGGTTCTAGTCCCGGTTGGGGTGCCGGTTCTGTCCCGGCTGCCCCTCTTCCAGGCCAGCTCTCTGCTGTGGCCAGGGAGTGCAGAGGAGGATGGCCCAAGTGCTTGGGTCCTGCACCCCATGGGAGACCAGGATAGGCACCTGGCTCCTGCCATCGGATCAGCGCGGTGCGCTGGCCGTAGCGCGCCAGCCGCGGCGGCCATTGGAGGGTGAACCAACGGCAAAAGGAAGACCTTTCTCTCTGTCTCTCTCTCTCTCTCACTGTCCACTCTGCCTGTCAAAAAAAAAAAAAATTAAAATATTTTTTAAAAAGTTCATAAAAAATGCAGATAATCAACAAACTATGCATGGATTTCAAAGAAATTCTACACCAACATAAATTTATCTTCTAATATCATTTTTCTCATGAACTTTTTTTTAAAGACTTGTTTGTCTGAAAGGCAGAATTACAGAGATGTAGAGGCAGAGAGAGAGAGAGAGAGAGAGGCCTTTCATTTGTTGGTTCACTCCCCAAATAGCCACCAGGGCCAGGGCTGAGCCCGGCCAAAACCAGGAGCCTGGAGCTTATTCAAGGTCTCTCATATGGGTGCAGGGGACCAAGAACTTGGGCCATCTTCTACTGCTTTCCCAGGTGCATTAGCAGGGAGCTGGATCAGAAGTGGAGCAGCTGGGACTTGTAGCGGCGCAGATATGGGATACTGGCATTGCAGGCCGTGGTTTTATCCTCTATGCCACAGTGCCATGAACTTTTAAAAAACAAAGTATACTCCTATATATGGTGGGTCATAGGATATTCTCTAAACGTCTACACTAGTCACTATCTCCATCAGGGGAACTTGAGGTTTCTTGTTTTTTTTTTTTTTAAGATTTATTTATTTAATTATTTGAAAGTCAGAGATGGAGAGATGGAGGTAGGGAAGAAGAGAAGGAGGGAGGGGAGAGGGGGGTGGAGAGAAATCCTCCATCCACCAGTTCACTCCCTAAATGGCTGCAATGGCCCAGGCAGGAGCCAGGAGCCTCCTCCGGGCCTCCCACATGGGTGCAGGGGCCCAAGCATTTCAGTCATCCACTGCCGCCCTCCCAGATGCACTAGCAGGAAGCTGAGCTGGATTCGAAGCTGAGTAGCTGGGACCTGAACCAGCACCCATATGGGATGACAGCCCTGCAGACAGTGGGTTTTTTTGAAAGATTTATTTTGGGGCCAGAACTGTGGCGCAGCAGGTTAAGGCGCTCTCTGCAAGGCTGTCATCCCATATGGGAGCCAGTTCCAGTCCCAGCTGCTCTACTTCCCACCCAGCTCCCTGCTAATGCACCTGGGAGAGCAGTGGAGGTTGGCCCAAATGGTTGGGCCCCAGCACTCACGTGGGAGACCTTAAGAAGCTCCTGGCTCCTGGCTTCAGACCTGTTGAGCTCTGGCCATTGCTTTAAATCTTTTTTAAAAGATTGATTTATTTGAAAGGTAGAATGATAGAGAAGAAGAAACAGAGAAAGAGATATCCCATTGCCTGGTTCAGTCCCCAGGAAGCTACAACAGCTGGGGTTAGGCCAGGCTGAAGCCAGGAGCCAGAACTCCACCTGGGTCTCCCACAAGGGTGGCAGGAACCCAAGCACCTGGGCCGTCTTCTGCTCTTTCATAGGCGGAGAGCTGGATTACTATGAGTTATCAGCATCACAGATGGTGGCTTAACCTGCTGGGCTACAATACCTGCATCAAACGTGAGGGTTTTTATATTGTCTATATCACTACACGTCTGCCAACACGTTACATTATGAAGGGCTTAAAGGAACATCACATTGTTTTAAATTGCCTCTTTACATATTTTGCTTTATTTTTCTGTTGGAATTCCTGCCATTTTACTGCTCATTTCCAGAAGCTGCCTGGAATCTATCATCTGCCTATTAACTTTACCCAAGCTTTCACTTGTCAGCAGTAGTTCTTCCATAATTAACTGTGCTCTGTGATCTGTGCATTCATGCTTTTAAGAGCCTTTATCAGCTTATGTTACCAACTTATCATTGTACATTTTCTCTGTTAACTTTACTTTGACCACTGGCATCTAAGTCTTTAACCTACATAACAGGTCTTTGTGTATATTGTTAAGTAGGAATCCATCATAAATGGTACTGAAAATGACTGATGTCTTTAAAAACTCAGCTTCAAAATAAGAACTCAAATTTGAATTCTGCCCATCAGAAAAAAACCGACGTAAACAGGAAAACTTGCAAATCTGCCATTTAAGAAATATATTTTGGAGCCAGCATTGTGACGTAGTGGGTTTAGCCACCACCTTCAGCACCGGCATCCCCTATGGGCACTGGTTCAAGTCCTGGCTGCTCCACCTCCAATCCAGCTCCCTGATAATGCACCTGGGAAAGCACTGGAGGATGGCACCCACGTGGGTGACATGGAAGAAGCTCCTGGCTTCAGTCTGGTTCAGCCCTGGCCTTTGCAGCCATCTGGGGAGTGAGCCAGTAGATAGGAGACCTCTCTCTGTCTCTCTCTCTTTCCTTATAACTCTGCCTTTCAAGTAAGTATAATAAATCTTTGAAAAAATATATTTTTGGGGAATTGCTGTGGTGCAGCAAGTTAAGCCACTGCCTGTGACACCAACATCCCGTAGCAGAGCACTGTTCAAGTCCTGCTGCTCTGCTTCCAACCCAGCTCCCTGCTAATGGACCTGGGAGGCAGCAAATGATGGCCTGAGTGCTTGGGCCCCTGCCATCCAGATGGGAGACCCGAGATGGAGTTCCTGGCTTTTGCCTGGCATAGCTCTGGCCATTGCAGCTATTTAGGGTGTAAACTAGCAGATGGTAGATCGCTCTGTCTCTCACTCTCTCTGACAACCTACCTTTCCAATAAATACATAAATAAATAGTCTTTTTTAAAAAATACATTTTAAAGACACATGGGTGTCCTGTCTGTCTCTCTCTCTCTCTCTCTCTCTCTGTCTACATCTCTACCTGTCAAATAAATTAAAAAAAAAAAAAAAAAAGACACATGGGTGAAAAGCAGCTATCAGTCCATCAGTGCTTCCTAGTTACCATATTCCCACACATCTCCCAGGCCTGAGTGCCAGCCCCAGCTTCCTCCTCCATCCCTAAATTGCTTAGAGCTAACGTATATTGACCATTCAAGGCTTTGGACTAGCTTTACCTCCTAGCAAATTCTTCCTTATCTAAGCAGATTAACAGTAGTGTGAAGAATGGTGTTAATAGCACAAGGGTACTGAAAAAAGTTTGTGGAAAACAGAGAATTAAAAGATGCTTTTGTTTTGGTGCAAAATTTTTCAAAAATTCAAGCAAAGGTTTCTTATAACATGTATTTTCTGCCAATATTTTTGAACTATACTCATGTATTCTGAACACAATTATTATACTACTTTTCATACTCTATTGTTTACACCATTTAAGACAGTGAACATTTGTTGAATTTAAAAATTCAACTGACATTAGAAAAATGAAACATAATTCAAACAGCTTAGATACAGTATGAATTTAATGGTATCACATAATATTTAAAGTGCTATTTCCATTTCTAGCAGTAATGGACAGGAAATTCAAAGGCACCTTCCTGTTGAAGTCCACAAAACTCCTTGGGGGTAAGAGGCAGTAGAGAAACACATTTCCCCAAAGCATCAAAGAGTTAATAAAATGTTATGAGATTATAAAACCAAGAATCAAGCACTAGGAAAAGATAAAGAGCTCCTGACATCTGGAATTGCTTTGGCCTGAGGTATGCTTACTGGGCCATAACAGAGGCTGGGATCTAACGAGTGCTTCTGGCAGGGTTGGGGGCCAGGGAACAACAGCCAGAGTCCATGAGTGTGAGCCCTGGTAATTCTACACACACAGAAATCTGGGATCCTCAAAGGAATCCTTATCTTGGCAGTGGGGAAGAAAGGAAGTACATCATTCTCGCAGGGACTACAATCCAGCTTTAAGTTATCTGGGTGACCTGAATGAGATGAATCCAAGAGACAATCTCTGAAGAAAGATACAATCATCCTAATCATCAAATTGTTTCCCAGCATCACAAGAAGAACAATCAAAAATAGGCACAAAAAAGACAAAGACTACATGATCAGGAAACAACACCATATACCCACACAAAAAAACAAGTAAAACTCTTCCAACAACAATAAATACAGCACACAACTATGCTTTCTATATTCATGGTATAAAAATTTCTAAAAGATCTCTAAGTCATGTAAAGTAATAAACATTTAAGAAACTTGGGTTCTAGGGGGAAAATTCTACGACTGGAAAATATATTACCCAAATTTAAAACTTCAATTGATTATTTTTCAAAAAACAAGAAAGAACATAAATTCAGACTAGAACAGCTAAAGGGAGACTTAGTGACAACAGAGAGCTGCTCGGCACAATGATTAGGCCACCGCCCGGGATGCCTGTAGCCCGTTACAGAGAGCCTGGCTTTGAGTTCTGGTTCTGCTTCCCATCCAGCTTCCTGTTAATGAACACCCTGGAAGGCAGCAGATGATGGTCCCTGCCACCCACTGGGAGACTGCATGGAGTTCCCAGATCCCAGCTTTGGCCTTGCCCAGCCTTGGCTATTACGGGTACTTCTGGATAGGAGCTCTCTGCTCTTTTTGCAAATAAAATCAAAATAAAAAAGAAATTATTGGAATAAAGTACAGAAAACAACAGGGTAATAATGACGGATATTTGAGTTGCGTCTTGTTTACGGCTACTAATGAATAAAGCTTTAGAAATTTTGCCTACAATCATTGATAGAGGAGTATTTTCTTTCCTCTTGGATAAATACTACGAAGTAAATTGTAGGGTGAGAGGACAGGTGGATATTTGACTCTAAGAAACTGTCAGTCCTCTTCTTAAGCTGGTTGTTCTATTGATGCCCTCACAGTAATGTTTTAACGTGGACTGTATTTCTTTTTTAGCATAGTTGTATGTTCATAGAAAACTGATGGAAAGCAGAGAGAGTTCTCACATCCCCTCCCCACCAACGCACACACACAGCTGCCACACAGTTTTACACAGAGTACAACAGTACTTCAAAGGGTTCAGAGAACTCAAAGGTAAGATTATTTTGGTGCAAGAAAGTTTAAAAAGTCAGTCATAATAATAATACACATTTTCCATCAACTTTGTGAAGACCTCTCACATATTTGTTCTAATCAATGAGCTACATTGACTCATCATTATCACACCATTATCATCCATAGTTGACATCAGTGTTCCTTCTTGGTGTCCCATGTTCTACACATTTTTAAATTTTATTTATTTATTTATTTATTTTGACAGGCAGAGTGGACAGTGAGAGAGAGAGACAGAGAGAAAGGTCTTCTTTTTCCGTTGGTTCACCCCGCAATGGCCGCTCTGGCAGCGCACTGTGGCCGGCGCACCGCACTGATCCGAAGGCAGGAACCAGGTGCTTCTCCTGGTCTCCCATGAGGGTGCAGGGCCCAAGGACCTGGGCCATCCTCCACTGCACTCCCAGGCCACAGCAGTGAGCTGGACTGGAAGAGGAGCAACCAGGACAGAATCCGGCGCCCCAACTGGGTCTAGAACCCAGGGTGCAGGCACCGCAGGCGGAGGTTTAGCCTAGTGAGCCGTGGGGCCGGCCTACATATTTTGACAAATGCATACATGTATCCATAATTACAGTCTCCTGCAGAATCACTTCCATGCCCTGAAAACTCCTTGCACTCCCCTCAAGCCCCTGCAACCACAGATCTCTGTCAGCATAGTTTTGCCTTTTCTGGAATGTTTTACAGTTGGAATCATACAGCCCATAGCTTTTCTTTCTTTCTTTCTTTTTTTTTTTTTTTTTTTTTTTGGACAGGCAGAGTGGATAGTGAGAGAGAGACAGAGAGGAAGGTCTTCCTTGGCCGTTGGTTCACCCTCCAATGGCCGCCGCGGTAGGCGCGCTGCGGCCGGCGCACCACGCTGATCCGATGGCAGGAGCCAGATGCTTCTCCTGGTCTCCCATGGGGTGCAGGGCCCAAGCACTTGAGCCATCCTCCACTGCACTCCCTGGCCACAGCAGAGAGCTGGCCTGGAAGAGGGGCAACCGGAGCCCATAGCTTTTCAAATTGGCTTCTTATCCCTGCCAACAATTCTTGAAAGTTCTAGTTGGTCCACGTTTTCACTAATATGCAGCATTGTCGGTCTTCTTACTTTTAGCTATTCCAGTGAGTGTATAATATCTCATTATGGCTATCATTTGCATTGTCCTGCTGATTAACCAAATTAAACATCTTATTGGCCATTGAAATAGTTTTGTATAAAGTATTAATTTAAATCTTTTGGGACCAGCATTATGGCACAGTAGGTTAAGCCTCAGCCTGTAATGCCAGCATCCCATATGGGCACCAGTTCGAGTCCTGGCTGTTCCACTTTCGATCCAGCTCCCTTATAATGTACCTGGGAAGGTGGCAGAGGATGGACAGATTTTATACCTAGAAATTCTGTTCCTTCATAAGAAAACAGCAGCATTCTAACACTCACAAGCATCTAATTTGTAACAACCAAAAAAAAAAGTGAATATACATTTCTGTACCAAAAATTTTTACTCAATATACAGTTTAGTGACATCGTACAAAAAGGTACTTATTATTCTTGATTATTTCCAAAACAACCTAAAGCTACAAGCCAAAGACGGAGAGATACCACTTTTTAATTTCATTGTGCACAAACTTTTTGAAATCCCCTCCTCCAAACACACTCAACACACATGTATACAGATACACCAAACTGCATTATGGTATACCATTGGCGTCACTGCCTTAAAATTAGGAAAGCCAAGACATATTTCTAAGTTCTCTATCAATTCACTCTGCTAACCTCAACAAATAACTCTTGTGGGTCTTGGTTTTCTTACTTGTAAATAAGGACAGCTAAGCAAGCAACCTCTAACATCATTTTCTGCTGTAACTTTCTATAGTGTTCACAAAACAGAACTCAAGGCAATGTAGATTCCTGTGAATACAAAATTAAAAATAAATTAGTTGGGGTATCTTAAGTGCCAAATAATCGGGCAAAAAGCCCTCAGAGAGGCAAACACTTGAAAGAAACCAAAATTCTACCATACAGAGTGTGGTGGCTTTGAACAGATGAAAAATGTTTTAAGCCAACAGATCTTTCTTGTTTTAATGTCCCTGTATAATCTTCAGAAGATTTTCATTACACAATCACCAAAACAAAGTCAACTTTTAAGAAGCCAAAATGTTGCTTTGGCTGCCATAGTATCCCAAGAACTTTCCACCATCTGGTCTGGAAATGTCCTAGAACAAACTACTGTTGGAGCAAGTTATTAATTTTGTGTGAAGAAAAAAGACAGGCGCCATGACCTTGTACTGCTCTATGAGGGCAGAGTGGAACACTTGGATAAAGACAAAAGCCTTCATGAAATTGGTGTTAGTATTGGCCAAGGGCAAAGTCAATGAATACAGAGGGAAAAACATGCTCCTTTGACTTACTATTGGATAAGAAACCTGATGGTACACTGTAAGTGGAACACAAGTTTAATAAAAAACAACTGACAAGTTCAAAGGATTAAGACCAAAATTTAGAAACATCAAGGTCATGCCAACACAGAGATCCTAAAAGTTGAATATGAGGAAGACTAATATATGGTATCTCACATTATAGATACTATCAATAATAGTGATAGCAAGTTTTAAAAGGTAATTACTCAAAGACATGGTAATCTTTTTAAGATTTATTTATTTATTTATTTGAGAGGCAGAGTTACAGAGATAAAGAAGAGCCAGAGACAGAGGTCTCCCATCCGCTGGTTCACTCCCCAAATTGCAGCAAGGGCCGGGAGCTGAGCCAATCTGAAGCCAGAAGCCAGGAGCTTCTTCTGGGTCTCCCACACTGGTGCAGGGGCCCAAGCACTTGGGCCATCTTCTGCTTTCCCAAGCCATTAGCACAGAGCTGGATTGGAAGAGGAGCTGCCGAGACACAAACAGGCACCCATATGGAATGCCTGCACTGCAGGCAGAGGCTTAACCTACTACGCCACAGCACCGGCAGTATTAATTTATAAAAATCTTAACAAGAGAACAAAAAGTACCTGGAAGTTAGGAGTCAAGAAATCTAGATTCTTGGGACTGGCCTTGTAGCAGAGCAGGCTAAGTTGCGGCCTACAACGTTGGCATCCCATATGGGCACTGGTTAATTCCCAGCTTCTCCACTTCCAATCCAGCTCCCTGCTAAGGTGCCTGGGAAAGCAGCGGAAGATGGCCCAAGTTACTTGGGCCCCTGCACCTGCATGGGAGACTCTCATGAAACTCCTGGTTCCTAGCTTCAGACTGGCCCAGCCCCAGCTGTTGCAGTCATGTGGGGAGTGAACCAGCAGATGAAAGATATTTTCTCTCTCTCTCTAACTCTGCCTTTCAAATGAATAAATAAATCAAAACACAAACAAAAAAGAAATCTAGATTTTAGTCTCATATGTGCCACTTATTACCTATATAACCATTTGACCCATCCACAATGGTGGATTACAGAAACCCAAATATCCATCTCATATTTAATGGCTTCTCACAAAACTAATACACAAGTAAAATGCATCAATTGTTTAAAATATAGTTGCAGATCTTAAGAAAATAAAATTCAACACAAAAAGATCTTCTGAAAATATCCTAAGCAAAACTTTAGACTGACTGGCACATTGATAAGATAGATCCACAACGATAAAACAAATATGCCAAGTAATGGTAACAGACTCTATAGTGGGCATGAGGGTGTTGAAAAGGCACTCATGCCAACTCATGATGTCGCACTCGTAACACAAGGGAAAGTCAGAGGAAGAATTCTCAGGAACAAAAAACAATTACTAACACTTGACCAAAAGTTAGAGGTTGCTTTTAAATATATGAAGGGATATCCCATCCCACTTGTAACGATAACACACAAATAAGAATCACAATATGACTTCCATTTTTAACTTAAAAATAATAATAATTTACATATAGTCAAGGATGTGGCAAAGGGAAAAATACAAATATGAAAAAGAAACAATCACCTGAGCAGCCATCAATAAGGAATTTAATGTTTTATCTATTTCTTCCCCACAATCATTTTCAATTCTTAGCTTTTCTGGTGGTTTACATATACTTTTACTTTCGCATTTCTGAGTAATATAATATTCTGCTATTGTGAAAAAATTAAGATGATTTTTTTAAGAGCAGCTTTAAGCTCTTAGCAAAATTGTGCCAAATCAGTGCTTATAAAATAACACCCTTTAAAATTACTCAGCGTACAAAAACTTTTTTTTTTTTTTTTTTTTTTGACAGGCAGAGTAGACAGTGAGAGAGTGAGACAGAGAGAAAGGTCTTCCTTTGCCGTTGGTTCACCCTCCAATGGCCGCTGCGGCCGGTGCACCGCGATGATCCGAAGCCAGGAGCCAGGTGCTTCTCCTGGTCTCCCATGCGGGTGCAGGGCCCAAGCACTTGGGCCATCCTCCACTGCCCTCCCCGGCCACACAGAGAGCTGGCCTGGAAGAGGGGCAACCGGGACAGACTCCGGTGCCCCGACCGGGACTAGAACCCGGTGTGCCGGCGCCGCAAGGCGGAGGATTAGCCTATTGAGCCGCGGCGCCGGCCCAAAAACATTTTCAAATATATGATTTTGGTTCCCAACACAAGGCTGAGCAACCGAAGCAGGAGGCAAAGCAGCAGGCACCTACATCTCAGATGAAACACTCCTTCTCAGCTGCTGCCCTTCTACTCCTTCAGCACACAGAACCTAGCTGGGCCCTCAACAGCCAGGTGAATTAACCTCTAAACTCCTGAAATTTCCGTAGCTAAAGTATTAAAAACTGAACTACATGTACTCAAATGTCTGTCTCTGATCTATTAACTCTAACTTTAAAATGAGAAAACCATGGGCTGGTATGATGTTGCTGATTGACAGTAGATCTGGGATTCAAATCCTACCTACCTTCCAGATCCAGAATTAGGGAGCTTTTCTCTGATATCCAATATTCCCTATATTTATTGACAATAATCACATAAGTATTTATGACAACCTGAGAACCTGTCTTAAAGTTAACATTGTTTGTGCCTCTGAGTATATTTGGTCAGATTTCTTCAACAAACCAGGTAATGTCACACATATGGAAAATTTTTAACTTGGACCCCTTTTACCAAGGCACCAGATATCAATCTTCAAACTAAAGGGTTATGTGAACTTCTAGTATATAATATTATCTTGATATATGAAAATTCTATAGTCTTTAAATCAATGTTTGTAACGTCTTAAATGCCTAATTCTTCCAGAGAACTGTACTAGATGTTTACCCTACCGCACCTAAAAACTTAAATGCTGATTTGCGACTGCCATCCAACTCTTGGGGTGAGATTTGGAGAAGCGTTTGAGAGTCAGCATGCAAAGCTAGACCAAGCTGCCAACAGTGAGGTCCTCCACTGCCAACCAGGGGTCTCTCTAGTCCCTTCCGCTCTCTTCCAATAACTGGAGACTTCATAAAGAAACCATTTCTGACTCTTCAGGTTCTTCAACCACCTACTCACTGTCAGCACCCAATGTTTTCAGTATTCAAATTTTCCACAATATAACTTCTAAGCCAATATCCTTAGACTATCGTTCAAATAAATGTGTATTTTATGTAATTTCCTTAACTTCAGAAATCCTGAGGATGCACTGGATTGTACAAATAAGATTTTTAATCAGTTTCATCCTTCCTCAAGTATTTCCAAAACAGATTTCAGAGAAATAGCTCTAAAAAGTATACTTTTATATCTTAATAAACAGAGAACCCTAAACATAATGGAATCTAACATTCAAGTTTTGCTCCATCCAACAATGCAGCTTCTCCATTCCTAACCTTCCACAAATGTGCTGCTCTAATCAAACACACACACTCATAATTCTCCAAACACATTATTCACTCCCGAGAGGGCCCCATTCAGCTCCTCTTGCCTGCCCTTCAATGACCTGGCCACTGCTGATCACTATGGCTCCAAATCACTGTGGCCCTTATCAACTACTCCTCTTACTGGGCCATCCTGCTGTGTATCTATCCATCTATAAGCTCTTCAAGAGCCACAGCTTCCTATATCTAGTATAGTGTATACACATAGAATATTCCTGGCATATTTTTGAGAATAAATTAAAAAGAAGCTATACTGTGAAGGGATAATCTGAAGATAACTAAAATATAATGTTGACTATACCTTAACTAAATGGTCCTGGACTATGCCACATTTATAACTAATTAATCTATCATTTCCTTAAATACTGTCGGATGCTACTGCTTAGTGTTCTAGGTCTACCAGCCCCTTACATTACAAATGTCAGTAAGATAATATGTGCCAACTGCAAAGAGCTTGGAGCCACTATGTCGTAATGGAATGTGCCTTCACACACAAGTCTATTTCTGTACAGACTAGGTGCTGAGAAACAAACAAAATGTTTTAAGCACACTGAATAAGTTTCACCCTGCTAATTTGCTCATTCAGCAAGTATTTTGAGATTCTACCATGCATCGGGCTGGCCTGAATATCAGGGATTGCAGCAGTGAGCAAAACAAACACTAGCACAAGAAGAGACCTGGTTTTCATAGAACTATCATTCTAATTTTATTTGAGAAGTACAAGCAAGAGAGCTAACAGATAATATGAAAAGCCACGATAAGTATTAAAGACAAAAAAAAAAAGTATGATAATGGAACAGAGAACTAGAAAAGCGCACCTTTAGGGTTGTCAGAGAAGAGATTCCTAAGAAACAGAACTTTGAGCAGGAGAAAGCATGAAGGAGGTCATAGCAGAAGGACAAAGGGCAGAGGCCCTGGCGATGGGACAGACTGGCTCGGTCCACAGGAGCCCTGGGACCAGGAGGCCTGCAGCGAAGTGAGCGCATGCACAAGGCTGGCAGATGACAGATTCTCCCAGGCTCCCAAGTCACAAACGGACAACACGCCACCCAGACAGGCAGTGAAGGCAACTGACTGTAAAGTCTCACCTTTTGTTAACTATCACTTAAGAAAAACCAGAGAAGGTTTTCTCAGATTAAACTGCAATTGAAAAACCTGTAGATCAGGCTCAGCCTAAAAATTACTTGAACTCCAGTCCTCAGTGAGGTCACAGGTTCATAAGAGAGAACATAAAAACAGGTCTCAGAGGAAGAAGCTGTAGGTCAGGCCTGAGGCCAACAGAAAGGCCCATTCTAAGCAGACCTCACAGGGACTGGCACAAGAGAGAAGGGGTAGGGACTGTACTGACAATGACATCATTATACACACCTAGCAGTGACAGCTTTGCCAAAAACAGGTTAAAAGACAGGGAGAGCAATCTAGTTCAAGCTCTCTAAATAATATCTATTTCATAAGAAAACAGCATCACAAACAGTACCAAAACACAAGTACAGCATTGGCCTATACAACACAATTGCATCTGCCGCTGTAGCCCCACTACTCTGCAGCAAACAGGTCTCATTCCGCCCCTACAGTGACCCCGTGTCACCAATTCCAAGTGCCAAGCTTTCAGCTCTGGTCTAACCAAACATTCTCTCTATTATACTCCTTACTAGTGTCTTGAGGAAAATACATTTATCTTATTGGATTCCTGCCCCATTCAATGCCTTGAGATCACAGAGAAGCTACAAAAATTAAAGGCAAAGTTTTACTCTGGGAGACTTATTCAAATTCAAGAGGGATCAACCCAAAATAATTTTTAAAATGTCAAGTCTTAAGCCCATGCATGACTTAATCTTTATTTTAATATATAAATTCTGAGATGGATAGTCTTAAGGATTCCTGAAAGATATATAATTTTAATCTGACTTTGAAGATTAATACCTCAGAGAATTAAAAATTTATCAAGAAATTCAATGTGTCTGAGAAGCAGTAGCCACCAACTACTTCAAAGCCAATCTTGGGCGGGCACTGTGGTACAGTGGGTTAAGCTGCTGCCTGTGACACTGGCATCCCATAGGGGCACTGGTTCATGTACCAGCTACTCCACTTCCAATCCAGCTCCCTGTTAATATGCCTGGGAAATCAGCAGAAGATGGCCCAAGTGTGTGGGCCCCAGCAGCCAATTTGGAGACTTGGATGGAGTTCCTGGCTTCCGGTTTAAGCCGAGCCCAGCCCTGGCCATTGCAGCTGTTTGGGAAGTAAAACAGAAGATGGAAGCTCTCGCTCACTCGGTCTCCCCCCCCCCCCCCCCCCCGGTGTGTGTGTGTCCTTAACTCTCTGTAACTCAATCTTTCAAATAATTATTTTTCAAAAAAAGCCAATCTTCACTGCAGATGAACTCCTATTAAAGTTCACTATGATGAACCTCTGAGAGTTTATCTAAACTACTATAGTTTAATTTTTTAATAGTAAAGTTCATTTAAAACTTAATTTATAAATCTCTAAATAAATATATATCACACACAAACACATATGTACAAAGGCATTTAAAAATTAGTGGAAAACTAGAACCAAAACAAGTTTATTTTGGCCCAAAAAATACATAGCATATTTGCAGTATTTTTCATAATACATATTTTCGATCAACTTTGTAAAGTTCCCTCATGTTTATGTGTATATGTGTGTTTTGGTGTAATCACTTTAATATTAACAGAATAATTTACCAGAGTCTCATATAAAACATTTAATCTACTATTGAATTATCCTTAGTAGCCATTAAAATTAGATTTCTCTTATTATTCACCTGCTAATTCAGCCCAGGCACGCCATTGTTAAGTAAGAAAGTTTACTGTGAGATGCTGAGATGTGAAAGCATTCCCAGCTTTTATATATTAATCTCTCTTAAATTAGAAGATGATCCATAACCTGCAGCACAGTTACAGTAGATGAAACATCTAAAGAATAGTTTGGTTTCACATGGAAACTGTAACCAAGACAAACCTTCTGTGGGATGGAGTTCCAAGAACATTCAATCATGAGATGGTTTCAGCAGCTGGTTAAAGCCAAGTGTACCCAAGACAAGACATCTGGCTGTCTGTGCATTTTCAGTTCATTTACAAAGCACAAACACATTGAAACATGAAATGATTGATATATTACAACACTGTTTCCTCCTTAAGAGTGTGTAAGTGGCTGTTCTAGTCACTGTGTCCAAGCTTAGTTATTATCTAAAACTGTATTGTCTTCCCCCTTAATTGTACCAAAACATCCTATTGACAACAGCAAAAAAGGAATGTACTCTTTTAGGATACACACCAAATTGCTGGTATTTGACAAAAAAAAAAATGTAATCAGAGGTAAAGCTAGTTAAAATGAAATCAAGAGGGACCAGCGTTGTGGCATGGTGGGTTAAGCCGCCTGTGATGTCATCATCCCATATGTGCACAGTTTGATTCTCGGCTACTCTAACTTGTGATCCAGCTCCCCGCTAATGGCCTGGGAAAGCAGCAGAAGATGGCCCAAGTGCTTGGGCCCCTGCACCCACATGGGAGACCTGGATGAAGCTCCTGGCTCCTGGTTTAGGCCACTGGCCATATGGGAAAGTGAACCAACGGATGGAAGATATTCTTTCCTCTCTCCCTCTCCCTGTCTCTCTCTTCCTTCCTCCCTCCCTCCCTTCCTCCTTCACTCCCTCCCTATCTCTCTGTAACTCTGCCTTTTGAATAAATAAATCTTTAAGAAAAAAAATTTTAAAAAGAAAATTAAAACAGGAACATATGAGGCATCCCACATACTATGACAAAAAAAGAATTAACAAAATAAGTATAAGTGAGTCCCTCCCTCACCTGTAACAGGAAACCTAACCACAGTGGCTTAGCCAAGTTAGGTGTTCATTTTTCTCATGCAAGAAGGAATCCAAAGACAAGGGACCTGGGGCCAGTATAATAGTTTCATAATGTCATCAATGCCCCATGCTCCTGGGACACTCTTCTTGGCATAGGAAGCTCATTATCCTAGTTTAGAGATCGCCTAAGCACCGCCTCCACCTTCCAGAAGGAAGAGAGGGCAATGAGTAGAAGGCTACAGGGGACAGGCACTGCAAGCTCATGGCTTCTCACATCACTGACGCAAACTAGAGCATGGGGCTAACTGCCCCAGTCACTTTTTACTAGAATGAAATACCTGAGCAAACTAACTTTGTAAAGAGAAAAGGGTTATTTAGTTCGCACTTTGGAGGTTCGAGCCCAGGATTATGATGCCCCGTTGGTTTGGCCTCTGAGGTGGGTGGAGGATGGCAATGGGGGAGCCCTTGTGAAGAATCACCTGGTGAGCTGGGCAGCAGTGGCTGGGCCCAGCTCAGCCTTTCCTAACAACCCTCTCACAGGAACTACCTTCCAAGGGCACATCTCCCAAGACCTAAGCACCTCCCACTAGGCCCACCTCCTGAATACCATAAATAGATTACATTTCCACCCTATTGATGCCATTAGCTTAGGAACTTGGGGGGAAGGCTGCATGAGTTTAGGGGCCAAATGATGTTCAAACCATAGCACTAATGTAACTGCCAAAGTATCTGCAGACTAAACTGGAAACCCACGGCCATCTAAGTGATACTGGAATGCACTGGAGTGGAAGGGGAGAAAGGATGCCAGGCATGCAAATAGCTGTGTACCAAAGGGCCACCTGCCAGGCTGCACAACGCCATCCAACCACAGCAAGCTTCAGTGCTCCTTGCTTCTAAGTCTACAGTAAAATTCTTGATGCTGCACTCACAGACAACAGAGGCCAGGAGCCCATCTTCTCACAGATACCCCCCTCTTTGGGTCACAGGCTAATAGGACATTTCTAACTATACCCTCGTGTAGACTGAGCCTCTGCAATGATAGACCTTAAAACCTACCTCCTTATTTCAAAAATAATTCCTTTTAAACTATGTGTCATTGGCCGGCGCCATGGCTCAACAGGCTAATCCTCCGCCTTGCGGCGCCGGCACACCGGGTTCTAGTCCCGGTCGGGGTGCCGGATTCTGTCCTGGTTGCCCCTCTTCCAGGCCAGCTCTCTGCTATGGCCCAGGAGTGCAGTGGAGGATGGCCCAAGTGCTTGGGCCCTGCACCCCATGGGAGACCAGAAGCACCTGGCTCCTGCCTTTGGATCAGCACCGTGCGCCGGCCACAGCGGCCATTGGAGGGTGAACCAACGGCAAAGGAAGACCTTTCTCTCTGTCTCTCTCTCTCTCTCACTGTCCACTCTGCCTGTCAAAAAAAATAAAAAAATAAAATAAAATAAACTATGTGTCATCAACAGGGTAAAACCTAATTTTTCAGGGGCGAAAACATTCACAGATACTATAATGGTTTGTGGTCCTCCAAAAGACCAGGATAGACACATATTCAATTTTGAGGGCATTCAAATTTCATTGGGAGAAGGAGTAATGATGAAAGAAATGTCTAACAAGGCTTGTCAGGGAGACAGATTTTTTTGAAAAGATTGAGAATCATTGCTTTGTGGGGCAGGCATTTGGCCCAGAGGTTAAAACACCCATATCCCAGGACCAGAGCTGTGGTGCAGCGGGTTAACGCCTTGGCCTGAAGCACTGGCATCCCATATGGGCCCGGTTCTAGTTCCGGTTGCTGCACTTCCTATCCAGCTCTCTGCTATGGCCTGGAATAGCAGAAGAAGATGGCCCAAGCCCTTGGGCCCCTGCACCCAAGTGGGAGACCTGGAAGAAGCTCTTGGCTCCTGGCTTCAGATTGGCACAGCTCCGGCCATTGCGGCCTTCTGGGGAGTGAACCAGCAGATGGAAGACCTCTCTCTCTGTCTCTACCTCTCTCTGTAACTCTGTCTTTCAAATAAATAAAATAAATCTTAAAAAAAAAAAAAAAACACACAGCCCACACTGGATACCTGGGTTTGATTCCCAGCTGCCCTCCAGTTGCCGACCCTGGGAAGCAGCAGGTGATGGCTCAAGTAGCAGGGTTCCTGCCACCCACCTGGGAGACCTGGACTGTGTTCCCAGCTCCTGCCTCAGCCCCAGATGTCGCAGAAATGAAACAGTGACAGGAACTCTGTCTGTCTCTTTCTCTCCCTCTGTCTCCCTATCTGTCTCTCCCTCTCTAGGCTCCTCAAATAAATAAAATGAGTAAATTCTAAAAACCAAACAGACCACACATTCTGAACTCCATAGGAACTGCACTGAGCTGCAGTGACAGAAACATACTTGGAACAACATAAACAAGTAAGCTTTTTTAAACATTCACTTTATTTATTTGAAAGGCAGAGTTACAGAGAAAGGAGGAAAGGCAGAGAGAAGGTGATATCTTCCATCTACTGGTTCAATCCCCAAATGGCCACAAATGGGCGGGGGCTGGGATGGGCTGAGGCCAGGAGCTTAGAACTCCATTCAGATCTCCCATGTGGGTGGCAGAGGCCCTGGTATTTGGGTCATCCTCTGCTGTCTTAACAGAGAGCTGGATGAGAAGCAGACGTGGCCAGGATTTGAACCAGTGCCCGTATGGGATGCTAGTACTACAGATGGCAGTTTTACTCACCAAGCCACAATCAGCCCCAAGAGCTAATTTTTGCCAAATGAGAGGTCATGTGTGAGGGAGGGGGCTTGATAGCCACTAATTCTGGTTGAGCAGCTCAACGAGTTCAGGGCAGAATTTTCTGTGACTCTTGGCTCATGGTATGAAGCTAAACAAACATCTCAAAAGACCCTGTCCACATTCCAGTCAGCAGGAAAGACAGCATCAAGAATCAAAAAATAACACCTCCTAGTTGAATTAGTCCCTTTACAGAACTTCACCCCACAGTCACTGGGGGACTTCCCCCTACATCTCTCCACCCCACCTGGCTTCAAGGAAGACTAGAAATGAACATGTGGTCTCTCAAAAGAAGCTAGAAATAAGATCAGGAAGTCAGAAAGAAAGAACAAATACTATGTGGTCAACCGGCTGTGTCTACCACATACAGATGGAATTCAAACTGCTTCCGTCCTAACTCTTGTTTCCAGAGATCGTACAATCTCTTATTACAGAAATTATTCTAATCCTGTGCCTACCATATGCTGCACATTACTAAGGGGTTTGTTTTGCCCTCAACAACATAAAATTCTTCTTTTGATGATTGATAATAAGCATCTAGAATTAGGCAAGAGATATAAAAGAATTCCATGAATGTACAATTCCTTAGAAACACACATGAAAGTACTCCACCCAGACCCACCAACTGCTCAGCATGACCAGTTATCATCTTCAGTACACAACGAAGATAAAACAAACCCTGGCATGGCCAGAACTTACAAGAGTGGAATATCAGTGATCAACTGTATCAAACAGCACAGCAGTTCTTCCAAAAGATCTTCCGAATCAGAACCTGGTGAGAAACATAAAGAATGTTTTAACCAAGCACACAACAGAATGGAGCTTTTAGAAGTCAGGTTTTCATCCTTAATGAGAATATGAATAGCGATCTTTACAAAAGCTCAGACACTCATGTTGACCACTGAATAAAATCCAAATCATGAACAAGTTAGCATCTATTATGATCTTCAGCTAATACAAGAATTCTGAACATTAGCTATTAGTCAAATATACTTTTAAAAAATATTTAATTTGAAAGGCAAATCAGAGAGGGAGGGAGGGAAGAGGGAGAAACAGATAGAGAGGGATCTTCTATCCACTGGTTCACTCCCCAAATGGCCCTGATGGAGAGCTGGGCCAGGGTGGGCCAGGCTGGAGCCAAGAGCCAAAAACCCTATCTAGTTCTCCACCCAGGTTTTTGGGCCATCTGCTGCTGCCTTCCCAGGAACACCAGCAGGAAGCTGGATCAGAAGCAGAGCAGCAGGGACTGGATCAGCACTGGGATATGGGATGCCAGCATCACAAACACCAGCTCCTACATACAGCTGCTAAAGTTCAAGGGTATCTTAAGGTGCTTGTAAGCCAGCAGTTACCAGAGCTCTTCTAATGTACTATTTCTCTCAATGAAACCTTATATTAAGGTCAAATATATGAAAGAGAACAAAATTAAGCTGCTCTGGCTGCTCTGACTGAGCAAGGGCAGGGGACTGTCCCCTCTTCCCCACACATCACTTGACGTTATCATCCGTCTTCTCAATGGGCCTCAAGGCACCATTTCTGAAGCCCTATGGATCACGGACAGGAAGCCGCCCACCTCCTCAAAGACAAGCACAGGGAAATAGGCCTTCCCAAGTACAGCAGCACAAAGTGCTATAGTCACCTGACCTCCAGATTTCCAGTGTCCTTAGGTGATTTTTTTATTTGAAAGGCATAACTGGGGGATGGGGCAGGGAGACAGAGAGAGGTCCCCCATCTACTGGTTTACTCCCCAAATGGCCGCAACAGCCGGGGCTGGGCCAGGCTGAAGCCAGGAGCCAGGAGCTTCTTCCGTGTCTCTCACATGGGTGCAGAGGCCCAGGCACTTGGGCCATCTTCCACTGCTTTCCCAGGCACATTTAGCAGGGAGCTGGATTGGAAGTGGAGCAGCTGGGACACAAACGGGCATCCACATGGGATGCTGGCATCACAGGCTTAGGCTTAAGTTGCTACGCCACAACGGCAGTCCCACCCTACCTGATTTCTGGTCATGGATACTACTGATCCCTACACCTTCACAAGTCTTTCTCTCCTTAGTTCCTCGAACACCCTATTTCTGACCAACTCCTTTTTCTCCCTCTTGCCTGCTTCCCCGAAAGCCTTTCAAACTGCAGGTGGTCCCAGCAGGGCTTTTCTCCTCTGCTCACTCCCTGTGATCCCCCTCACCAACACGACCGATAGGCTGGTGACTCCTAAGTCTACAGCTTTGCTGTAGTGGTCTCTCCACCGTCTCTGCATCTTCGTATCCAATTGTTCCGCCCCCTCCGCCTACGGTCATCAGCTCAGCTTTCCCAACACTGCAGTCCACTTGTATGGTCCTGTGTCTCCTTTGCGGCGACAGCATCAGTAACCCAAGGCCAAGGCCGGGACTCCTCTCTCTCACCTTTCTATACCCACTCAGTCCCTAGGCCCTGAGTGAACCAGGGAATGGAAGACTTTCTTTCTCTCTCTCTCTCTCTCTCTGTAACTCTACCTTTCAAATAAATAAATAAATCTTTAAAAAAAAAAAAACTTATTCCTGAACTCATCTCAATCTTCCTAACTAGTTACAGCACTCGTACATCCAATCAGACCTCCAGATTGCTGACACAGGGAGCAAACTGAACCCAGTCCTGTCTCTCTCCTGTCTTTGATTTTTCAATCACTTTAAGCTGAATACCATGTATCAGAAAGATTTCCAAGCTCACAGCATGTGAGACCCTTCACAATACAGCCTTGCATCCCTTTCCACTCCATCCCCTTTATGACACCCAGCCCAGCATTACCAAGCTACCTGCCAAGCACCGTTATACACTCCATTAATACCATAACCTCTGCAGGAACACTCTCTGAAAATAAAAACCCAACTTCCTTAAGACACATCTTTATCCATTTGAACCGTCTTCAGTCTTTTTCTCTTCCATAAAACCCAACTCTCTTGTTTCACCCTGAATAAAAATAATCATCTATAAGGTTTCTATGCCTTGTACATGTCATCCATTGCACATGTGGGTTACATTAAATCATCGTTTTCTCTCTCCATGCAGGCAGGCCCCTACGGGACCCTGTACTTCTTGAAGGCAGGGACTAACAAAGCTTGTACATACAGTCAGTTCTTCATAGCTGAAGGTTCCACATGCATGGATTCAGTCAACTGCAGAGCAAAAATATTGGGAGGAAAATAACTGCATGTGTACTGAACACGTGCAGACTTCTTCCCTTGTCACTACGCCCGATACACAATATGGTACAACAACTATTTACACTGCATTTAAACAACATTAGGCATTACAAGTAATCCAGAGATGATTTGAAATATGTGGATGTGTGATGACGATGTGAAAATATTTAGTCATTCTATATAAGGAACCTGTGCATCCGTGGATTTTGGTGTCCACAGGAGTCCTAAAGCAATCCCCTCCAGATACTGATAGGCAACTGTAACATATATTCAATACATCTTTGCTGAACTAAACCCAGGTGCCTAACTACAAATCCAGCAGTTACGTCCAATGCATCAAAGCAAACATCATCTGCTACCCAGAAATTAAAAAGAAATTCCTTTCTGCCTTGCCATAAGTAGAACTGGCAGGGAAGCTTTGAGAAGTGAGTACAAGTACTGAAGAGAATATTAAATCACAAGGAACACAGCAATCAATGCCATAAAGGACACACAGCAAGTCTCAAGTTCCACAACCACATTCAATCTCACTCTAAGACAGCAGTGGGCTTGGCCCAACTAATGAAGAAAATAAGGAATGAGTAACTCTTCTTTCCGAGGCCACAAGTAAGGAGGGTATCTAACTAAAATCCTCATTGCCAAGACTGCCCAACATAATCCAAGTGAGTGAACAACCTGTTTAACAAACTGATCTGTTGTAATATAAGATATATGCAAGGGGCCAGCACTGCAGCATAGCGGGTAAAACCACCGCCTGCAGTGCCAGCATCCCATATGGGCACCAGTTCGAGACCCGGCTGCTCCATTTCCAATCCAGCTCTCTGCTATGGCCTGAGAAAGCAGTAGAAGATGGCCCAAGTCCTTGGATCCTTGAACCCACATGGGAAGACCCAGAGGAAACTCCAGGCTCCTGGCTTCAGATCGGCACAGCTCCGGCCATTGTGGCCAATTGGGGAGTGAACTAGCAGATGAAAGACCTCTCTCTCTTCTGCTTCTCCTTCTCTCTGTGTAACTCTGACTTGCAAATAAATAAATAAATCTTTTTTTAAAAAAGTTACAACGGCTTAAATAAATAAAATGTGATATATACATATAATGGAACATTATTCAGTCATAAAAAAAAAAATGAAGTCCTGTCATTTGCAGCAAAATGGATGGAACTAAAGGTTACCATGTTGAGAGAAATAATCCAGACACAGAAAGACAGATGCTGCATGTTCTCCCTCATGTGGGAGCTAAATAAGGTTCCATGTGAACACCAGATAGTGATTATTAGAGGCTGGGAGGGGTGGGTGAGGAGAGAGGGAGTTTGGATAATGGGGACCAAACCAGTCAGACAGGAAAAATAAGTGTTCCTAGTGTTACAAAGCGTTGTGAGGAGACCACAGGTCCCAATAACCTAGTAAATATCGTACAAGCACATGGAAGACAGAAGCTCTGAGGCCCCAATCACAAAGTAATGTCAAGGAAAGGGAAAGGCTGATTACCGTTTTGATCAGTGTACATCGTATGCATGTATTAAAATGTCACACTGCAGCTCATAATTATTGCGAAGACAATTTTTTAAAAACCACAGTAGCACACTCATGCATTTCTCACAGTAAATAAAATCTTGAAAGTCATGAAATTCATAGGTCTATGTTGTCAACTGAGGCTCCCTGAGCAAAGGACTGTGCAGAGATTCAGTGTGTTCACTGTATTATGAAGTTTACAACCCAAGAGTTTCTCTTTTTAAGATTTTATTTTCTTTTTCTTTTAATTTGAAAGGCAGAGTGAATGAGTGAGAGTGAGAGTGAGAGAGAGAGAGAGAGAGAGAGAGAGAGCGCTTCCATCCAAATGCCCACAAACAACCCAGACTGGGTGGGGCTGAAGCCAGAAACTCAATCCGTCTCCCAAGCAAGCTGCAGGGACTCAAGTAGCTGAGCCATCATCTGCTCCCTCCCAGGTGCACATCAGCAGGAAGCTGGATGAGAAGTGGAGTAGCCAGGACTTGAACCAGGCGCTACAATAGGGCATGTGGGCATCCCACGCAGTGATTCAGCCACTGCACCAAATGCCCACCCTTCTCTCTAAGAGAGAACATTTCTTTTATGAATTGAGCTCAGTTTTAAATTATTCCAATAGCTTCAAATATTTTACTATTTTAAATCTTAGCTCCTGTGTGAATAGCAAGCACTCCCTGAGCATTCTACCCTCTGAGAGGCATCTTGCTGAGCCCCTCACACAAACCCTGCTCTTAAAGAGCAGGTATGATTGTGATCATTACTTTACAGGTGAAGAGATCAAAGCTCAGAGGTTAGCTTACTTACGTAAGCAGCAGAGTCCACATTTAACTTAAATCACACTCTCGAAGGAAAACAGAAAAGGAAAAAATGATTACAAGTTATTTTTTTAAAATTTACTCATTTGTTTGAAAGAGTTATAGAGAAAGGGAGACACACACACATGCACACACACACACAGAGAGAGAGAGAGAGATCTTCCATCTGCTGGTTCATTCCTCAGATGGCCTCAATGGCCAGGACTGTACCAAGCCAAAGCCAGGAGGCAGAATCTTCATCTGGGTCTCCCATATGGTGGACAGCAGGGGCCTAAACACTTGGGTCATCTTCCACTGCTTTTTCCAGGCCACTTATAGGGATCTGGATTAGAAGTGGAGCATCTGGGACTTGAACTGGCATCTGGGACTCAAATGCTGACATCGCAGGTGGTGATCTGATCTGCTACAACAAAATGCCTTCCCCTACAAATTACTTTTTTTTAAAGATTTATTTATTTATGGGGCCAGCCCTGTGGTGCAGTGGGTTAATGCCCTGGCCTGAAGTGCCAGCATCCCACATGGGCGTCGGTTCTAGTCCTGGCTGCTCCACTTCCAGTCCAGCTCTCTGCTATGGCCTGGGGTAGCAGTAGAAGATAGCCCAAGTTCTTGGGCCCCTGCACCCGCATGGGGTGGCTTCAGATCTGCACAGCTCCGGCCATTGTGGCCAACTGGGGAGTGAACCAGAGGATGGAAGACTCTCTCTCTCTCTGCCTCTCCTCTTTCTGTGTAACTCTTTCAAATAAATAAATAAATCTTTTTTTTAAAAAAATATTTTTAAAAAAAATTTTTAAAAGATTTATTTATTTACTTGAAAGTCAAAGTTACAGAGAGGCAGAGAGAAAGAAAGAAAGGAGAGAGGTTAGTCTTCCCTCCGAGGGTTCACTCCCCAGTTGGCCGCAATGGCTAGAGCTGAGCCAATCCGAAGCTAGGAGCCAGGCGCTTTATCCAGGTCTCCCACATGGGTGCAAAGGCCCAAGGACTTGGGCCATCTTCTACTGCTTTCCCAGGCCATAGCAGAGAGCTGGATCATAGCGGAGAGTGGAGCAGCCGGGACTTGAACCGACACCCATATAGGGTGCCAGCACTGCAGGCAGTGGCTTTTCCCACTATGCCACAGCGCCGGCCCCAACAAATTATTTTTAAACAACGGCTTCTACCCAGAGGAAAAACTCTGTCAATCAATCCACTTTTCATGGAACACTCTGAATACAAAAATCCCTGGTGAGTTCCATGAGCCAGATTAGGAGACAGATTGTAAGGGCATCGTATGAGCTTAGACACCCAGATGAAGTTCTACACATTCACCAGCACACAACGGAAGTCCTTGACTTCTCAAGTACCCAAAGCAGAAACCATCTAACCCAATGAATAAATATAAACCACCTTGCCATTGTTATAGAGAACAAGGTCGCTGAAATTTCAATCCTATCCCTGCACCACTTCCCTGGGCCCTCTGAGCGTCACTCAAGGAAGGAGCAAGGACGGATAACATCTGTTTCTAATAATCTATACCCAAGACTAAGCTGCCGTGCCCGTGTGTTCCACTGGGCACCTATCTGGTACCAGTGCTGAGCAATCACTCTTGTTTTCACCTCAGAGCAAAGCAGAGGATGGGAAAAGCCTGTGGGAATCAAATGTTCTCCATCATAGTAGAAGGGGAAGGGAAGAGGGAGAAAAAAAGTGTTTTTAAGTAATTTTTAAAAAGTACTCACTGATAATTGGAAAACAAAGTTGGCAACCAGAAAAAAAGTAAGATACAGGTCACTTAAATCAGGTTCATGCAGTTATTAAAAAGAATGTTGAATGACAGAGAACAAATGGTAGTGGTTCTCTTTGCATTCAGAAAGTCAAACTGCCAGTGTCTCAATGCTACCCAAAACGACTCTGCTCCAAACATACACAGGAAAGATCGAATCACAAGCAGAGCTCTGCTCCACAGCATCCAGAAAGCTCCAAAGCTGACTGCCTCGAAGTGGAAGACACAGAGCTAAGTTTTATTTATGAAAACTTGTATTCAGAAAACAAAGAGTATAATGTTGCAATGTTTAGTTCTGAGGCTAATATTGGAATTATTCTAACACACTATAAATCAAGCTTCTCATTAGCAAAATCAAAGGCCTTTATAACTTAATCGTACAGGAGGAGCAAATGGACTCATCTCAGAACAAAATTGATCTACATTTCAATCCACTACAAGAAGTTCTAAGTGTATTTCGTAGACCATGCCAGTAAAATCAGCACTAGTTAATTCTGGTTGCCTGCTACTATTCCAGGATAATACAGTCTACCAGGTTTGATAATAATGAATGAGTAAAGTACAGTTGATTCTGTCCCACTGAAAACATAAAGGAAGGCCAGCAATGCAGCTCACTAGGCTAATCCTCCGCCTTGCGGCGCCGGCACCCCGGGTTCTAGTCCCCGTCAGGGCACCAGATTCTGTCCAGGTTGCTCCTCTTCCAGTCCAGCTCTCTGCTGTGGCCAGGGAGTGCAGTGGAGGATGGCCCAAGTGCTTGGGTCCTGCACCCCATGGGAGACCAGGAGGAAGACCTGGCTCCTGGCTTTGGATTGGTGCAGTGTGCCAACGGCAATGCACCGGCCTTAGCGGCCACTTGGGGGATGAACCAATGGAAAAAGGAAGACCTTTCTCTCTGTTGCTTGCTCTAACTCTGCCTGTCAAAAAACAAAAACAAAAACAAAAAACCATAAAGGAAGAAATATAAAATGACAGCCCCTCTGTAGGACTACAAAACAACTCTGGAGCTCCTGACGGCACTCTACTTATCCAGGAAGACAGGTGCCAAGTCTCACAAGTTAAGTATTTTAAAGGAATACATCCAGGCTTGCTTTCTACCCTGAGTCACTCTGTTCTGTTATTACTTTATTTTCTGCATCACTTCCCTATCTGTAGCTAAAGGAGTTAAATTGGTTAATTTTATATTAAGATAAAAATAAGACAAAAGCCACACAGCCACTCACTGCACAATTTCAGGGCGACCGTCTGAGCTGCAGCCTGCCCCAGGCCCAGGGACTGCTTCCAGCAGAGAAGAGGCCGATGGAAGTGAGGGCCATGGGAGCCCATGCACCTCGGCCAGCTGAAAAAACCCCAGCGAGTTTCAGAGGATTTACCTCCACAGGAGTTTAGCAGAATGAATACACTACAGATTTTGAAGGTAATTCCAAAGAAAGCGTTTCTAAAAGGGTTTAAGCCAGAGGAGAATGGAAAGGAAATTGGTTGTGTTACAGAGGCACAACTACAATTAGGGATTTTTTCAATCTATTCCCACAAATTTCCTCCTACATGATTTTTTTTTTTTTTTTCTTTCTTGGATCTCTTACAGTCAGCTGCTTTTTCAAGTGTTTGGGAAGTCTGGCTCTCTGTGTACCTCCACGGCAAGGCCAGCGCTGCTGGGAAGCGTGGTGTGCACACGGGGCCTGCCACGGGCTGGGTCCCATGGAAGGTTTCGGGCTTTCACTGAGAACGCAAAAATGGACGTGGCCTCTGTGCTTGGGTTCATGTTTTTCTAGAAGAGCCTCCCCTGATCTCCCAGTGGTAAAGGGAACAGGGCAGTAAGACCCTGCCAGGATGCCAGCAGCCACATCAAGATGCTGCCACTCTCTGTCCCTTCTGTCGCCTATGCCCACTGTGTCTGACAGCTGGGAAGCCTCTGGGCTCAGCCTGGGTAGAGAGCAGATCTCTGGCATCCAGCTGGGGGCCCAGAGGGATCCCCCACTGCCGGGTGCAGGGCCAGGAAGCTCAGCACCCAGTGCGCCTTCAAGTCCATCCCCGTAGTCTGCGCTCAGAAACATCGGCGCTTCCAGCACCCAAGTCTTTCCAGGCTCTGGGCCGAGAATCAGCTTCGCTTTCTGGAGTTTTCCAGCCATGAAGGCATTTAGCTTTCAGCTTCCCCTGATCAGTTAAGCTCATTATTACTCAGTTTTCCAACTTCCAAAATGTTTTTAACATCGTGTTCCCCTCTCCTTCTCTCTAACTTAATGAGGTCATGACTTTTTAAAAGGTCCCTTGACCACTATTTTATTGGGGTTTGGGGAGACAGCAAAGAAACAGACCTGGTTAATCCACAACGCTTCAGAGCGAGGCCTACAAAGTAATTTCTACAAGTAAACTCACACTGAACGATTTCATCCCAAGGAAATCCAGTGAGGCCAGTCTTCCTAGCCCGTTCCAGCGCCTGGTGTCTTCCTCCCCCACACGCCTTGTCCCCTGGCTCTTGGCAGATGGGCCTCCTCCTCCCCTCAGCACCACTGAGCTGCCCGCTCCAGCAGGTGGCGCCCTCGGAAAGCCTGCACTGCCTCTCCAAGCTCCGCACCCCAAGCCTTCCTTCAGCAGTTTTCCCTTTTGTGGCTTCTGTCTTCAGGGCCTCCAGCTCCAACGGTTTCCTCCCTCATTTAAAAAATAAACAAACAAAAAATACTTACGAAGCAAATAACTGCCTTTCCCTGGCAGCAGACGGGGGAACCATGAACCCAATGAGCTCTCCTCTACAAAACAACTACTTCTTGGCTAAAGCAACACCTTGTAGAGCATTGATGGGTTTCCAGAAAGGAAAAGAAATCTCCAAGGACCCCAACACCATAACCAAAAACAGCAACCACAAGCAAACAAACTGACCTGAATCAGAGTAAATCCAGGGAAAACCACGGAGCAGCATGCTCACCTGACGGCAGCAGGACATGGAGCACGAAAACGTGCTACTGGGAGACCAAGTCTTCGGCTGGCAAGGAGGGGAAACTGAACCTCAGGCTCCATACTAAACCAAGAGCCACAGGAGGAGGTCAACGTGTCACCAGGTGGGGCGAGCCCTAGATCCCTTCCAAAGCAAATGCTAATCCCTCCCCAGATGCGGGGTCTCAGATCAAGACCAAACACAGTCAGGAGCTGGCACTGTGGCATAGCGGGTAAAGTTGCCACCTGTGGCACCAGCATCCCATATGGGCACTGGTTCTAATCCTGCTGCTCTACTTCCGATCCAGCTCTCTACTGTGGCCTGGGAAAGCAGTAGAAGATGGTCCAAGTCCTTGGGCCCCTGCAGCCACATGGGAGACCTGGAAGAAGCTCCTGGCTCCTGGCTTTGGATCAGCTCAGCTCCAGCCATTGCAGCCATCTCAGGAGTGAACCAGCAGATGGAAGACCTCTCTCTCTCTCTCTGCCTCTGCCTCTCTGTAACTCTGCCTTTCAAATACATAAATAAATAAAATCTTTTTAAAAGATCATAGTCACATCACCAAATGCATAAGGAAACAAGGCATTACATGTGTTTGCAAAAACAAGCAACAAATTTAGACGCCTAAGGATTTAAAATATTGTACTGGGCTGAGTATTTGGTATAGCAGTTAACCAGCAGCTGGGACGTCCAGGTTCCACACCCAGTGCCTGGGTCCAAGTCCTGGCGCTGCTCCCAACCCCAGCTTCCTGCTAGTGCACACTCTGGGAGGCAGCAGTGACGGCTCCAGGGGTTGGGTCCCTGCCACCCCCCCGGGAGACCCGGACTAAGTCCTCAGCTCCTGGCTTCAGCGCGGCCCAGCCCCGGACACTGCAGAAACCCTGGGAATAAGCCACGGAATGGCAGCTCTGTGTCTCAAACAAAAATAAAAGTATCACATTCAAAAAAATAAATTATGACACACAAAATATGAAATAAATATCATTATTACTTTGGCAAGAAAAGGATATAATACCAAGGTAGAGGAAGAAAGCTCACCTCGAAGGCAAAAGGAAAATGGGAACAATTTCGTAGCACTTCACAGTTTTGCCTAGGGCAGACTTTGTCCCTGCTGACTAATTCTCAAAAGGCACAGAATGGAAGAGCTATCCTCACAAGTGACAGAAATGCTAGCAACCTGCTACCACATCACACATAGCCTGTGGGAAATGTTCAAATACAAAATCCTCCCAAATTTAGATTATAAAATGAGGGCTTCCTGACACTCACATTACTCTCAAAAAGACTGATTCACTGAAAATGCCAGTGATATCCATGTGATCACAGCAGTATTACCATGGATTGGGAAAAAGACAAAATGCTGTGTGCGGTAATAAGCCAGCATACCTGAGATGCCTCGCAGACTTTGCTCAATTGTTTGCAGATGGTCCTTGATTTCTGCCGCTTCAACCTCAAACAATCTGCACTACTGGGCATCACCCATCGCTAAACAGTCTTCCCTATGCCTGATTCAGCTGGTAAATGGATGCTTCCAACAGAAGTAGCAGAGTGAGGTTCCACTCTTTCCCATTCAGCAGCATTTAGGTAACTGTTTATTTCATTGTATGTTTATAAATCGTAAAAAGAAACTGGTTGGAGCTGGAGCTGTGGCGTAGCAGGTAAAGCCATCACCTGCAGTGCCGGCATCACATATGGGCGCTGGTTTGAGACCCAGGTGCTCCACTTCCGATCCAGCTCTCTGCTATGACCAGGGAAAGCAGTAGAAGATGGCCCAAGTCCTTGGGCCTTTGCACCCACGTGGGAGACCTGGAAGGAGATCTGGCTTCAGATCGGCCCAGCTCTGGCCATTGCAGCTATTTGGGTAGTGAACCAGCGGATGGAAGACATCTCTCTCTCTCTCACTCTCTCTCTCTCTCTGTGCCTCTGCCTCTCTGTAACTCTGCCTTTCAAATAAATAAATAAATCTTAAAAAAAAAAAAAAAAGAAGAAGTTGGTAGCAAACATATAAAGGGCTTAAACCAATGATAAGTAGAAATGTCAAACTGACACACAGACAGGGAGCAGTCAGGGCAAGGAGGAGGTGCTGAGGTCACCAGCTCCTCCCTACAACCCCAACTCCACCCAAAACTTCCTGTTTATCTCTGTGGCAGAGAACTCCTATCTCTGCAAGGCCGCCACCCAGAACAGGCACCAGCTGACAATGACTACATCCCCATGATGATGGACAGCCTATTAGGATATCATTGTAACAAAATTATCACGGCTGACACACCTAATCCCATCATGCACCTCACACCCAGACACTTCTAAGACTTTCAAAAGAGGTCAGAAGGTGGGGTGGGGGGGTGGGGGGATACTCAACAATACTCAGATCCCACCCAAAACCACCACTCCCTATGAATACTAAATTAAACTCCGCCCCAGGCACCATATCCTAAGCCCTGAACCTCGATGGGCTCGGCTCTGGACACTAATAAACCTTATTCCTCTGTAAACTTTTCTTACGTCTCATCCTGGAATTCTTGCAACAGAGACAAGAACATGAACCCAACTGTATGACAACAAAACATGAAAGACTAAGATGTAAATAACTACAGATGCCCAAACGGCAAGTATTTATTCTTAAATCATATTCACTGGACTTAAGGTGATGGGCCAGCAGCAGGCACAATTATAAATGAAAAGAACAACATCAAAGAGCCTGTATGAAATCCTGAATTGTCCAGTCCACACTGAAGGGGACGGCCTGTCAGCATCCAGACAGAATCACCAATCATCAGATTACACAAAGGGCTACTGCAGTGTGACAACCAGCTTCACAAAGTGGCCCATGGTTGAAAAAGATGTCATTTTACTCTATCCTTACATCAGGTCACCTTGGATGCGCAACAGAAAACCACACTTCTTAACCTTGGCTAATAGTGAGGGATGTGAGGCAACGGGGGCATTCTGAGAGGATGTCTGACCCCCAAATACATACAGTGTAACCGTCCAAGTGCATCACCCTACTCAATCTTAAGCAATGGAAATTTTATATTAAAATAAACATTATACATGATAGGATAAAATATGCATACTTTTTAGTGCATAATACAACGTTAGTGTTGCATTTTCAGGTATTGGTTGGACTATGTTTCGAGGCCCCATGGGAGCAAATACTCACTCCATTCTTTTTTTTTTTTTTTTTTTTTTTGACAGGCAGAGTGGACAGTAAGAGAGAGAGAGAAAGGTCTTCCTTTTGCCGTTGGTTCACCCTCCAATGGCCGCCACGGCAGGTGCGCTGCGGCCGGCACACCGCACTGATCCGATGGCAGGAGCCAGGTGCTTCTCCTGGTCTCCCATGGCATGCAGGGCCCAAGCACTTGGGCCATCCTCCACTGCACTCCTGGGCCACAGCAGAGAGCTGGCCTGGAAGAGGGGCAACCGGGAAAGGATCGGTGCCCCGACCGGGACTAGAACCCGGTGTGCCGGCGCCACAAGGCGGAGGATTAGCCTAGTGTCACTCCATTCTTGCTGCCAGAATTCCCTAGCAAGATGTGCAGCTCACCGAACTATGTAGTTGATACTGTTTGGTAGCACGGACATGAAGGCTAGCATTAACAAAACTAATACACACAAGAAATAATTCTCAGGGCCGGCTCTGTGGCATAGTAGGTTAATCCTCTACCTGTGGCACCAGCATTTCATATGGGCACTGGTTCTAGTCCTGGCTACACCTATTCTGATCCAGCTCTCTGCTGTGGCTGGGAAAGCAGAGGAAGATGGCCCAAGTGCTTTGGCCCCTGCACCCAAGTAGGAAACCTGGAAGAAGCTCCTGGCTTCAGACTGGCCCAGCTCCAGCTGTTGTAGCCATTTGGGGAGTGAACCCGCTGATGGAAGACCCTTCTCTCTGTCTCTCCCGCTCACTGACTGTAACTCTACCTTTCAAATAGATAAATACAATCTTTTAAAAAGAAAGGAAAAGGCAAAAAGGAAGGTTCTCTCAAAGATCCAAGAATGGAGACTGTAGTCTTGGTGCAAGTTTTGAAAGAAAGAAAGAATTCTCAGCAAAATCTTGGCCTGTTTAAACAACAGTGTATATTTCACAAACATAAAAGGCTAATTATCAAGATAGCAAATTAACCACACATTCATCTTTAAAACTCAGCATCCATATAAAAAGTACAAGCTCTGAAAGTCAGTGCTCAGTGAAAACCAACTGTGAGAGATGACAGAGGGGTCTGGAGATAGTTATATTAAATTAAGTCCACATAATTCTCACCAGCATTCCCTTCAAGAATAAACAAACAGTTCTTAACGTTCAAGTCATCAAACTTCGACAGGATTTCTCAAATGTCAATTTAATTCATTTTCTCAAAATCTTTATTTAAGTCCATGGCCGTAACGTACCGTTACATGGTGTGTTAGGGAACGTAACAGTTGATGCAGAAAAAGAACAAAGTCTAGCAGAAAACCGAGCTCTGTTCAGAAGTAACTCGGGTTTCAATTAAGATCCCTTTCTTTCTTAGTGGTCCAGAAAAAGACAGGAGATGCATTTTGCCTGTGACACCAGTTTAGGGGAAAAACAGAAGCACTCCTGGTTTTTTCAGTGCCATTCATCAAATCTGGAGTAAAAAGACCTTTTACAATGGAAACAAGTTTTGGTGAGACGACAAATGCTCGTTCTCTAAACACGCAGGATGTTCCGTGCATGTCCCGTGCCGCACCTCCCTCTCCCAAAGCCGCTTCACAGACCCCCAGTGCCACGCGGGTGCATTCCTCCTCAGAACCCGAGAGGTGCGGCAGGACCTGCTCCACGGTGGCCACCAGAACCATAGAGGGAACAAGCGGGCTACAGTGAGCCAGCGAGCACGGCCCCTCAGAAGCAACCAGGCATTTTCATTAAAAGGAAACAAACAGCAGCACCCACATAACCTATGAAGGGGCAAAAGGCGTGTCCCCCCAACCCACCCCCACACACAGAGAAGATGCTCTTGTCATTTTACCCATTTTTTAAAAATTGTTATTATTTTATCTGAAAGGCACAGAGACAGAGATATCTTCCACGTACTGGTTCACTCCCCAAATACCTGCAATAACCAATGTTGGACCAGGCCAAAGCTAGAAGCCAGAAACTCAATCTGGGTTTGTCATAGAGGAGGCAGGAATCCAACTAATTGAGCCATCGCGTGCTGCATGCCACAGGGTGCAGTAGTGGGAAGCTAGAACCAGGAGTGGGGCCGGGACTCAAATCTAGGCTCTCCTAAATGGGATTTGGACGTCCCCAGCAGTGTCTTAACTGCTAAGCCAAAGGCTCACCTCTTATCCTCTCATTGCAGGAACCCATGCTTCCCTCGATCAACTATAAAACATGGGATATTATTTGCAATTTAACCTTTTGCTTGTTTGTTTAAGAAAAAACATTGACTTCTAAGTGCTGAGTGGAAAGGCACAGACTAGGTTCTGATTTCAAAGCAAACTCAATTTGATGGCAGAAATTTTCACACCATTGTCAAGTTTATAAAAACAGCTCTCGAAGGGATTAAGCAGCTGTTCCTCTTTCCAAATTCTATTTAATTTCAGCCGTGTACTTCCACAGAGCCTTTCCGCTTTCTTGTGAATTTGGCATTTCTCTCATTACCGCAGTCAAATCTACATCATCGTCGTAAGGATGCCTCCGCGTGTGTTTGTCTCGCGGCTCAATTCGCTTTGCCAGGTCGGTGACCATCCTGTTGATCTCTGTGGAGGGCACGTGTGTACCATGCAGAAGACTGGTGGATGTCGGGAAAAACTCTTCTCCGTGCTTCTCCCTCAGTCTCTCATACATGTCCAGGTCAGGTTTGATCTGCTTAGGTCAGCCTACGATACTGGCGTAGCTGGGCAGCAGCATAGTCTGAAAATCCTGGATGGGGGTTTCCTCTTTTTTTTCTCCCATCTTTCTGCATCCTCTGGGCTGATCTCCGGCAGCTTCATTTCTCATAGTCTTCCCCTCTGGCTGCACATTCCTTTTTCTTTTCTTCTTCCTGAAGTTTCCATTCCAAACGAGCTTTCTTGGCTTCCCAATTTGCCAGTAACTTAAGTCTTTTATCTTCTTCCACAACTTCCTGGTGATTTAATTTACGAGCTTCGTTCTTCTGGACTTTAGCCGCAGCCGCCATCACAACCTTTCTCTCCAATTTAACCTTTTTTCTAACAGCATCAAAGAGTGTTTTACTATCTATCTGCCCACACACAGTTAATGGGGTAGCAATTCATACCAACTCAAAGCTAGAACTGGGCAAAACAATGAATGATTTTCCATGAAATGCATTTTCTAGAGCAGAATGGGTAATAAAACATAAGTAAACCAAAATAAATAACTAGCATAAAGTAAACAAAACAATGTTAACACAAATGTTTTATTCAGTAATAATACCACAGTTCAAATGATCACATTTTAGCCATGAACTAAAGATAACAGATTTAAAGGAAGTGTAGAACATATGATTTAGCCTCCTTGCAACAAGTCAGCTACATCGTTTGTTTGGAGAGAAACTTTAGAATGCTTGAAAAAACAAACAATTCTGGCATTTTTCACTGGGCACACTCTCAGGAATGAAACTCAAAGATAAACTCAGCCCATGGTAGCCCAGCATCACTCGAGAGAAAGATTTTCCCCAGAAATTTAAGATTGCTCATATTTTGTTAAAATACAAACTAGACTTGGCTCATCTATCTCCATATTTAGGAGACCACACATATGTAAATTCTGGCAAATTCTATTCAGTCTACAAACTTCATACTAAGGCAAAAGAACAGCTCTGCCTGGGGAGGGCCCTGCACACCCTGCTCACAGCCCTGCTAGAGAGCTCCTTGCCCGTGGTATTTGCCACCTTCCAGTTTTGGCACAACCTGCAGAAGCACTCAGCGGTATCCTGACCTCACAGAAATGGAAGGAGCCAGTGTCCTTAGACATCTGCCTACAAAATGGCCACCCAGCTGCCAGCCACAGAAGGACCCTATACTGAGACAGCGAAAGTCACTTCTCCAAGTTTGAGTCAAGAAACACACCCTTCTCTAATTCACTAGGAACAAGAGTGGAGAAAGAGATCACAGTGAATCAGAAACCCACATTCTATTTCTCCAAAACCGTTTCATGATCTTTACAGAGGCCATAAGGAACCTTGAAAAGCACAGTCTGACTGGCCTAATGTGTGCAGTGGTATAGGCAGGAACTTTCTCTACTATCACACAAAGGCATCTCAGGAAAAGGGCACGCGGTCAAGCTAACCATTCTGGGGCCAGTGTTGTGGCACAACGGGTTAAGCCCCTGCCTGGGATACCAGCATCCCATAGGAGCACCAGCTGCACCACTTCTGACCCAGCTCCCTGCCAACGCACTTGACAAAGCAGTGGAAGATGGCCCAAATGCTTGGGTCCCTGGCACCTAAATGGGAGACCAGTTGGAGTTCCTGGCTCCTGGCTTCAGCCTGGTCCAGCCTCAGCCATTTTAGCCATTTGGGAGTGAATTAGGGGATGGAAGATCTCTCTTGCTCTGTGTTTCTCCCTCTCTGTATCTTTCAAAGAAATAAATAATCTTTTAAAAAGAAAAAAAAGTTAACTATTTTGTTGTACTCTGTCTTTTCGTTGTTTGAAATGTGATGTAGTCACCTCATGCCCTGATATCTTTAAATAATAACCATGGTTTTAAGAAATGCTTGACTGAATAAAAGGTTAACTTTCCTCCCTCCCCGCAACATTGTTTATAAAAATCCTAGAACTGTGGAACTATTTCACAGTGGATATGGCTGAAGTGAAAAATCAGTAGTACACTGTGATCTGGGCCCGGACGGACAGAAGTATTCCATGGGCTCATTTCCCTGTCAACATCTGACTTTGACATTTAAATGCCAGTGCCGGCATCACAGTAGAGAGAGAATTACTCCAAAGTACATGAAAGGAAGTGTGATAAATGTATGAAAAGCCACACAGCACACAGGCCTCAGTTAAAAACGCAGACATCGGAATTCTCCCACTGCCACCCTCCCAGGAACTGGCAATACTGGACTCGGAGCCGCCCGCGTGGCCTGGCAGCCTGATCAGGCACAGGTGCACTCTGAGGACAGAACTAATCAACTGAGAAGCAGCACAGCCTCAGCCATGGAAGGGACACCAGCACGAAGGAGATGCGAGCTCGGCATTCCCCACACTTCATCATTTGTTAGCAGTCTGAGCAGGCCATTCTGCTTTCCAGACTATCAGTTTTAGTGCCGAGAAATGAAACAAGGCTTTGATCAGGGAAACTACTGACAAAAAGGAATGGAAAAAATCAAACACACTTCGGGGCCGGCACTGTGGCGCAGCGGGTTAAAGCCCCAACCTGCAGCGCCGGCATCCCTCATGGGCACCTGTTCTTGTCCCAGCTGCTCCATTTCCAATCCAGCTCCCTGCTAATGTGCCCGGGAAAGTAGCAGAGGATGGCCCAAGTGCTTGGGCCCCTGCACCCACGTGGGAGACCTGGAAGAAGCTGCTGGCCTCAGATTGGCTCACCTAGAGCACTGTAGCCATTTGGGGAGAGAACCAGCAGATGGAAGACCTCTCTTGATCTCTGTCTCTACTTCTCTCTATAACTCTTTCAAATAAATAAAATAAATCTTTAAACACACAAACACACACACACACAAACACACACACACAAACACACACACACACACCCCTCAGTGATGTCAGGATCCTCAGAGATGGGAGACCCACTCTAGCATCATACAACTGTCCTTGGCAATGCCATTTCTGACCAAGCTGCCATCGAGACTCACACTGAGACGCCACACTGAGACTCCGAGACTGTTCGCCCTAGGAAAAGAGCATTAGGTGTACCTGTAGTTCTGATTTGCATTCTTCCTTAATCGCCCTAAGACACAGGGTTAGGATGCCCAGGTCCCACATCAGACATCAGGCTGCTGGGGTCCAACACCTGGCTCCAGCTCCTGATTACAGCCTCCTGCTAATGCAGATCCTGGGAGCCAGCAGTGATGGCTCCAACGGGTTCCCCCTACTCACATGGAAGACCTGGATTGAGTTCCCTCCCACCTTTGCTGTGCCAGCCCTACCCGCAGCTCTTGCAGGCATCTGAAGAGTGACTCAGCAGATGGGAGCACTCACTCACTCTCGTGCTGTGTCTCACATAAATAATAAATAATATGTTGCCAATTAATTATGTTTCAAATCAACACCTAGGGGCCCACATTATGTTATAACAGGTTGGGCCCCTGCCTGCAATGCCAGCATCCCATATGGGTGTTGCTTCAAGTCCCAGCTGTTCCACTTTGGATCCAGTTCCCATCTAATGTGCGTGGCAAAGCAGTGGAAGATGGCCCAATGTGCCTGCACCCACATGGGAGACCCAGATGAAGTTCCTGGTTCCTGACTTCAGCCTGAACCAGTCCTGGCTGTTGTGGCCATCTGGGGAGTGAACCAGTGAATGGAAGATCTTTCTCTCTCTCTCTACCTCTCCTCTCTCAAACTTTGCCTTTCAAATAAATTAATCTTTTTTTAAAAAAATTTAAAAATTAATTATCATCTATTTTCTAAAAGAAATAAAGACTTGTGAGTTTTATTTTTATTTTACTCCTTTCTTCTTAGATATGCATGGAAGTCAAAATAAATAAAAGCATCAATCCCACTGGCTTTCTTATCAAAAAAGAAAAGAACAATTTCATTTAAATTACACAGGAAAAGAAAAAGGGACAGTGTCAGGTCATTTAAGAAAATGAAAATCATGAGATGAAAACTGAAATTTCAAAATTATATTTTTATCCTAATATGCTGCACATGCTAGACCCAAAACAACTTCAAAGGCAATACTTACTGTAACTGCCAGGAGATTTTTCTTCATAAGTAAAATGAAGTTGTAATTCCTCCTCTGACATTTCACAGATGAACACTTTCAGCAAACAGCAAATAATAAACAGGGCATTGTGGGTCTGCCAAATGAAGATGTGGCTGGAAAGGAAGGCCCAAGGTCACTGAGGAATCGCTGGTCAGTCACAGGCGTCATCAGTTTATTTCCAGTCCAAGACTTCCACCATTTTGCCCCCCACTGATAACATCAGAACAACCCCGTGTCTTGTAACCATCCAAGAATGACCAGCAGTGGTGTCTGTTACACTGCAGGTCACATTGCATTCTGCGTATTTCACAGGGTGATTCTACTTTACTGATGCCTACAGCAGTGACTGCTCTTTGTTCCTTATCGCTGTCCCACATAAAGGTGATTTTTTTTAAAAAGCTTTAAAAAAAAAGCCCAAAAATTTAATGGTAATGTACAGAGAATATGTGCAAATATACAAGCAAAATTTTAAATGAGGCAACAGCAGCACAGTACAATATTTGTTATTGGAACTAGCTACCTGAACTCACAAGAAAAACTAATAAATTCAGTATGGTCTGATTAGAAGCAAGGCAATGAACAATCATTTTAAGATACTTCCATCTAAAAATAGTCTTAAAAAAATGCTCGAAGAACAAAAAAAGGGTCAATTTTCCATTCAACAGAATATGAAGGAAATAAAAGCAACAGATGTGGAATGAAGTAATAGTCAAACTGTCATTACTTAAACCAGAAATGAACAGCAGTGATAATGGCGGAAATTACCTTCTTTAAAAATAACTACATCACTATTAATCTTCTTAAGGAACATATTTCTAAAGATTGTCCAAAATGCTGGAACTGAACAAATTCCAGAACGTAGAATTTCACTGCAGTGACTGAGAACTGAACCGAAATTGCTCTTTACTTTTTTCTCTTATTAATAATGAGAATAATTCCTTTACAGTTTAAAAAAAAAAAAAACAGAATTTTCATCAAGAAATAAAAAATATTCATGTAGTTAACGATAAAGCAAATTGGCCAGCTTACTTCTGACATTCTGCTGAAAGCTTTAGTTCTTTGGTTCTAGAAAGGAAGACCTTAATTAGTGCACCAAGGTTTCCTGTTCGCGGATTGTTTTCAACTGCAAGAGAAGAAAAAGATTGAAAAAGTTAAATTCAGAACTGAAGTCAAAGTGAGCATACCCCACCTCTTAGGAAACCAGATGTCAAATGGAAATCACGCACGGCCAGCCTTCCTGGGACTTGGACACCTGGTTAGGGAAATAAGAAATGAGGGCGACTGCTGCTCTTCATCTGAATTCTGACATCAAAAAATGATCTGCAAAATGAAAACAGAAACAACAGGAGAAAGTGGCCATCTCATCTCAGAATCCAAAATTGTAAAGGGAAGATGTCACAATTAACAGACATAGTACTCAAGGCCAGCGCTGTGGCGTAGTGGGTAAAGCCACCACCTGCATTGCCAGCATCCCATATGGCCACCGGTTTGAGTCCTGGCTGCTCCACTTCCGATCCAGTTCTCTGCTATGGCCTGGGAAAAGCAGCAGAGAATGGCCCACATAGTTGAGCCTCTGCCACTCACGAGGGAGACCCAGAAGCTCTTGGGTCCTGGTTTTGGCCTGGCCCAGCCTTGGCCACTGTGGCCATCTGTGGAGTGAACCAGCAGATGGAAGATCTCTCTTTCTCTCCCTATCACTCTTCCAAATAAATAAGAAAAAAGAACATATCCTTATCTACCTTCAAACCCTTGACTCTAAAGCTAGGTTCCACCAATCCCTATAACCAAGGAGTTGGACTTAATGAACTAAAAAGTTCTTTCAGGTTGCAGAGCAGGTCATAAGAGCACAGAAGTTAAGAATTCATCAGAAGGGAGAGACTGCTTGGTCAGAACCTTTCATTTTACTGATGAAGAAAGAGACTGAAAAAGGTTATGTTGTTCAACCCAAAGTCAACAATATATTCGTGACAAGTGCACAGTCTTTTTCCCGTAAGCTGGTTTTCAAAATCTGAAATATCAGAATTCTGATATTTCTCTTTTGAAACATGTTTTTAACTGTTTTGAAAACCAGAAATGCAAACACTCAAAAGCACACTGGCCTGTGCTGCCAGAAGAATTCATTTTTGTGCAGATCTGGGAATCATATATTTGAACATTTTGAAATGCATCAAAGGTTTGAAAAGATGGAGTTCTCCAGAATTTTTTTTTTTTTTTGAAATCTAGGACTACTCTTCAGCTGCCAAGCTAACAGAGGTCTACCTGCTGGATCTGTGTTCTTGTTAAGGTTCAGAGTCAATGCAAGTAATGGTTTAACAGTCTCACAGGGGAAAAAGAAAAAAAAAAAAAATGTTGTAGCATATTGCTATTCCAAGTGTGGTTCATGGACTAGCAGCTACTGGCAACTAGCTGGGAGCTTCTTGGAAGTTCAGGATCCCAGAATCCACCCTACAGCAAGTGAAGTTGAAAAGTGTTTCTCGAGGTTTAACATGCCTTCCAGTCACCCGGCATTCTTATTAAAATGATGATTCCACATGCTAGCAAGTGTGTCCTGAAAGTCTGCACCTTAGTCTCCCAGCTGATGCCCTCTGCTGCCCTCTGTGAACAGCAAGGCACCATGTTTGCTGTTAAGTTAGAGGAGTTTCTGTCCAGTTCTTATCATCAAAAGTAGATATGTGGGCAAGCACTGTGGCACAGGTGAAGCCTCCTGCAATGCAGCATCGCATATGAGTGCACCAATCTGAGTCCTGGCTGCCCTGCTTCCCATCCAGCTCCCTGCTAAGGTGCCTGGGAAAGCAGCATAAGATGGTCCAAGTGCTTGGGCCCCTGCACCCATATGGGACACCTGAATAGAGCTCCAGGCTCCTAGCTTCCACTTGGCCTAGCCCTGGCTATTGTAGCCATTTGGGAAGTGAATCAATGGATGGAACATCTCTGTTACTCTGCCTTCCAAATAAATAATAAATAATTCTTTTTTTGAAAGGTTTATTTATTTATTTGAAAGTCACAGTTACACAGAGAGAGGAGAGGCAGACAGAGAGAGAGAGTCTTCCATCTGATGGTTCACTCTCCAGATGGCCGCAACGGCCAGAGCTGTGCCAATCCGAAGTCAGGAGCCAGGAGCCTCTTCCAGGTCTCCCACATGGGTGCAGGGGCCCAAGGATTTGGGCCATCTTCTACTGCTTTCCCAGGCCATAGCAGACAGCTGGATCGGAAGTGGAGCAGCCAGGACTAGAACCGGCATCCCACTTCAGGCCAGGGCGCCATGGCGCTGGCCTCATAAATAATTCTTTTTAAAAATTCTTTAAAAAAAAAAAGCAGAAAAATAAGAAAAAAATTTAAAAATTAGATAAGTGATTAGATATTGTTAGTGTTTCACTTTGAAATGAAAATAACCTGACCGGCGCCGCGGCTCAACAGGCTAATCCTCCGCCTTGCAGCGCTGGCACACCGGGTTCTAGTCCCGGTCGGGGTGCCGGATTCTGTCCCAGTTGCCCCTCTTCCAGGCCAACTCTCTGCTATGGCCCGGGAGTGCAGTGGAGGATGGCCCAAGTCCTTGGGCCCTGCACCCGCATGGGAGACCAGGAGAAGCACCTGGCTCCTGGCTTCGGATCAGCGCAGTGCGGCGGCCGCGGTGGCCATTGGAGGGTGAACCAATGGCAAAAAGGAAGACCTTTCTCTCTGTCTCTCTCTCTCTCTCACTGTCACTCTGCCTGTCAAAAAAAATTTTTAAAAAGAAAATAACCTATTCCTTCAAGCTTTAAGTTTACTTTACTGAATGAATACCCTGAAATTTCAGGATAACTGTTTTCTAAAAAGTTAATATTTGCAGGGCCAGCACCGTGGTAGAGCAAGTTAAAGCCCCGGCTTTAACTGCAGCACCGCATCCCATATGGGCACCGGTTTGAGTCCTGGCTGCTCCACTTCCCATCCAGCTCCCTGCTAAAGCACCTGGGAAAGCAGTGGAAGATGGCCCAAGTCCTTGGGCCCCTGAACCCATGTGGGAGACCCGGAAGAAGCTCCTGGCTCCTGGCTTTGGATGGGCTCAGCTCTGGCCATTTGAAGACTGAACCAGAGGATGGAAGAACTCTCTCTCTCTACACCTCTCTATAACCCTTTCAAATAAATAAAATAAATCTTCAAAATAAAGTTGAGTATTGGGGCAGGCACTGTGGCATAGCAGGTAAAGCAGCCGCCTGCAGTGCCAGAATCCCATATGGGTGCCGGTTCGAGTCCCAGCTGCTCCACTTCTGATCCAGCTCCCTGCTATGGCCTCGGAAAGCAGTGGAAGATGGCCCAAGCGCTTGGGTCTCTGGACCCTCGTGGGAGATCTGAAAGAGGTTCCTAGCTCCTGGCTTCAGATTGGCCCAGTTCCAGCCGTTGTGGCCATTTGGGGAGTAAACCAGAAGGTGGAAGACCTTTCTCACTGTCTCTCCCTCTCACTGTCTATAACTCTACCTCTCAAATAAATAAAGTCAAATCTTTTAAAAATATGTCATTTAGCTACTGTAAATCAAAACAAAATTCTGAAACAAACTAAGCTGAGGCTACTATGACCTCAAGCACCATTCAGAATCCCCACTTCACAGCCCTGGCTCATGCGGCAGCCCCTTTGTTACTGCACGATTCCACGAGTAATCATTTGATTTTACGAATGGCTAGCTAATTAAGCACAAACCAATCCTGTGTTGTTGGAAGGAGCAACCAGATGGGTGGGATCAAGGCTTGTGTACCTCTCTGATTCACTCATCAGGGGTTTACTGAGCTGCTCATACAAGCCCACACCGTCCGAGGCAGCAGGGAGCTATCTGTAAGCAGAAGTCTCAGGCCTCATGAAGCCTACATTCCAAGGCAACAAAAAAGTTTCCACAGCACTTTTTTTTTGAGAAGATGGAAATCAGATAAATAAATTAGTAAAATTAAATATGCTCCATGAAGAGCAGATGTCTAGCCTGGCAGTTAAAGCTCAGACACCCACATCCCAAATCCGAGTGCCTGGGTTTGAGCCCCAGCTCCAGCTTCCTGCCAATGCAGACACTAGGGGGCAGCAGTGACGGCTCAAGTGGCTTGGTTCCTGCCACACAGGCAGGCAGACCTGGACTGCATTACCAGCTCCTGGCTCTTGGCTCAGGTTCCCCTCCTGCCCCAGCCTAGCCCAGGCCACTGAGAACATTTAGGGAGCAAATCAGCAGACAGGCATTCTCTGCCTTTCTGTGTATCTGTCTCTGTCTCTGCTTCTCAAATAATTTTTAAAAAATGTTCAATGATTTTAAAAAACAAGACCTTATGGTAGAATCAGGATTCCAAATGATCTCAATGGGCGAAACAATGGACTGTATCGAGCCTGAAGTTAACCGGTAAAAATGAAGTGCTATGGTGAAGCCACACGGGCTTCAAGAGACCGAGCAGCAACGGGACCCTGGCAGGAAGGCAGACAAGGGTTGACAGAATCTGCCAGAGTTCAAATCACAGCGTGAATGACGCTATTTACATTAAACGACTTAAGCCCATGTGCAGAGAATGCTCTGAAAACATACAAAAGGTTGGCAGAGCTGACTGATGTTCAGTATGGACGGTTTTTATTTTAGCTATATCACTGTGTTGGAATTCTTGGCAATTAATGAGTATCGTGTTTTGCTGTTCCCAAGCATACTTTTAATGACACATCCCCAATACAAGGTCAAGTGGAAAATGTAGATTAAAATAATTATGGATATGTGTGTGTGCCGTGGGTCTATGATTCCCATGTGGGAGACCCGGAAGAAGCTCCTGGCTCCTGGCTCCAGATCAGCTCAGCTCTGGCCATTGCAGCCATTTGGTGAGAAAATCAGCAGACACCTCTCTCTCTCTATTTCTCTCTGTAACTCTGCCTTTCAAATAAATATAATAAATCTTTAACAATAACAACAAATAACAATAACTCCTGTGCTGATATTATTATATATAAGTGGGTTTTTTAAAAAGACTTATTTATTTATTTGAAAGTCAGAGTTACACAGAAAAAGAAGAAGAGGCAGACAGAGAGAGAAAGAGAGAGAGAGAAAGAGAGAGAGAGGTCTTTCATCCGCCTGTTCACTCTCCTCCCCAACTGGCCGCAACAGCCAGAGACACGCCAATCCAAAGTCAGGAGCTAGGAGCTTCTTGTGGGTCTCCCATACGGGTGCAGGGGCCCAAAGACTTGGGCCATCTTCCACCACTTTCCCAGGCTGTAGCAGGGAGCTGGATCGGAAGTCGAGCAGCCAGGACTCAAACTGGCACCTATATGGGATTCTGGCACTGGAGGCGGCAGCTTTACCCACTACACCATAGCACCGGCCCCATACGCAAGTGTTTAATTTTCAGCACTGTTTTTTTTTTTCTTTCAACTTTTGACATAGCATTTTCATACATATGGGGTAGAGTACGATTCAACACCTGTGTACAGAGTGTAACCATCAAATCAAAATCATCAGCAACCCCATCTCCTCACAACATTCACCATGTCTACGGCTGGGCACCTTCAGGCTCTTCTTTTCTAGTTACTTTGAAACAAACCACAGAGGCCACATGGTTTTTGAAGGCCAGTTCTATTTAGCACAACATTTTCTAATCTCTGGATGTAATTCAAGGTAACTACTATAGTAACCCCTCTATCGTTACCAACCTAGCTTGCTTTTAAAAACAAAAAGACTGGGGCTGGTGCTGAGGCATAGCAGATAAAGCTGCCGCCTGTAGTGCCAGCATCCCACATGGGCACCGATTCGAGACCTGGCTGCTCCACTTCCGACCCAGCTCTTTGCTATGGCCTGGGAAAGCAGAAGATGGCCCAAGTGCCTGGGCCCCTGCACCCGTGTGGGAGACCTGGAAGAAGCTCCTGGCTGCTGGCTCCTGGCTTTGGATCAGCTGAGCTCTGGCCATTGCAGCCATTTGGGGAGTGAACCAGCAGATGGAGCACCTCTCTCTCTTTCTCTTTCTCTTTCTTTCTCTCCCCGCCCCCCCCCATCTCTCCCTCTCTCTCTCTCTCTCTCTCTCTCTCTCTCTCTCTCTCTCCCTGTCTCTCTGTAACTCTGCCTTTCAAATAAATAAATAAATCTTAAAAAAAAAAAAAGATTAGATTGTATCAGGCTGTCTTAGGCAAAGTCACTGAGGTGGGCGTGACTCGCGCCACTTCCCTGGAGCTTGTCTAGAGAACGTGACACAGGAAAAGAACACTGCCATCTCTTGCTATAGTCCCTGTACCTCAGGCATGTTAGACACAGCATCTCTAATTTCCAAAGCAATGATGCAATGAAAGGATAAGTATCTGCATTTTTAAAAGTATCTATACTCCTTTCCAATTGCTACCAACTTGAAAGTAAACCATGTGAGAAACGAGGCCTGAAAAAGGTTACCATTCATCTAAATAAGTGGTGAATGATGGAAGATGCCACGCTGGGTACTTCACATAATCTGATATTTTTTCCTTTCAAAGATCCTATAAAACAGTTCTTCTTTATCTCAGTTTGGATGAGGAAGTTAAGGTTCAGCTAACAAGTAGCAGAGTTAAAATTATGATCAAAAGGTCATTCCAATAGAGAAGACTCCTAATTTATAAGGGGGCTTAAAAACTTTGTAGAAAACTTGAAGTAGAGCATAATGTGAATTTTCCATTTAGTTTTTGAAACCCCTTCATGCTTTTCTAATATGTGTTAATGAAAAGATAATCATTTTGGTTAACATAGTCAACAACAGCATGTTCAAGTACGTTTTTCAGGGCAGCTGGCAATTGCAGATTGAATGGTCTTGTGTTCTATATGTACTGTCCATGCAACTACAAAACCAACTTAACAGCTTGATTTTTCCTCAGTATTTCAAAATTCACAAACAGAACAAGCTGACAGATAGCCATGACTTAGCATGACCCATTATTATTACAGCAAGCACAGCCAAGTGTGTGTCTCATACCTATTGACTGGATGGTACAGTCTAGTAGCATCAAGGAGCATCATGGACAGAAACAACCATTATGAACTATTATCATGCATGATGCATCAAGACGATACATTACTTCATTGAAAAAAATGCCCTCTACACACACAAGCATACAGTACACACACACAGGAAAAACACTTCTTCCCTCTTACCTAAAGATCTGCAGACTGAAATGGTCGCCTCCTCCAAGAGCTTCAACTCAGTACTGGACGGACAAAAGGAGAGAGGCAATTAGTAACCATGACACTAGCACAAAGGCACACTAAGCAGTTAGAGGAATATACATAAGTAAGAGAAAAGTACAAGTCTTGGTAAAAATGTGCAAAAGTGTGACTCTTCAGTTCCTTTCTCTGAAGGGAGGAGAGAACTTCCACTTTGATTATGGCCTTGTCTAAATAAGATCAGGCCGGCACCGTGGCTTAACAGGCTAATCCTCCACCTTGCGGCACCAGCACACCAGGTTCTAGTCCCGGTTGGGGCACCGGATTCTATCCCGGTTGCCCCTCTTCCAGGCCAGCTCTCTGCTATGGCCCGGGAAGGCAGTGGAGGATGGCCCAAGTCCTTGGGCCCTGCACCCGCATGGGAGACCAGGAGAAGCACCTGGCTCCTGGCTTTGGATCAGCAAGATGCGCCAGCTGCAGCGGCCATTGGAGGGTGAACCAACGGCAAAAAGGAAGACCTTTCTCTCTGTCTCTCTCTCACTATCCACTCTGCCTGTCCATAAATAAATAAATAAATAAATAAGATTGGAGTTGGTGAACTCAAGAGGCTTCCATAGCCTTGGCAGCTCATGACAAGAGCCTCGGATGATTACTGATGTCATAAATAAGAGTGTCAATCGTTAAATCAATAATAAGAGTCACTGTACACTTGCACATGTAGGACCTCTGCCCTTAATGTGTTGTACTATGTGAATTAATGGTAAAACTACTACTCAAACAGTACTCCATATTTTGTGTGTCTTTGTGGGTGCAGTCTGTTGAAATCTTTACTTAGTATATACTAAGTTGATGTTCTGTATATAAAGATAATTGAAAATGAATCATGCTGAAGAATGGGATGGGAGAGGGAGTGGGAGATGGGATGGTTGCAGGTAGGAGGGAGGTTATGGGGGGAAAAGCTGCTATAATTCAAAAGTTGTACCTTGGAAATTTATATTTATTAAATAAAAGTTGAAAAGAAAAATGTGACTCTTGTGCATGGCTAGTAGACATGACAAATGGTGCAGCTGCTACGGAAAAAAACATGGGATCCAAAAAATTAAAGCAAATTACCATATGACCCGGAGATTCCACTTCTAGGTATAAACCCAAAAGAAATGAAAGCAAGGCCTTGGAGACGTATTTGTAGACTCAAGTTCATAATCACAGTAGCCAAAATGTGGACGCAACCCAAGTGTCCCCGGGGAGACAAATGGATAAAAACATAGCACGAGCTTACCATGGAATATTATTTAGCCTTAAAAACAAAGGCAGCTTTGACCCTCTGCAACACAGATGAACCTTGAAGACATCATGCCAAGTGAAGTAATAAGCCTGCCCCAAAAAGATAAAGACTGTGTGATTCCTCTTGTGTGCAGTGCTTAGCATAGTGCAATTTGTAGACAGAAAGTAGAACGGCAGTTGCCAGGGGCTGGCAAGAGGAGACTTGGTGTTTAGGAGGACAGAGTTTCAGCTGGCAGAGATGAAAAAGTTCCGGAGAGGGGTGGGGTGATGGCTACAGAACAGTGTGCATGTATTTGATGCCACAGTACTCTACACGTAGAAATGGTCAAAACGATAATTATCATTTGTATACATTCCACCACAACTTTTTCTTAAAGTGCATTCCAATTCCACTTCAACTTCTTACCAGATATATGACCCTGGGCCAATTTCTTATGTCTTTGTTTCCTCATACATAAAAGAGAACTAATAAAAGTGCCTTCAAAAAGTTGCTGTGTGTGTGCCCTCAAAAAATGACAGCTACTACCAGTTGCAAGCTGTAATGTTTCTTCCTAGTAGATGAGTTAAAATACTGTCTCACATTTGTATAACCCTGTAAACGTCTTGAAGCATTTTTAAATTTATTAGTGCATTTAAATCCCATGAACATGTCTTCCAACGAACAGGACAAGGCTTATTTTTATAGATAAGCAAACTGAGGCTTCCAAGGAGTCTAACATTTCAATAATCAGAGGTCTGAGAAGAACAAGAACCAGTTTTAGTGCCTGGGGAGGGGCTGGCAGTGTGGTATAGCAGGTGAAGCCACCACCTGCAACGCCAGCATCCAATATGGGCGCAGTTCAAGTCCCAGCTGCTCCACTTCTGATCCAGCTCCCTGCTGATGTGCCTGCAAAAGGCAGCAGAACATGGTCCAAGTGTTTGGGCCCCCACCACCCATGTAGGAGACCTGGATGAAGCTCCTGGCTTCTAGCTCCAACCTGGCTCAGCCCTGGACGCTGCAGCCACTTGGGGAGTGAACCAGCAGATGGAAGACTTCTCCCTCTTTCTGTGTCTCCCTCTCTCTATGTAACTATTTCAAATAAATAAACATTTTTTAAAATGAGAGAAAAGAAAAGCAAGCCATAAGCATTAAATTAAGGCTTTTGACAAGAAATTTTAGAAAAACTGAAAGAAAATTGACTGCTTCTACCCAGCCCTGGAACTGTCCAACATGGTAACTGACCACTAGTACCAACATGTAGCTCAGGACCACTTAAAATGCAGCTACCCAGGGGCCGGCCAGGTGCTGTGGTGCAGCAGGTTAAACTGCCTCCTGCAGTGCTGGCATCCCATGTGGGCACCAGTTCAAGTCTCATCTGCTCCACTTCTGATCCAGCT